>NC_138089.1:22096368-22588868 GCF_964212035.1 Myotis nattereri
AATATGATGGGATGACAAAGGCACTTTAACTGTCTGTCTTCCTCCCCAATCCCATAGCCCTAGTTTAATCATAAGAAGAACATCAGAGAAATCCAGATTGATAGGCACTCTATAAAATACCTGACCAGTACTCCTCAAAACTGTCAAGGTCATCAAAACCAAGGAAAATCTGACAAACAGTTACAGCCAAGAGGAACCTAAGGAGACATGATGACTCAACTCTATGTGGTATCCAGGATGGGATCCTAGAACAGAAAAAAGACATTAGGTAAAAACTAAGGAAATCTGATTGAAGTATGGGCTTTAGTTAATAACAATGTATGGACATTGGTTCATTAATTGTGATAAATGTATTACACTAATGTAAGATGTTACTAACAGGGGAAACTGGGTTTGGGGTAAATGGGGATCCCCTCTAATACTTTCACAAATTTTCTGTAAATCTAAAACGATCCCAAATTAAAAGTTTATTTAAGAAAAAAAGCCCAATTATCTAGTAGAGAATGACTGATTATTATTAGGCCCAGATGATGAATAGCCTATAACAATGAGGTTGGCTATTCACATCAATGGAGAATAAAGGTGTAAGAAATAGTTAATAGATGTGAGGTGCATGTGTGTGTGTGTATGTGTACCAACTGCACATGGAGATCGGGTAGCTGAATGTCTGGGTGACAAAAAGCACCACTTATCCCTACTTCCCCTGCCATAAGCTCCACCTCCCACCCACTGCAGCTGGAGTCCAGAAGGCACTGTTAGAAGACCATTACTTTCAGTTAAGATCATGTTTCTCACACTTTAGTATACAAATTAACTCTTTTTAAAGGAAAAGATACTACCCCGGATGTCTGAGAATATGCCTGGAGAAACTCTAGATTAAGAAACTAAAGTCTTAATCTTGAAAGTGTCTTTTCAGTTGTGAATCATCACTGCAAGAGTTGATTCTTCAAGACAAGCAAAATACTGTTTGCAAAATAAAAGTCCACATTAATAAACCTCATCACTTGCAGAGCTTTGACACAGAGTCCTTGGACATCTAGGTCCTTGAACTCATGGGAGAGAAAATGGAGAAAGAGGGCATAGTCATGGGGAGGCCTAGGTTGATAATTGGCAGGCCCAGGAAGCAGCAGCTCAGAAGGAGTAGGTTCTCAGAGGCAGATCTTCCAGAAAAGAAGTGCAACTGAAGTGATCTGATACTTGGACTATGAGGAAAATTGTATTTTGAAGTAATTGATCATGTGGAACATTTGGGAAGAATTACCCATGGGTATATAGCAAATAAAATATAGGCAGGTGCCCTAGCTGGTTTGGCTCAGTGGATAGAGCATCAGCCTGTGGACTGAAGGGTCCCAGGTTCGATTCCAGTCAAGGGCACATGCCTGGTTGTGGGCTCGATCCCCAGTTGGGGGCGTGCAGAAGGCAGCCGATCAATGATTCTCTCTCATCATTAATGTCTCTCTCTCTCTCTCCCCCCCTCCCTTCCTCTCTGAAATCAATAAAAATAAATTTTATAAAAAGGCAGGTATTTATTTCACTAAAAAATGTACAGGAGAGGAAAAACAATCATGGTATATTGCCTGGCTTAAAAATGGTGATGCAATTATAAAATAGAATGAAAAGGGGAAGGTTTAAAGGTGCTAGAAATTTATGTAACATAATAGGAAGTCAATAATGTCTAAGATTCCTAAAGAAAGAAGTGGCTGGGCGGGCGTAAGGGGAAGAGATCAACCGAAAGACCTGTATACATGTATATAAGCCAAACAAATGGACATGGACAACAGGGGGATGGGAGCATGAGTGTGCGGGGCGGGGGGGGTGGGGGGGAGGTTAAGGGTTAATGGGGGGGATGAGGACACATTTGTAATACCTTAATAATAAAAAAAAAAAAAGAAAGAAAGAAGTGGCTAAAAGAAGTGGAAAGTTGTTGCCTTTAGGGAGGACTAAGAGTAGGAAGGGTGAGTCAATAGACTATTTTTCATTATAATCCTTTTTGTGCTTCTTTAAGATTTTTAAGTCTATATTACTTTGTTTATATACTTAAATAACAAAAAGACACAAATTACAATCCCCCACCACTGTCGTGTGATTCCAAGTGAAACTGTTCAAATCTGAAGGCGAGCACCATGCACAACTCGATATAAATCTCCAGGAACAGCAATATTTGAGCCAAAAACCCCATCCTCTGCCGTTAGTGACAATGACCCAGTGAGCCCCCTAGAACTCACTATCTAGTGCTGGTCCTGAGTTCGCCCTACTAATCCAAATCACACAAAATCATCATAAACAAACAAACCTGAGATAGGTTCTATTCCATTTCTCCCAAGACCTTCAGCCAGATTCTCATCCTAGCTGCCTGCTTACTGTAGCTGTCTTGACCTGGCTCCCTACCTGCCGGAAATGCCCGAGTCACCAGGCTGAGAAGGTGTGTGTGGAGGTGTGTCTTCACTCATGCTGTGGAGGTTAGCGGAGTCCCTTCTGCCCCACATGAGCACGGCAGTCCCTGGCCTGTTTGAGTCCACGGCCCCAGGCCTTGTAGTAGTGGCCTATTCTCAGTCCAGTGTGGACTCCTTTGCTGGCTCACCTCCCTAATGAGAACCTGTGTGTTTATTTGCACAATGATGACATCTATCTCTATAAAGTCGATTTCCCTGCAAAATACTTCCCTCCAAAGCAATGTGTCTATATTCTAAATTGAAAATTCTACATTTAAGTCTTTGATTTTGTTTTCCTATTCCCTCATTCTACCCTCCAGATTCCTTACTGTGCTAGATAAAATCCAGAGTGAATTTATAAGGAGACACCAATGGAGAGAAAGCCTTTATTTGCATAACAAACCTGGGTGAAGTAAGAGAGGCATATGAGCACCAGTTGAGGGTGGAACAATCCTGGTGGAAGAAGAGAAGAGCGGGCCTTCTGGGAATCAGACAGACAGAGCAGAGGTGCTAGCTACCATAGCCATACACATGTACTGCGGTTGGCATCTGGGACTTCTCTTTCCTTGTTCATAGTCTCACTGCTGCCCCCCTTTCCTGGTCTTACAGTCCCAAAGGGCTCCCTTCCCAAACTTGGTGGAGGAGCACAGCTTTGTAACCAAATGTGCTTGGCAGCAACTACTTAGAAGCTGTTACTTGTATTTGTTGCAGCTTTTAGTGATTTTGACACCCTTGGACCACCAGGAGTGGCCCCTCCTGCCACCAGAGGATTCTGGTTTTTCTAATAAAGAAGGTTCTGGCCAATCAGTCCAAGAAGGGCCCGAATTCTCTTCCAGGCTGGTGTCTCTGCAGTCATGCCCCCCCAGAGTAGAAGGTGCTGCAGCAGGGGATGTCACCTGAGTTTTCAGATATGTAGTCTGTGGTGAAAGAAAGGTGGGAGGGGAAAACTCAGCCCTCTCTCTCCCAGGTGCAGGTCCTTAAGCCCCTCCATAGCCACTTTCTTTCCCAAACTAAAGGCACCATGGAGTCCCCATCTGGTGGCATGCCCTCCTCCTTTCTTAGGCACCACAAGTCCCCCCATCCCCATCCCACCCCAGTCCTTAGACCAGACCATCCCTCAGTCCCACCTGTGACTTTAGGCGAAGGTGCACACTCCTCACACTCCCATTTCTTACTGTTGGATCTAAGAGAGGAGCAGTCCCTATGGGTTCCACGGGATCCACATGTAGCACATAGAACAAGGCTCCACCTCCTACAGGAAGACAAGGAAGGGTTGTGGGCACAAATATAACACTAACTACCGCTTCGGGATGTCACTATAAGGTAGGCCTTTGCTGAGGGCTTCCCAGGCATCGTTTGCTGTACGTTTTACCCATGATGAATGTGTGGCTGTGTGCTGATCTCAGGACCTTGCAGTTAGGCACAGACACTCGAAAGGCGGATTTGAAAAGGAATTGGCCCTGAGTGTCTCTCCACTGGGCTCAAAGAGAAGCAGATCTGCAGAGGGGCCTGTTCACGTGAATGAGTCCCGGGCTGCGATGTGTTTGCCCTGGGCTCTGCAGACAAAAGTGAATTCTTTGCTCTTAATAACTGTGCCAAGGTCTAACTCTAAGATGGCACTGATGAGAGATCTTTCTAGCCAGAAGCCTTTCCCTACCCTTCGTCCTCAAAGTTGTCTCTGCCTTGTTCATACAGACAGATGGGGGCATCACAATGCTGATAGCGCTGATACAACTCTGAGAAAGCCCCTGGTTCGAGTTCCCAGGCAGCATCTCTGCAGTGGGAGAAGAAACAGTAAGGGACACATCATTGGTTGGTGAAACCACTGTCCACCTGGGGAGAACTAGAAAGAACTCAAACTAGCACAGCAAAGAAGTTCAACAGGCTGCCTGAATAATTTCAGCAAGGTTGGGAAGGTGGCCTAACAGTGGGAGAGGGTTGAAGCCAAATGAATGGAACATGGGGGTTCCTTAGTTTCACACTGGAATTGGAGAACCTACCCCTCACCCAGGGAATTCTGATCCCCAAAGCACCCTTTTCAGAAACATGCCTATCCCCCAACTCTCAATCCTCCCCCTTTCCTTTTGATAATTGAAACGCTCTCCCTCTACCCATTTCCTCTTCACCATATAACAATGCCTTGGCTGCTTCTTCATTCTCCAAACTATCCTCACGCTCACCTCCTCTCTAGAAATCTAGGCAACCCAGTTCCTGGCTCAATTCCTGCTTTAGAGTTTCCACTACCTGTCTGGAATGTGAATTCCCATTCTTAGCATTTCTTGAGGAAACTCTTCTCTATTGTTGCATTGTGGACATTTGAAGAAATGCTTTGCTGATGTGTGGGCATATTTCTGTAAGAGAAACATGGAAAAACTTTGTGTTTGTAAAAACTCTATCTTTGAGGACCTTATTTCCACCTTCACCCTCATCTCACAAAGAGAATGTTGCTAAGAAAGCCTGACTGGGGCTTACAGGAAAAGGTATTTGGGTGGGTTAGGGTGGAGGGCTGCATATTACAGTGCTAGACCAGGGACCAAAAGCTTAAGAAAGTTCCCAGGAGTGCCTTAGCTGTCATCTCTGGCCACAAGGCTTGGCAGTGCTAACCCAGTAGGGCTCGGGTACCTGAATATGTTTCTCTTTCCTTCCATCCGAGGAAGCAAGCTGATTTGGAGGCTACTTGACTCATTCTACGATGTTCTAGTCATCCTGAGGATTTTTTGCTCAGTCTAAATCTTATCATGAAGGAGATCCTATAGGTCAAGGGTGACCAGAGACTGGGCTTACTTTCCTCTGACTTCCTGGAACCAGCCCTGCATACAGGCCTCCTGTTGAGATTGCCTGAGCATTCCCAGGGGGCTCTGAACTAGGACAATTGTGGAAGGTCCTCTGGGCAGAGAAAGCCCCACCTGTATGCACTTGCGGTGGTAGATAGTTTGACTACAGCATGGACTCTGGATGTTTTCAACACTTGCTTGGGATAAGTCTTCACAACACAAGACGCAGCTTTCCTCTCCCACATTCCCCCGGTGGATGTCCTGTGTTGGGCGATGTTTTTCACAAAATGATCTGTGGCAGAGTAAATAAATTTGGTTTTGATTTACCTTGATGGAGTTTTCCAGCTGCCTGACTTAGGGAGGGCAATCAACTTCCCAGGCTGGTGCCCAGAGAACCTCCTCCGTGCTCAGAGGGGAGGGCATGGAGAGGAGGAGAAGGAGGGTGAAGAACAGCCTTCTCACAGCTGCTCTCCCACTGAGCAAAACTCCCGGGACTACCTCTACAGCCCCTCTCATTCCTGAAAACCCCACTTCCTTCTGAGCAGCTGTCTAAGAACCTCAGCTGTTTGTAATTTAAGAAGGGGACGGAAGGAAGAGGTAACCCCTGTGAAATTGCCAAGTCAAGACACTGTTTCTCATTATTGAATGGAGGGACAGATTCCCTGGTGAATCAAAACAGGCCCGTGAGAACTAGACTCTGATTTGACTAGTGGCTAATTAAAAGCAAGTTGCTAAAGGGCAACCCGACTTTTCCCCTTCATCACTCACTTGTACTCTCCAAAAAATTGTGAAAGGCAACCCCTTTCTTGGCCACAAGGGAGATGGAAGTTTCTGACGCAATGATCCTTCTGGCAGTTGATGGCAGCTCCCTTTTTCTTGCACACAAAGCAGATCTGCAAATGAGATCCCAGGCAGTGCTCAGGATCCCAAGAAAGACAAACAGACATTCTGTGGAATGTCATTCTTTGGAATGGAAATTCTGTGAATCAACGAGCATTCCCTTTCCTCAGTGGACCTGAAAGCTCTGGAGCTTCAAGCAGCACTGAATTATTTTGTTTTCCCAGGATGTGGCCCCCTCTCCTCACTTAGGATACTATGCCCAGAGAAGCATGGAGCTTAAGAGAAGGACTACTAAATTAGCAACTACGGGAAAAGAACCGAGGCAGGGGTGATCAGGGAGGTATGAAAAGAGGCCTCGCCCAAGGCCCTCATTCCAGGGGATTCTAACCTTCCTAGAAGCCCGGGCTGCCTCCTTTTTGATGTCTTCAGGCAGGAATCCGTGGAAACCTCTGTTAGACTGGCCCCGCTGAGGCAGCTTGCTAGATAGAATCTGGGGAGTGGGGGGCCAGCAGAACCAGGCTGTCAACATTGATGATCAGTGAAAAAGTGCAGTGGGGTAGAGGAGGACAGAGTAGAAACAGAGCTTGGTGGAATATATATGATTTTACAGACTAATTTACTTAATAAAGGCTTATGTAACCTTAACTATAAGTTGGATGCTCTAAGTCAGCAGTTCTCAACCTGTTGGTCACAACCCCTTTGAGGGTTGAACGACCCTTTCACAGGGGTCGCCTAAGACCATCGGAAAACACATATATAATTACATACTGTTTTTGTGATTAATCACTATGCTTTAATTATGTTCAATTTGTAACAATGAAAATACAGTCTGGATATCAGATATTTACATTACGTTCATAACAGTAGCAAAATTACAGTTATGAAGTAGGAACAAAAATAATTTTATGGTTGGGGGTCACCACAACATGAGGAACTGTGTTAAAGGGTCGTGGCATTAGGAAGGTTGAGAACCACTGCTCTAAGTGCTTTTCAAATATGAACTCATTTAATCCTCATAACCACCTTAAGAGGTGGGTACTACCATCACACCCATTTTATAGGAGAAATTATGTGACATGCTCAAGACCACAGAACTGCAGGACCTGAGCTCTTACCCACCTTTGGGCCTCTCATTTATTAAGGGCTGCTTTTGTGTGCTGAGCACTTTGGGGAAACATTCCCTGGGTATTGACTATTTTAGGCTTACCACAACCCTGTGATACAGATGCTAGTGTGATCCTCATCTTACAGAGGAGGCCACTGAAGTGCAGCACGGTAAGCAAGCATGGCTGGGGTCACACAGCAAGGAGGCAGAAGAACTGGCATTCACACCCAGGCCCCCAGAACCCACACTCTTACCCCTTCTGCTGTATTGACCCCTAGGTATAGAATAAATACTCTTCTCAGAGTGTGCTTTGTATAGGAAGGGAAATGGGGCTTTAAAATGTTCTAATTGTAGTCACTCTGCCTTATTGCGAAAGGGGAGGAATTGAACTTTTCTTTAAAAACACATTTTAAAGGGCCCTTTGTTTCTGAAAAGCCCCCAAAGCAGAGTCAAGAATGGGAAATCAAGGAAAAAGAAACTAAACTGTTATGTATTCATAAATAACGCATGTGTACATATATGTGTTCAGCATCCCAGCCCCACTCCAAGAATCTTCCAAAAATACTGGAGAGGGTGCTGGACTTCCTACAGTAATTGCATGTTATATGAATAGGGATTCAGGTTATTTCAACATGAAAGAAAAGGTGACCCTACAAGGTTAGACAACTTGACACTTGGATTATAGCCGTATATTCTCAATTAGGCTTAAAACATATCTATTTCAACACTAATTATCTCAGAGCTTTAGGACTTTATGAGTGATTTCAGTTTTATATATACTTTTAAGTATTACTGTTTTCTACACTGCATTAATAAACAGGAAAATCAACAGTGAAAGATTACAAACAGCCCTAGCTGGTTTGGTTCAGTGGATAGAATGTCGGCCTGTGGAATGAAGAGTCCTGGGTTCGATTCCGGTTTAAGGGCACATGCCTGGGTTGCAGGCTTGATCCTCAGTAGGGGGTGTGCAGGAGGCAGCCAACCAATGATTCTCTCTCATCATTGATGTTTCTATCTCTCCTTTCCTCTCTGAAATCAATAAAAATATATTTTAAAAAAGATTAGAAACAATCTAAATGTCCTTTAATAGGGGTTTGTTTTAATACTTTTTTGGTGTAACCATACCATGGAATACCAACTAGCTATTAAAAAGAAAAAAAACTAGATCAATATGTTAAATATGGAATGACCATAAAAAAGCAAAATACAAATACAAAACACTGTGCATAGTGTATTTTTATGTTGGAAATGTATGTGCTTGTAAATGCACTGAAATTAATCAAGACCTGACACCAAAACCAGAAAGGAAAATCACAGACCAATCTTTCTCATGAGCATAGATGTAAAAACGAAACAAAATTATTAACAAATTGAATCCAGCACCATATAAAAAGGATAAAACATCATGACCAAGCAGGGTTTATATCCGAAATGCAAAGTTAGTTTAACATAAAACAATTCAAAGGCTAGAACAAATCACATCAACAAATTAAGGGGGAAAATCATGAGCATCTCAATAGATGCAGAAAGAAGTATTTGACAGAATTCAAAACACGTTCATGTTACCCTCCAACAAACTAGATATAAAAGGGAACCTATTCAATATAATGAAAAGAACCCATGAAAAACCTATAGCTAACATCAAATTTTAAAGGTGAAACATTAGACACTGTCCTCTGATGTTGGAAACAAGACAAGGATATTTACTCACATAACTTCCATTCAACACTAGATTGAAGGTCCCAGCTAGTACAAAAAGTCAAGAAGAATAAATAAAAGACATAAAGATTGGAAAGGAAGAACTGTCTTTATTCACACATAATTATATACATAGGAAATCCTTAAGGTATTTACAAAAAAACCCACCAAAAATAACTACTGAACTAATACTTGAATTTAACAAGATTGCAACATATAAAATCAATGTACAAAAATAAATTGCATCTCTATATACCAGCCACAAACCTAAAAATGAAATTTTAAAATATCATAAAAATCACAAAATATTTATAAATACATTTAACAAAAGATGTGCAAGTCTTCATTAAAAATAATTGCTGCCCGGCTGGCATGGCTCAGTGGCTGAGCTTCGATCTATGAACCAGAAGGTCATGGTTTGATTCCTGGTTAGGGCACATGTCCAGTTTGTGGGCTTGATCCCTGGTGTGGGACGTGCAGGAGGCAACTGATCAATAATTCTCTCTCATCATTGATCTTTCTTATCTCTATCTCTATCTCTATCCCTGGCTGGTTTGGTTCAGTGGATAGAGAGTTGGCCTGTGTACTGAAGGGTCCTGGGTTCGATCCGGTCAAGGGCACATGCCTAGGTTGTGGGCTCGATCCCCGGTTGGGGGCGTGCAGGAGGCAGCTGATCAATGATTCTCTCTCATCATTGATGTTTCTATCTCTCTCTCTTCCTTTCCTTTCCTCTCTGAAATCAATATAAATATATTAGAAAATTGCTAAGATATATTTTAAAAGACCCAAACAAATGGTGCACTATATCATGCCCATGGTTTGGAAGATTCAATATTGTTTGTCCATTCTACAATGCAATTCCCCAACACAATTCCAAAAGGCTTTTTTTAAGAGAAAAATTTAAAGCTAACTATAAAATTTGTATGTTAAAGGAACTGATAACCAAAACAATCTTGGAAAATAATGCAACTTACAATACTTAATTTCAAGACACTCCAAAGTCACAATCAATACAGTGTTGCCCTGGTGTAAGAATCGACTTACAAATCAATAACATAAATAGATCACTAAGATGCACAGGTATATGGTCAATTGATTTTGAAAAAGACACCGAGATAATTCCATGGGTAGGCAAAGATTTCTTGGGACACACAAAAAAGCATTAATGATAAAAAACAAAATTGATAAACTGGACTTCATCAAAGTTAAAAACTTATGTTCTTCAAAAGGCATCATTAATAAAATGAAAACAGAAAATCCCAGACAAGATAAGGTTACATTTCTGGAAGAGATTAAAACTGTAATTAGAACAGACTTATTCAGCCACTCTTCTCTTTCCCATCAAAACTGACTTGTTCCACAGATTCCAAAATGGCGGCAGAGTAAGTAGAAGCTACACTGGCATGCTCCCAGGACCAAACTGGAATTACAACTAAAATACAGAAAAACCATCCTGAATAATCAACTGAAGACCAGCTGGAGAGAACCCTGATAACCAAGGACGAAACGTGGAGACCACATAGAGACTGGTAGGCAGTGCGGAGGTGCAAAAGGCTGGCTGGGCTTCCCAGACAGCAGCTGAAGTTCCGGAAGGATATCTCAGCTGTGTGGGGTGCTCACTGAGACCTCTGGGGTCTAAAGAAAATGAAAAGGCAAACCACAACAGGGAGGAAATAGTCACAATACACGTATCTGAAAAGAGACTGGTAGCCAGAATATATAAAGAACTCTTAAAGCCCAGCTGATGTGGCTCAGTGGTTGAGCATCAACCCATGCACCAAGAGGTTGCCAGTGTGATTCCCAGTCAGGGCACATACGGGCTCCCCTTCTCCCTTCCCCTCTCTCTCAAATCAATAAAAAACATTGAAAAAAGAAAAAAGAATTCTTACAACTCAATCAGACAACAGAATCCAATTTTTAAAACGGACAAAATATTTGTTCAGACACTTCATAAAAGAAAATATGTAAATGGCCAATAAGCACATGAAAAGATGCTCAATACTTAAGTCATCAGATAAATGCAAATTAAAACCACAGTGCACACACCTTGTAAAATGGGTAATATTTAAAAGACTGACAATATCAAGTTCTAGCAAGAATATTGTGCAACTGGAACTTCATAAATTGCTAGTGGGAGTGTAAATTGGTATAACCACTTTGGAAAGTGACTTGGCAACTTTACATAAAGTTAAACACAGTTAACATACAACCAGTAATTCTACTCCTAGGCATTTGCCCAAGAGAAGTGAAAACACATGTTCACAAAAAGACTTGTGCATGAATGTTCACAGCTGCTTTATTGATAATAGCCCCCAAATGGAAACAATTTAAATGTCCATCAACAGGTGGATAAACAAATTAAAATATATTCATACAACAGACTACTATTGGGGAATAAAAAGGCTACCAACGCATGCAACAACATGGATCAATCTCTCAAACACTGCATTGAGTGAAAGAAGCCAGACACAAGAGTAAAAATTGTATGATTCCATTTATATGAAGGATAAGAATAGGCAAAAGTAATCTACAGATCAGTGATTATCTCTGAGGGGACTGACTGGAAGGGGAGGAGGGAACTTTGTAGGATGATGGAAATATTTATTTAGATTCAGTGTTTACATGGGGACATACATTATATATAACACTAGGGGCCCAATGCACAAATTCGTGCACCTTGAAAGGAACTGAGATGTGAGGCTGCTGTGGGCACAGGGGCAGGTTTCAGCCCATCCTCTGCACCCCCACCCTGGCCCTTCCTGCCTGGCCCCTTCTGCTGCGTCCCTGGTCCCATCTGCTGCAGTCCTGCTTCTGCTAACGTCACTCCCATGAGCTAATGATGCCGGCCCCACTCGCACCTGCTGAGCAATTGGGGCCAGCACCCAGCAGCGGGTGCAAGCGGGGATGGTACCGTCAGCTGGGTGAGAGTGTCAGCTGCTGCCCCGATCGCGCCTCAGGAGCAGAGGGAGGTGGAGAAGCCCTGAGGGGCAATTAGGGCCAGAAGCCGCTGCTTGCACCCGCAGACGGTGCCCAGCAATTGGGGCCGGCGCTGGGCGCCAGCAGCGGGTGCAAATGGTGGCTCTGGTGCCAGCAGTGGGTGCGAGTGCTGGTTGGGACCGTGGCACGGGAGCAAAGAATTTTCAGTAACCACCAGAGGCTTGCCCTGATGACAGTGACTGGCGCCCTGCCTTGGTCTGGTGCTCTCCACTCACCTGCTCCACCATCCCACTGTGGCTGTTGCCCGCCATGTTCCACGTGCACCCCCTGGTGGTCACCGGTTGTTCAGTTGTTCTCTACCTTTCGGTCTATTTGCATATTAGGATTATATATATACAGTGGGGCCTTGACTTACGAGTGTCCCAACTAACGAGTTTTTTGAGATACCAGCTGTCTCTTGGCCGATTTTTTGCATTGAGTTGATAGAGTAATTTGAGTTAACGAGCTCCTTAATGAGCTCGGTCTTGGAACGAATTAAACTCGTAAGTCAAGGCCCCACTGTGTGTGTGTGTGTGTGTGTGTGTGTGTGTGTGTGTGTGTGTGTGTGTGTATATAGATGGGGAAAAGGAGAAAGATGGGGAATACTGTTTTGGGAAGAGACTTTTTATTGTATATATTTTTATATTGTTAAGATTTTATACCAGGTATGTATATTACTATTCAAAAAATAGATTTTAAAAGAAAAAATGTATTAAGGAAAACAAACAGGGCTGTGGATCTGAGGCTGGATACAAAAACAGAGAACAGACTGTATAGCAAAAGCGATGAGCTATTCAAAGCAAAGGGGGCCTTATACTCACAAGACAGAAATAGTGCACGCTGAGATTGTCTTTCTGAAGAAATTCCCCTAATTTTTCAGGATCCCCAGGTTCTTGGAGGCATAGCCGGCATACTGGAAGACCGAACGTTAAGAACTCACTTTGGGAGCATAACCATCTCTCTGCAAACTCAGAGGAGGACAGTATTGGGAAGAGGGTCATTTTGATAAGGAGGGAGGTTGGGATGAAGTGTTGTTTGGTATCACTTGGTCTTTATATCATTTTGGCCACATTTGAAGGAGTTGGCTACAATTGCTCACTTCATAGTTTTTTTGTCTTAAGTGGCCTTATTAACTTGTTTCTTGAACTTTGGATGTGACATTTAAAAATTACACACCCTGAGTTCTCAGCATCTTAGATAATCTGGGAAGGAAGTAGGATCGACAGTGAGAGGACCAAGTTTGCTGCCCTATACAGGCAGTCTTTGCTGAGGCGGGGAGCCATCAGCTGAACAAAACCTCCAGTCTTTCTTACCAGGCCCTGAAGATGGCTTCCCCTGGGTTACCCTCCTCGTCTTGGCAGATTTTCTATACAAGAGAAGGAAGAAGTACAGGGTAGTCTTTGAGGATTCTGTCAACATTCTTGTAACATTTCCCTCAAAATGCCATCCATGGGTCTGATGAAGTATCAGAATATCTAAAGATTAAGACATCAGTTTCTTTTTTTATTTCATATATATATATATATATATATATTTTAAATTCTCACCGAAACCAGTTTGGTTCAGTGGATAGAGCGTCGGCCTGCGGACTGAAAGGTCCCAGGTTCGATTCCGGTCAAGGGCATGTACCTGGGTTGCCGGCACATCCCCAGGAGATGTGCAGGAGGCAGCTGATCGATGTTTCTCTCTCATCGATGTTTCTAACTGTCTCTCTCCCTTCCTCTCTGTAAAAAATCAATAAAATATATTTAAAAAAATAAATAAATAAATTCTCACCTGAGGATATGTTTTTATTGATTTTAGAGGAACGGAGGGGGTGGGGGAGAGAGAGAGAGAAACATCAATATGAGAGAGATACAATGATCAGCTGCTTCCTGGACACACCCTGACAGGGATGGAACCAACATCCTAGGTCTATGCCCTGCCCGGGAATCGAAGCCAAAGCCTTTTGGTACACAGAATGATGCTCCAACCGAGCCACCCAGCCAGGGCTTCTGTTTCATAGTTTTTGAAAGCATAAGACATACCTACTGAATTGCTTGAATTGTGTGAGATAGCATCCATCTTTCTGTTCCTGGTGCCTGTATTGACTATGTTGATTGAATGAATTCAGGAGCAAATTCCCTTTTACTGTTTCTTCTGCCATCTACTCTGAATCTCAGGTGGTATCACATTCACAAAGCATAATTAAATGATACTAAATTGGGTTAATAATTTCCTATTGTTAGACATTATTCATGTGTTAGCTCAATGAATCTATAGAATGTTCTTAAAAGTGCTATTGCCCTGCTCAGCGTGGCTCAGTTGGTTGGATGTTGTCCGGTGTACCAAAAGGTTGTGGGTTCGATTCCTGGTCAGGGCACATGCCCAGGTTGCAGGCTCAATCCCTAATAGGGGGAGTGTAGCCAATCAATGTTTTGCTCTCATATGAATGTTTCTCTCCCTTGCTCTTTCTCTGAAAAATCTTTTAAAAAGTGCATCCTATTATTTTGCATATTTTCCAGATGAGGAAATGAAGGCATAAGTAAATTAAGTAACCTATCCCAGGTAACCTCATTAGCAAGTGTTAGAGCCAGTATGAACCTAGGAGTAGGGTCCAAGAGCCAGCACTTTGCTGGGAGGATAGGCTACCAGGCAGCTTCTAGAATACCAATGGTGTGTGCCTCCACACTACCCAGCCCTCGTTCCCGACACCATGCAAAGGGCGGTAAAGGTACAGTGCATACCACAGGCCATGGAATAATGTCTCCCAAATTCCCTTAGGTCACCTACTTTACCTGAATCTTCGACACGCCTTCTCTTTTATAGGCTTCATTCGCTGCAGCCTCTCTCGAATTCTATTTATTATGAGGATAATAGAGGCTCTTCCAGCTCTGAAAATGAACAGGGCTTGGTCAGCAATTTAATCCTACAGTTGGTGATCAAGTTCCACAGGGTCAAAGCAACAGATTATAAGGGACCCACCCAGTATCAGTGCTAGTAATAGCCAATAGCTATTAAAGCGTGTCAAGAACTGTTCGGGACATTTTACATGTGTTAACTGACAAAGCCCCCCGCACCCCCCCCCCCCATGCCCAAGGTGCCATTATTATCCCCATTTTTTTAAAAATATATTTTATTGATTTTTTACAGAGAGGAAGGGAGAGAGATAGAGAGTTAGAAACATCGATGAGAGAGAAACATCGATCAGCTGCCTCCTGCACATCTCTCACTGGGGATATGCCCGCAACCCAGGTACATGCCCTTGACCGGAATCGAACCTGGGACCTTTCAGTCCGCAGGCCGACGCTCTGTCCACTGAGCCAAACCGGTTTCGGCCCCATTTTTTTTTTAAAGTATTTTATTGATTTTTTTACAGCGAGGAAGGGAGAGAGTTAGTTAGAAACATCGATAAGAGATCGATCAGCTGCCCCCTGCACACCTCCCAATGGGGATGTGCCCGCAACTAAAGACATGCCCATGACTGGAATCGAACCCCGGACCCTTCAGTCCGTAGGCCGACGCTCTATCCACTGAGCCAAACCAGTCAGGGCTCCCCATTTTTTAAGATGAGGAGACTGAGGCACAGGGAGGTCACAGAGAGGCACCTGCCTCAAGTCAGAGGTACTGCTACCACTCAGCCTGAACTGGCTAACGGGCTCTTCGTTTTCTTTGTGCCCGTTAAAATCACGAGGTGGCCCTCAGGGAAAAAGCCTCCTTTGGCCCCCGAGTATGGGTGCCGTAATTCTGCCCAGTAAAAAGCCAGCCCCGCTAGTCCTTTCCTGGGAGGCGCCCGTGGCATGTCAGCTGCTTAGAGCAAGAGCTCCCTCTAGTGGGAGACGAGAGGTAACACCGACAAACCACCCCTGCCGCCTTGCACCTGGCTCAGGGGGCTGATGAGGTTTGGCCTGTTCTCAACCTTTGTCTGAGGAGAGGACACCCCGCCGCCCCCCGCCCTCCCCCCGCCCCCAGCTCCCACCTCCCAGTGTCAGCGGACTGGGAACTGGGCTTCCATTGGCCAGGGCGACAAAAGTAGCAAAACCCACGCCTATGATGCAGCAAGGGCTGTTTCGCCAGGGGAGAGGGGAACTGAGGGAATCAGGTCACGCCAGAGACAAACACCCCAGGACCATGTCCTCATGGCTGGGGAGCCCTGAGCATCTCCCAGGACTTCCAACCGCTCTGTCGGAATACAACCCGAGGCTAGACCGCCCGTCCTTCCTCGGTCTCCTCTTTGAACCCACGAGCTGCACCTGCAGAAGCAATGACATCGGATGGCCTCTTACTCAACGAAGCGCTTGGACAGGCGGGAGGAGAAGGGCGAGCACCGGGGGGTCCGCGTGAGCTGACTGAGGGGCGGCTCCGAGTTGTTGGGGAGATCCCGACCGTCTAGCAATAGAAATAAAACCTGGACACTTCGGTTCTTTGCATCGCTGGGCCAAGACGGTTCCCGAACGGAGTTCTGCGCACACTGGTGGTTACAGGGAGGAGCCACAGTCTTCACAGCACGTAAGGAGGGACGATGCAAAGGCGGGCTTCCGCGAGCGGCTCGGGCGGAGATTTCCTGACCGGGCGGTGCTCCTTCGAAACGGTTACCGAGTTGTTTTGCTGGACAAGTGCTGGGTAAAAGCTTGCTGAGAAAATGAAAAATAAATAAGCGTGTTCGGCCCCGCCGCCACAAGAATAAACAATGATTACTTTGCAAAATAGATGTCGGTGTGGCCACAACCGTCCCTCCGAGGTAACCGCCGGCGAAGGGGCTCAAGAAGCATCCCGAGAGTGCCGGACCAGGGTCATGCCGCGCCTGCAGGGAGGCTGGTGCGGGCCGGGCCGGAGGTCGCCTCTGCCGCTCGCTGCTCACGGTGCACGCGGGCCGCCGCTCCCGGCCAGGGCCGCCCGTCCAGGTGTCGACGAGGGCGCCTGTGTCTCGGAGCTTTATTCGTTGTAGCTTCCTCACGGGCGGCCGCCCCGCGCGGTGACTGCGCGGGCGGAGGGGCGAGCGCGCAAACGGGGGCCACGCGGGCTGCGACCCAGGGAGACTGCGGCCCCGGGGACTACCGCTACGGTGACGGTTGGCGGAGGGGAACCGCTAACGGCCGCGCGCCCGCCCCCTCCGCCGCGCCCCTTCCCCTCGCGCCGCGGGCGCTACCACCGCGCGCCCCGCCCTTCCTCTAGCCACGCCCCTTCACGCGCCCGCTCTCGCGCCACTGGCGCCACCACTACTTGCCCGCCCCCTCCTCTAGCCCCGCCCTTCCTCTAGCCACGCCCCTCACGCGACCGCTCTCGCGCCACTGGCGCCAACACCACTCGCCCGCTCCCTCCTCTAGCCCCGCCCCTCGCGTCGCCCCGCCCCGCGCTAGAGCTCCGTCGTCAGTCTAACCGGCGGAAGACGCGCCCAGAAGCCCGGGGGAGACGGTCGCCCTGTGGTGACGTATCCCGCCGGCGCGAGCAAGTGACGCGACGGAACCCGTTGTCTGTGTGTGGGGCTAGGGGCCCCGGGGGCGTCGGGGGCTCCCGGCGGGGCGGCGGTGGGTCGGGAGGGCCTGGACATGGCGCTGAGGGGCCGCCCCGCGGGAAGATGAATAAGGGCTGGCTGGAGCTGGAGAGCGACCCTGGTGAGGACGGGGCCGGCTGGCCGGGGGGTGGGGGGCTGGGGGGTCCCCCCCGAGAGGCGCCTGCCTCACCACCATTTGTCGCCCCACCAGGCCTCTTCACCCTCCTGGTGGAAGATTTCGGTAAGAGCCTCTCCTACCCGCCGGACCCCGGCTGTGGGGACCCACTCTCCCGCCCTCGCTGCATGGCCCGGAGCTGCCCTTCCCGACTTCTTTTCTTCCCTGACCGCAGGTGTCAAAGGGGTGCAAGTGGAGGAGATCTATGACCTTCAGAGCAAGTGCCAGGGGTGAGTGGCTTGGCGGCAGGACCGCCTTTCACGCCTCGAGGCCTAGAGGTGTCCCTCAAGGCGGGTGGTGACCGGAACCCCACGTTGTAAAGTGTAACCTGAGGAAGCAGCCCTCCTCTTGGGGTGCCCTCCCGATCAAGCTGGTGTTTTTGTTTTCTCCAGTCTCCCCTCATCACTTCCCTTTACGCAGTGGCACCTCCCCCAGTCGGTAAAAATTCCAGCCATCCTTTGGAATACAGTTGAGCTGCTTTTTCTGGTCTGGAGCAGGAAGCCAGGCCCTTCTCTAGACCCAGATCACACCTGCCTTTTGAGCAGCTGTCATTATTATTATTTTTTAAATTTTATTAAGTTATTACATATGTGTCCTTATCCCCCCATACCACCCCCCCCCCATGCCCTCACCCCCCTGTTGTCTGTGTCCATTGGTTAGGCCTATAGGCTTGCATATAAGTCCTTTGGTTGATGAGCAGCTGTCGTTATTAACAACAGCTTTAATGTGCTGGTGTGCCGGTGCCTTTCATCTCCACCCAGCCCCGTGTATGGATTCATTTTCCTCTTGTATAGATTGGTTGGCACCTGCGAGGCCCTCCTGGTGACCAACCTCAGGGTCTGGTTTTGGCGTGGAGGAGCTGCTGTGGTGACTGAGTTGAGAAGTCTGCTTGTATTTCCCCGCAAAGGAGGGGCTCATGTTTTCTTCCATGTCTGCCTTGGGCTCAGGCCTCGGGTTCACCAGTGAGAATTAGTGTTTCAGTTCCTCATCAGAGTTTTTTTCTCACCTTAGCTTCTGTTCCTACCCTGCCCTGGGCCTTTGGCTCCAGCTTTTCTTCTCTTATCCCAGAACCATAAACTTCGTGAGGACACTGGTGGGCTCCTGGAGAACCATGGCCAGAAGCCGATGCTTAGCCTGCCTGTGGCGGGCCTCTGGGGTGTGAGGGCTCAGGGCCACGTTGGGCAGTGCTGGGGAGAAACCAGGAGAAAGGCGGGGTTGCAGGAAGGGCACCTGAGCGGGAACACAGTGCAGGGGAACAGGGGGAGAGAAAAGAGGGGGGTACTGGTTTCCTCCCCCAACTTGGCTGGTTTTGCTCTGCTCCTTACTTTCCCCAGCCCCGTGTATGGATTCATTTTCCTGTTCAAATGGATCGAAGAGCGCCGATCCCGTCGCAAGGTCTCTACCTTGGTGGATGATACATCTGTGATTGATGACGATATTGTGAATAATATGTTTTTTGCCCACCAGGTGTGCTGGGCTCTGTGTTCTGTCTGGAGGGTGGGATGCTGCTGTTGTCTTTGCTTGGGAAGTGGGAGAAGGCAGGAGGAAGAGATAGGCAGACACTAAGGGTGGTGGTTATAGAAGTCCCTTGGCAGAAGGCACTGAGCTCTTATTCATTAAAAAAGGGAGCCTCTTTAGAGCAGTGTGGGATTGGAATCTACTTTCCATGTCCCCAGACATCTGATGGGTATTTAGTTAAGTGAACAAACATTGGGCAAAGATGAGGGTTGTTGTCCAGATATGACTGTCCCTCTCTGGGTTCCCATTCCTGATGAATGTGGGCTTCAACTGAGGGATGCTGTGCATGGGTGACTGTTCTTGGTTTCACAGCTGATCCCCAACTCTTGTGCCACTCATGCCCTGCTGAGCGTGCTCCTGAACTGCAGCAATGTGGACCTGGGGCCCACCCTGAGTCGCATGAAGGACTTCACCAAAGGCTTCAGCCCTGAGGTATGCCATGGTGCCTTGATCCTGGCTCACGGCTGGTGGGACACATCTGACCTCCAGGGCCGCTGGCAATGCCACTACATGGCACTGTGAGGCCTTTTATTTTTCACATGATCATTTACATTACATTTGACTCTTCAGTTAATTGTGGAAGGCAGTTGATTTTAGGCCCAATTGTCAGGAAAGGAGACAAACCTAGGGAAGAAAGGAACATTGCTTAAGTGACACCATTTTAGGACTTTGTTGGCATTTTGCAGGCCACATTGCTCCCAGTGTCCGCTTATTACTGTGCAAGGCCATTAGAGCCCATCTATTGGGGGCTCCAGAGCTCTCTTCTGCCCTTAGGAGCGTCTACCTGTGTTTCTTCAGATGCCTGGAACACCTCCAGGCCTGCACGTCTAAGCTCTGGTTCCCTTCCAGAGGCTCAGCTGAGAAGCTGTTCTGATGTGGTCTCATTTTCTTCCCTCTAGAGCAAAGGATATGCGATTGGCAATGCCCCGGAGTTGGCCAAGGCACATAATAGCCATGCCAGGTGTGTGGGAGCTGTGGGAGCTGTGGGGGTGGAGGTAAGGAAGGCTGTCCCATTCGGGGCCCTGACTGTGTCCTTCCCCAGGCCCGAGCCACGCCACCTCCCTGAGAAGCAGAACGGCCTTAGTGCAGTGCGGACCATGGAGGCATTCCACTTTGTCAGCTATGTGCCTATCACAGGCCGGCTTTTTGAACTGGATGGGCTCAAGGTCTACCCCATTGACCATGGTAAGCACTCTGAGCTGGGGGCCCTTTGGGTTTCTCTGCTTAACTCTTAAGGAGTTGGGGTCCAGGGTCGTCAGGTGCTTGGGACTCAGTGGGGGGGTAGGGGGGGTGGGTATTCAGGACATCTGGCTTTGGCCACATGGCACCCTGCGCTGCATTGCCTGATTAGCCCCTGACTCCCTGACTCAACTGCTCTCCATCCTCCCTCCCATTCTTGGCTTGCCCAAACTCGGGGCTTCCCACCTGCTGACTCCTTGTCTTCGTGTTCCTTAGGGCCCTGGGGGGAGGATGAGGAATGGACAGACAAGGCCCGGCGGGTCATCATGGAGCGTATCGGCCTCGCCACTGCAGGGTAAGGGTCCTGTGCCTGCCCTACCCTCTGGAGCTGTGCCCCCATTGGGAGGGGCACAGAAAAGGGAACCAAGGCAGAGAAGCCAGGTGACTTGTTCCATGGTGAATCTGGCAGGATCAGGCTTGAATCCTGGGCTCCAACTCATTGCTCTATGGCCTGTTTTGGGAAGGGGCAGGACTTGGAGCCCTAGGGGCCCAGGTATGCTGGCTCACTTCCTGCCAGGCCCCTCACACCGCTTGTTGGAAGGCACCGGCTCAGGTGCCTGGTATGCATGGTCAGCTGCTGCCTGTTGGGGTGGGGCCTATACCCATGGCTGCAGGTGTGACTTCAGGGAGCCCTGCCAGGATATCTGCCTCAGTATGATGGTGGGGCTGGGGTGGGAGCTGCTCTCACAGCTGCAGCTGTGACTGCAGGGAGCCCTACCATGACATCCGCTTCAACCTGATGGCGGTGGTGCCCGACCGCAGGATCAAGTATGAGGCCAGGCTGCATGTCCTCAAGGTGAACCGTCAGATAATACTGGAGGCCCTGCAGCAGGTGGGTACTCTCCTGCCCGGTCCCTGCCCAGCTATTTTCTCCTTCCCCTTACTGGGGCATCTGTCTAGGAATCCCAAATCATCATGGATCTGGGCTTCAACTAACCACTCCTCTCCTTTGAGCCCTTTTTGGGAAAGGGGGGCCTGGGGTGGGGAAGGAAAGTCGTTTCTAAAAGGAGGTTTGGGTTTGACTTGTATTTTCCTGTGAGGGAGTGGGGAGAGACAAGGCCCTTAGCTGTCCAAGGTAGAGGCTGGGGCTGCCTTCTCTCTTCTGAGCCTTGGCTTCTCTTTTTAGGTGATCAGGGTAACACAACCAGAGCTGATTCAGACCCACAAATCTCAAGAGACACAGCTGCCTGAGGAGTCCAAACCAGCCAGTAGCAAGTCCCCTGTGGCTCTGGAGGCGAGCCGGGGCCCAGTGTCCTCTGAGGGCACCCACACAGGTACTAGGGGTCTTAGGGCCTCTCATGGGCCTCAGAGTGACCCCTCATAGCTTGACCTGGAAGACCTGAAGGCACTTGGGCAGTGATTCAGACACTGCTACGGAAGGCCTGAAGCCCAGTGCTCGCATCCCTCTCCCGTCCGAACATGGAGGGAGAGCAGTTTTCCCTAAAAAAAGGCATCTGTAAAGGGCTGCCATTACCACAGGCCCCTGCACCTTTCCTGTAATGCATATTCCCTTTCTGGTTTTCTTCAAGGCTTTTTTTCTTTCTGCCTCCCTTTGTTTTTCCATCTTGTTCTTCTCTTGTCTTGCTGTGGGCCCATGACTGACTTCCATCCCACCAGCTGGCTCAGCTGTCACAGGACTGGGGAGACAGCGGGCTGGGGACAGCTTTTTTTGAGGATCTGGCTGAAGGTCCTGCCTGTGCTTCTCTCAGACGGTGTGGAGGAGGTGGCTGGTTCATGCCCACAAGCCCTGACCCACAGCCCTCCCAGCAAACCCAAGCTGGTGGTGAAACCTTCAGGGAGCAGCCTCAATGGTGTTCCCCCCAACCCCACTCCCATCGTGCAGCGGCTGCCAGCTTTTCTGGACAATCACAACTACGCCAAGTCCCCCATGCAGGTGAGCTGGGCGTGCCCCACAGGAGTCCCTCCAGGATTCTTGCGAGAGGCTGCCGTGGGAGTGTCCTCAGGTGGTTCTTTGGTGTTCAGCCCCCACCTGGGCCTGGTTCCTCTGTCTGATACTTGGAAGCACCCACAAAGGGCTTAAGCAGAGAGAGCTCCGATGACTTTGAATCCAGCCACACAGTTACGAGGCTAAATGTTTTGGTCATGTTCCTTGGTACAATTCTGTGGGTTGGATTCTGCTGCAAAATGAAGGCACAAGACTCTCTCTGAAGCCCTGTGTAGGCAGGTAGTGGGGGTGGGCAGCAGCTTTTCCCAGAGCCAGGGCTGGGCTCGAACACCTGGAGGGGTTCTGGACTTGACCTGAGAGCCATTCTGGCTTTCTGGCTGTGAATGTGATGCCGAGCCTGGGCTGACTGACGCCTTCTCGTGGCTACCCTGGGTTTTGCCTCAGGAGGAGGAAGACCTGGCAGCAGGTGTGGGCCGTAGCCGAGTTCCAGTTCGCCCACCCCAGCAGTACTCCGATGACGAGGACGACTATGAGGATGAGGAGGAGGAGGATGTGCAGAACACCAACCCCGCCATCAGGTCAGCTCAGCTCTAGGCTGGAGGCTCCGAGTGCTGCGGATCTTATCTTGACTATTCCAGTGTGTATCTGAGAATGCCCTTCAGCAGATGGATAATACTGAGCACCTGCTGAATACAGGGTCCCTGTTTGTGGCGGGGGGTGGGGGGGCTGCCATGAAGGGGCTGATTGCAGGTCCCAAGAAACTTTGGGAGGGATGGGGGCAGAGCTGAGCACATTTAACCAGACATCAAAATATGTTCTGTTGGGAGGTGGCCTTTTGGTTAGGTTTTGGAAGAATTGGGTGAAATGGAAGGAGGAGATGGGGTAGGGGTAGCTTTTTTGGAAGATATGGCATTGGCAAAAGGCCAGCAGCTGAAGTAGAGAAGGTGTCCTTTGAGGACACCTGGCTGTAGCTGTCAGAGCTTAGGGTGCCAGGCTTGGCATGGCTGGGTCAGGCTGCTTGGCATGAGGAGCTGCAGGGTCAGTCCCTGGATGCTAGGGTGTGTGCAGACAGTTCTAGGCATTGCTGGGTGTGTGATCATCTGACCCACTCCCTTGGCTCATGTCTCATTGGGCCCCACAGGTACAAGCGAAAGGGGCCAGGAAAGCCAGGGCCATTGAGTGGCTCCGGGGAAGGGCAACTGTCGGTGCTGCAGCCCAACACTATCAATGTCTTGGCCGAGAAGCTCAAAGAGTCCCAGAAAGATCTCTCGATCCCCCTGTCCATCAAGACCAGTAGCGGCGCTGGAAGTCCGGCTGTGGCAGTACCCATGCACTCGCAGCCCTCACCCACCCCCAGCAACGAGAGCACAGACACAGCCTCTGAGATTGGCAGCGCTTTCAACTCACCACTGCGCTCACCCATTCGCTCGGCCAACCCCACACGGCCCTCCAGCCCTGTCACCTCTCACATCTCCAAGGTGCTTTTTGGAGAGGATGACAGCCTGCTCCGTGTTGACTGTATACGCTACAATCGCGCTGTACGTGACCTGGGTCCTGTCATCAGCACAGGCCTGCTTCACTTGGCTGAGGATGGTGTGCTGAGTCCCCTGGCACTGACAGGTGGGCCTCGTGCTGACTCACTGGCCACTTGGTGTACCAGGGATGGAAGAGGGAGGTAGCCAAGTGACCACCAAGTGTTCTGCACTCTGATGGGTCTTCTCATGTCTTCTTTTCCCAGAGGGTGGGAAGGGTTCCTCGCCCTCCAGCAGACCAAGCCAGGGTAGCCAGGGGTCCGGCAGCCCAGAGGAGAAGGAGGTGGTGGAAGCTGCAGATGGCAGAGAGAAGTCTGGGCTGGCCAGGTCTGGTGAGCCCTTGAGTGGGGAGAAGTACTCACCCAAGGTGAGCCCCTGCAGTTTTTAACCCTGGCAGAGGGAAGGGCCTGGGGGCTGCTGCCTAGAGCTGGGTTCTTGATTGGAGTTTTGGTGGGGAGGTTGGTGGCTGTGAAGCCTATCTGGGTTGGGTAGTAGAAGAAGCCTCAGTCAGCTCCAGGCACTCTGGTGCTTATCCTTGCCTCTCGCTGCTTCCTGGTAGTGTGGCTTTGGTGCTGGCGCCAGCCTCCCTCATGGGTGCAATGCTGGGTTTTGGCAGGAGCTGTTGGCACTGCTGAAGTGTGTGGAGGCTGAGATTGCAAACTATGAGGCTTGCCTCAAGGAAGAAGTGGAGAAGAGAAAGAAGTTCAAGGTGGGTAATTTCTCCAGCTGCCCAGTCCTCTGTCCTTGACTGTCTTCCTGGAGGTGTGACTTCTTGAGATCAGCTGGTGGCAGCTCTGGGGAGATGCCGCAGTGCCCTCCTCCTTTTCTCCCACAGATTGACGACCAGAGAAGGACACACAACTATGACGAGTTCATCTGCACGTTCATCTCCATGTTAGCTCAAGAAGGTGGGGGTACTCACTATTGCGTCTTACCTGGCATACCCTGCTGAGGGCCATGTTCCTCAGGTCCCCCATCCCCCAGGCCTCTGCTGGGGATTGAGCAGGCGGTGGGTCTCAGGGAGGCCCATAAGACCCTTGCTCTTGGCCTGAGTCTGTGGCCTATTGAGCAGGTGGCTGCTAAGCATCCAGCCACCTGCTCAAGGGCCTCTGCCTCTCTGCAGGGATGCTGGCCAACCTGGTGGAGCAGAACATCTCAGTGCGGCGGCGCCAAGGGGTCAGCATTGGCCGGCTCCACAAGCAGCGGAAGCCTGACCGGCGGAAACGTTCACGCCCCTACAAGGCCAAGCGCCAATGAGGATGCTGGCCCCCAACTCTGCAGCCTGCTCTTGCCTGTGGCCTCACCAGGGCCCCTTCCTTCCTTGCCCCACTCCCCCTTCCCAGTATTACTGAATAGTTCCAGCCAGAGAGCTCAGACCCTGGAAAGGGAAGCCAGGCCGGGATTCCCTGCATTGTACTCGGGTAGGTTAAGCCCATAGTGCTCAGGAAGCAGCAGCTGGAGCTGGGAAAGCGAGGTGCTGCAGCTTTCTTCACAGCCGGCTGTGGGGCTGCAGGACCTGGCCTTTCTGCCTGGGCAGCAGAATATATATTTTACCTACAGAGACGTCTATTTTTCTGGGCTCTGGCCCATTTTGCCACCACTGTGTTGACATAGCCGGCTTCCTGACTCTGCTTTCTCTCCTAACAGTTGCCATCCTGGTGGGGCCTGGGTGGCTTGGGCCTGCTGCTCTAGCTGTAGCAGCCAGTTGTCTCTTGTAAGGAAGCCAGGTCTGCTCTTCATTCCTCCTGGGAGAGCTCCAAACTCAGGACCTGGCTTCTGGGCTAGGTTGGGAGTGGGGTGTTCCAGAGGGGGTGAGGGGAGCAGCCTGCTAGGGTCCCATGGCCTGAGCAGAGAGGAGTGTTTGAGCTGTTTGGTGGTTTGGTCCCTTCCTGGCTCTAGTCGGGCTTGTCAAGTCTGCTCTCCACAGCAGGGCTCTGGGGCTCTTTGCCTTCAGTGTTGTGGCCCTGGCACTGGGCCTGCCTTGGACTCCTGGGCTCCGTCCTGGAGCCTGGGGCTCGGAGGAGCCCCTGCCCAGCCCCTCAGTATTACCACGTTTCCCTCCTGGTAGCAGAGACAGGGCTGCTTGCAGGAGACTGGCACCCCTTAGCTCTCCCTGCCACACCAGCTTCCTCAGCCTTTGCAAGGCACTCAGGGTGGGGACTGCAGGACCATGACAACCATTTGGAAACCATATGTTCCCGGAGGGCTTGATGCCAAGGGGTAACGGGCCCAGAACTGCCTCTGGAGCTCAGCCCCCAAACATAGCCCCATACCTTCTGACAGATGGCTTTGAAAGAGATCCAAGGAGGCCCCTTATCTGTACATAGTGATCTGGGAGAGGGGTGGGGAACAGCTGGCAGCCCTGGCAGTTGACTCTGCACTGAGCATAGCCTGACCCCTCAACCCCTTGTAAATATTGGGTCACTGATTGAATAAAACTCTCCTAAAGAAATGAACCCTCCTGTGGTTGCTGGCTTGAGGTTTGTAGGCTAGGTGGAGGTGGGAGTGAGGAGCTAACCAGGCCTGGCCCAAGGTTCAAAGACCAAGGTGAGAAATATGCATTCTTGGGTATTCAGCTTTCTGGGGCAGAGATTTTTGGGACCTAGGCCTGGAATTCAGGACCTGAGCTGAGCTGGGGCCTCGGGGGGCCGTGGAACCTGAAGAGTTGTGTTAAAGGTGCACTTTGGGAGGAGAAGGCCATGCCAAAACTTTCACGAGATCTGACAGCTTTGCCACCTGGAGAGATGCTGGGGTTCTGGGCTGAAGCAGGGCTGCCTCTAGTCCTGCTGGGCGTGCTCTCGCTGGAGGAGCTCTGGGGTCTTGGAGGGGTCCCCTCTCTTGTTGCACCTGGACAGGTCCAGCAGGTCAAAGCTGCTACCTCTGCCACCTCTTCCCCTTGCTAACCACATTCTCTTTTGAGGCTGCTGTAACCTCTTATCCCCACTGTTGCCCTGGTAGTGAGTCCTACAGAAGGGGCCTGATGTAAGCAGGTAAGGCTCAGTTGGACTGCTTAGAAAACTCAAAAACTCAAATTTAATGGTTCCCACCCTTTTATCCAAGTCTAGTAGTCCAGGGCACAGATGAGGGCTACACCACGCTTTATCCAGTGTCGCTGAGGCTGGTCGGAGGGGATCTCCACAGCAATGACATAGTTGGTGGAGTGGCCTGTGGTTGATAGTGTTCCTGGAACAGGGAACAAGGGGGGAGGGTTAAGTTGGCTGCCACAGTTAGAGAAGGGATAGGGTAAAGGCAATGGACTTGTCAGATGTGGGGACAAGGAAGGAATCCTGGCCCAAGGGCAGCCGGCTCAGTGATGGTCTGGACAAGGCCCAGGCCTGTCCAGGGTTAATGCACTGACAGGACAGGCAGTAATGGGAGAATTGACGCCATCACGCATTTCCTGTTGGACTCGGCCCAGGCCCATCCCTCCTCTCCAGGCCTCAGTTCCCCCCTCTGAACCTCCACTGTCAGGCTAGGGCTCCCAGGACCCACGGTGGATCTGCTGAGGGAGGCAACAAGATGGTGACCTCAGGGGCCACCATAGACCGAGCCAGCTGCTGGGCACCTGCTGCTGCCAGGCTCTGTCCTGCCTGGTTGGTCTTAGGACTGCTGGCTGACCTCTTGGACCTCTTGTTCAGCTAACCTGGATCAGCCTAACTGGCCTGAGCTGGCCCAGGCCTGGGCCCCCACCTGTGGTGTAGGCTCCCTGTCCTGGGCCTCATACCAGCACGGGTTAGCGTCTTGTAGATGGGGCACAGGTAGAAGGCCTGGTCCTGAACCTTGCGGTTGGACACAGGTAGGAGCCAGATAACAGCCATCTCTGTGTATAGCTCCTTGGGTCGAGACTCGGCCAGTTGGAAGTCCGTGGGGTCCCAGCGGGCACCTTCCAGGAACAGTCCGTGGATGTAGCACCCCTCTGCAGGCTTTTGCTTGAGCTCTGACACAGACTGGTGCAATACCTATGGTGGGCACACAGATATGCCCCACACATATCAACACCCAGAATCTGGGTTAGAATTTGGGTCCAGAGGCACAAACTCCCTCCTGAGCTTTGCCTACCTGCCCATCACACCCACCATTTTACCTGGTAGCCTGCAGTCTATGTCCTGCCCCTTGCGATTCCCCTGGGCTCATGGCCTCTTCTGGCCCGGCTCTCCTTTCCTCCCAACCCCTGCTCAGGGGTCCTCTGACTCTTGAGGTCTGCCAGCTGTGGCCTTAGGCTCCCCTTGTCTGGGCTGTACCCCAGCTTGTCACCTGACCTGGCCCTAACTGTATCCAGACCTTGAAATCGAAGGAGATGGTGTCGATGGAGATGACAGACTTGCGGGCAAAGTTCTGCAGGGTGCCTGTCAGGAAAGCCTGGGGGAAGAAGAATCCACTGATCCAGAAAACAGCTGGGATGCCCTCTTTGATCCAGGTGTGTATGAAGTCTAGGCGCTGCAGCAGATCCTGGACCCATGAGGATAGTGGTTTGAGTGATGGGTAGGCCTTGGCATTCCAAAGCTCGGGCACAGTGTTGTTGTACAGGCTGGCAGCCATCAGTTCCAGCTCCAAGGACATCACCACCAGCCCCTTGAGTGCCTTGAGCAGATCTTGCAGCGACTGTGTGATCACCTGCATCAGCCGGTTGTACCTATGGGCCAGTGGCAAGGAGGCAGGCAGTGGGCCAGGGCCCTCTAGCAGCATCTATACTCCCCAGTTGTGGGCCATAGGCAAAAAAACAAAACAAAACCCCAAACAATGGCTGAATATAGAGGCCACAGCATAGAGCTGGTTGGGTAGCCTGGGTACCAATCCCAGCTCTGATTCTTAGCAAATATGTGACCTTAGTTCACTTAATCTTTTTTGGGTCTTGGCTTACTCATTTGTAAAATGGAATAATAAAACTGTGGCTGAGTTAGAGGATGGATTTATTGCACTTGGTCTGGCACCTGGCCCATAGTACCTCTTCCTGTCATTTCTCTACAGCCCAGTGGTCCACTGACTCAGGGCTGGGGTGGTGGGGATTACCGAATGACCTCCTGTATTAGCACCGTATTCATTGACTCCTCATATAGCACGGGGTACGTGGTCATCACAAACTGCAAGTTGATGGGCTCAGGTATCTGGAGTAGAATGTTCATGGCCACACCTTCCACTATCTGTGGGGCAAAGAGAGAGTGGGGGTCAGGGCTGGCTCCCACAACCCTTGTAGGATTCCACATGCACAGAGTTCCATCCCACAAGGGAACAGGCAGGGTGGTGGATGGGAGATTAGCCCTGCTCAACCCTTGGGCCCTTTCCCGCCCACTGTCACCCACCTCCTCTCTGCCCTGACCGCCCACAGAGGATGATTTGGGTTGCAGCTGTATGATAGCACCAAGCAGAGCGAAAGTCTCATTTTGGGCAAATGTGATGTTGGCGTTGTCATGCAGGCCAAAGATCTCAGGCATGTCGTTGAGAGGAAGGCCTTTGATATAGGAGAGGTAGCCCTGGGGGATAGGAAGGCACAACAGCTGAAGCCCCACTGTGGTGGCCCTCCAACTGAGCACAGCACCGACCCATCACCCTGGTTGTAACCCTGTTATTTTGGGGACTCCAAGGCCTGAGGCATCATGTGGGTGGCCCCTTCTTACTGCCATCCATCTCCCTGCTCCTTCATTTGACTGCTCAAACCTGTCACACTCCCTCCCTTGTACTGATGACCCACACTCGGGAGTGCCTGACCCAGCCCCCCAACGCTCCTCACACACCTTAGCTGAAGCAGCGTTTCCTCAGGGAGCCTCCCTGACTGTGCGTTGGGTTGGATTGCCCCTGCCTCACTGAGTGCTCCCAGGCACTGGTGACTGTCTTTGTGGGATGGATTAGTCAATGAGAAGGAGCTAGTGTAGGGCAGGGGCCACAACTCCTCTCACCCCGCACTCAGGTGTCCACAGTACCCTAGAACCCAGGCCGTGCTCACGTTGAGGTCGTAGGTGGGTTGGATCTGGTGGTAGATGCCTGAGTCGCTGTAGATGTGCTCGGGGAGGAGCACTTCGGGGTTGTAGAAGTCCTCCAGGATGTTCATGATGCAGCGGCGGTCCCAGTCATCCGTGACACGGCCCCCATAGTTGATCTCCCCTGCCGTGTACTTGAGGACCTATGCAGTGCGTGGGTGAGAGGGCCCCACGGGCACCTGGTCCCCTGCCCCCAGCCTGTCCCCAGCCCACCTTGTAGGGGATGTCCTCATACTCATCCAGGAACATCTTGAGCTGGCTGATGCAGATGCGCAGGTCCCCGTCCGTGAACTCATAGGGGATGTTGAAGCCCAGGGGCCCAAACTTGCGGCGCTCCAGAGCATTGCCATGGAAAAGGCACAGGGACAGCAGCAGGGACTTGAACTCCATCGCCTGTGAGAGGTGAGGGGCAGGGACGTGAGGGGTGAGGATCAGGGCAGGTAGGCAGGGCATTACCAAGTGTGCCTCACCTTGTGACAGGAATTGAGGAAGTCATCGCTGAGGCTGCTGTAGGACTTGAGCAGGTTGGCCTTAACGCCACGCGGTGGCTCGATGGTCATCTTGGAGCCATTCTGCAGGATGGACACTGGGAACTTATTGCTGGGCAGGCTGGTCAGCCACAGGCGGAAGTCCCGGTGCACCTGGTGGCCATGTTCCACATGAGCATTAGGACCCTGACCTGGTGGCTTCCCCAATACCAGGCTTCCTCCTACCCAGGGACCATGGGCCACCCCACCCTCTAGGTGGGCCAGGCCAGACTGCATGGACCACGGGTTAAGAATATGAGCTTTGGCAAGTCCCAGGGTCACCGGTTTGTGCTGGGTGGCTTTGTGCGAGTCACATCACCACTGGTAATGTGAACTGGGTGAACCACTGGGAAGACTAATGCAATCAATGCATGTTCCATCTGTCGGTTCCCAAGCACTCCCTGTGTGCCTGAGCGTTTTGTGGGACCACCGCATTTAGCTTCACAGTCTGGGTAGACACTCAGTACTCCCTCAGCAGAGGAGGCTGGCGCACCTTGTCGGGATTGATGTGTTCAATGAGGCGCTCGAGGGCTGGCATCCAGCTGGGGGCCAGGTGGCAGTTCTGGAAGAAGACCCATTTGCCCCTCTCTATGGAGCTGCGCATCATGGCTTCTGCCAGAGGGCCCTGTGGGGATGGGAGTGCTGAGTGGTGGGACCAGCTGGCCTGGCCCCTCCTCATCCTCCTTGTCCCACTCCTACCTGGCCCTGGCCCAGGGAGATGGCAGAGAGCTTCTTGGAGAATTTCATCTCTTCAGCAAACTTGTACAAGTCGGCCGCGGGGTCAGTGCCAGGCGACAGCACAAAGATGAGGGGTGTGGTGGAGTTGGAGTCTTTGAACACCACTGACAGGTTGGCTGTCTGCAGGGCAGGGAGAGATGCTGGGGCTAAGAGGGCACAGGGACCTGGGCAAGGGAGGGCAATCTCAGGGCTTCCCGAGAGTTCCCAGGAGGGCTTATGAGTGGGGCCTGGAGGGGTAGGGCTAGGCGTCTTGACTGACCAAGGCTGCAAAGTGGTCTGTCTAGCTGCAACCAGGCCCCTGGCACCCAAGGTGGGGGTTAGCTAGTGGTACTTACCTGGGGTTCAATGAAGCGTGGTTCCAGGTTGGCGGCCACAAAGTCCTGCATGGCATTGGTAACCTTGTCTCCACGCAGGCAGCGCAGGACCAGCAGCTTCTGGAACTGGTCCAGGTACTTGTCCCAGGTGCCAGGCAATGGCTCCCTGCAATAGTGCCCATGTCTCCCTGAATGTTGACCTGTGGGAGGGCACTGGCCACAGAGACTCTGCTGGCTGGATGACAGAGGAGAGGGGGGTGTCTGGGGATATGTGGCCAGGGGCGTGAAAGAGATGTGGCCACAGCCGCAGGGCAACCTTGGGTTGCTCCTGTCTCTGGGGTCTCACCCCCTCGATGTGCTCACCCTGCCATGCTTTAGGGCCCAGCTCACCGGTGGGGCTCAGGGCTGTCGAAGATAGCCCGGAATTCTGAGAGGTATTCCACAAAGTCGGTGGCGAAGGAGGAGAAGGCTTGCAGGTTCGAGAGTGCCAGGATGTCTCGCCAGGCCCGGTCTGACAGCCAGTCCACTGCAGGATTCTCAGTTGTGGCCTGGATGGAACCCCCAGACAGGAGGTAGCGCCACTCGCTCTGGCAGGGGACAGGGGGATGCTAGTGCCAGGCCCTGTGTGAGCCCACTCAGTACACAGTGAGGGTTGAGCAGTGGTGGCTGTTACTCTCATTAACTTGGCTGTGCTTTCCAACACATCATGAAGTACCTGGGGCTGCTGAGGACATGAGCTGGGAGGCCCAGGCCTGCCTCTGTGCCCACCAGCACACTCAAGGCTCTGAGAGACAGGCTCACAGAACTCTTGGGCCACAACTAACCCAGGGTCTCTGGCTGTTTTTAAGCAAGAAACCGTGCTTCCGCCCCTCTGTCCCTTTGCTCTTGCTGTGCCTCCATGCCTGGCCTTTCCTTCCACCCTGTTCTCCCAGGCCCGACGACAGGGCAACTGCTCAGACAGTCTGTCCTGGCCCACTGGCCCACTGGCCCACCCGGCTGCCTCTCTACTCATGCACCTGATCGATCTTGTCTGCGTTCATCATGATGCGGGCACACAGCAGGAAGGCGAACATCAGCTTGTGCTTCTCAAAAAGGCTGCGGCAGACGTTGCTGTAGAGGCTGTAGGTCAGGTAGCGATTGATGTTGGCGATGCGCTTCTTCAGGTTGTCTGCAGGGTAGAGAGGTGATGCAGCAAGAGCCTGGGGTCCAGCCCAGCCAGTCTCCCAGGAGCCACGGCAGTCCAAGCCTCCCCTGGGGGCATTTGGAGTTACCAGCAAAAGGGCTCCGAGGAGGGTAGGGAGAGGGCTGTGTTCGTATGTCGAATGTGTCTGAGATGAGAGCATGTGCAAGTGACTACGGGTGTGAGTTTGTGTCTGTGCCCACTGTGCAAATGTGTTCATGGGTCCCATCTGTGCCAGGGTGCATGTGTGCCAGGGCTACCTGCCCTCTCTGAGTTGGCGATGCCTGAGAGGAAGATGTTGAGAAACCACTCGAGGGAGTACTGGTACATGGGGTCCACGTTGGCCAGGTCAGACACACAGAAGAAGAGGATCTGGGTGCGGACGGCCACAGGTATGTACTCCATGCGCGTGAGGTCGATGTCCTTCTCTGTCTGCTCTGCAATCCTGACCTTGGCCTGGGGGTCAGAGGAGGAGCCTAGTCAGACCCAGGTAGGCTGGCAAAGAGCAGCAGGTAGAAGTGGGTGGGGACAGGGGCCCAGCCTGGGGCAGGTGGGGAGAGGCAGGCAGGGTGGGGAGAGGCAGGCAGGGTGGGCAGGCAGTGGCCCACCTGGATCTCCGCAGCCTTCATTTTGGAAGCCTCCAGCACCTTGATGAGCTCCATGTCATCCACCGGGTTACCCTCGGAGGAGCTGAGCCGGTACAGGATCTGGTCTTCTATGTCCTTCAGCTCCTGGCGCATCTTGGCATTACTGATAATCAGCTGGTTCTTGGCTTCCTCCAGGTCGGGTCGCTCCTCAGCCACTACCTGGCCTAGCAACTGGTCCTCTAGGCCACTGGCAGGGGCGGGGAACACCCTGTCTGTAACACCTGGTGGCCCCGTGGCAGCCCCCTGCCTATCTGTGCTCCTGGGTTCCAAGAGCAGAGTCCCCTGCTGGTATCAGCCTGGGAGGCCTAACCTGTCTCAGGCTGCAGATATAATGCCAAGCCTGTTTTTAAAGTGATCAGTTCTCAGAGACCTTGGGTGGCAGCCTGGAAACCAGCAGGGGCCAGGCAGTTGGATGTGTGAGCTACTGGGGTCTCTGAAAAAACTCCCTCTCAGCAGAAAGGGGCTGAAGGTGTCTGGGAGGGACAGGCCTTAAGGGTGTTTCCACCCCCAGTTCTTTGGAGAGGTTCACAGTGACCACTATGCCTCTGGGGTCTGGGGGTGGTCACTGAAGGCCCTAGTGCCTGGCTCATAGCAGCCAGGGCAGGGTACAGGGACCATGAGCGTGCCTGACCCAGGGCTCCAGGACAGCTTGGGCGGTGAGTGCACAAGGGCCTGCAAAGGGCTGAGCTGCAGGGGAAGAGACAAGAGCTCTTGAGGGAGGCTGGGGGTAGGGTTTTGACCAGGGATCAGGATGAGTTGGGGGTGGGGGTTTTAGGTGGAAATAGTGCAAATACTATTTGGTGGAGGGGCTAGAAAAGCCTGGAGAAAGCTGGCAGAGCCTATGAGTGGGGGAAAGACCCAATGACTCCTGACCGGAGGTAGGAGAGGGGCAGCTGGACAGGCCGAGGTGTAGCTGACACTTGGGAGCTTGGGGGCTGGTGGCTTACCTGGGCGACAGGGTGAAATTGATGAGGGTGAGTTTGGTGGTGATCTCGGGCGTGTAGTGTGGGTTGGGCAGCTTGGTGGTGATGTACATCCTGAAGTCCTCATGGTAGGGGATCACGGTGTCCCCTAGCTTCAGCACTGTGTTCCCCTGCTGCTTGTATGTCTGTGGTGGGCGGGATGGGCAAGAGCCGTCTGTGGCCTGGGCTTCGTCAGTGCGGCATGGTGGTTGGGGGCGGGAGGGGGGCGCTATCAGTCCACTCGCACCCACCCACGCTGCAGGCTTACCTGCTTGAGTAGCACGGGCTCCAGGGCGGGGTCCAGCTCCTCGCCCACATTCTCCAGAAGGCAGGGCTTGCCGAAGCGGATGGCATTCTCCATGCTGCGTAGGAAGTCGCGGTCACTCAGCTTGAACACATCCAGCCCGCTTTCCTTCTCCTGTGGGAATGGGACAGGGAGGGGTTGTGGGGGCTGAGAGCCACCCTGAGGCTCAGCTACTCCTCTCGTGCCTGCTAAGACTGGTGGGAGGGAGGGGTGGTGGCACCTGGCAGGTAGACTTACCATGTTCTTGATCCATTTGTTGGCCTGGCCCTGAGGGTCGATGAAGTGGGTCCAGCGCTGGGAGAACTGGTTGATGACCCCGTTCTCCACTGACAGCGTGTCGTTGGGGAGGCCAGCGATCTGGGGGCACCAAGCGCCAGAGTGGGCCGGGGCTCTCCCATGAACAGTGTCAGCTGGGGCAACAGCTGCTCCCAACCCCCTGCTTGGCTAAGCCTGTCCTCTCCTTATTGTGCCCTCTTGGAGGTGAGGGCAGGTGACAGTGTGCTCCTAGCCCAGGGGTGGGCAAACTTTTTGACTCGAGGGCCACAATGGGTTCTTAAACTGGACCGAAGGGCCGGAACAAAAGCATGGATGGAGTGTTTGTGTGAACTAATACATGTTAACACTGCTGCTGGTGAAGGAGCGGAGGGGAGAGCAAGAGAACCCTCCGCTCTTTCGGCTCTGCGGGCCGGACAGAACAGCCGAACGGGCCGGATCCGGCCTGCGGGCCGTAGTTTGCCCACGGCTGTCCTAGGCTAAGTCCCAACACCCTCCTTCACTGGGCTTCTCTGTCCTTTTGCCTACTGAGTTCTCACTCCATTGGACCATCGCCACAGAGCCTGCAGCCCATCGGCCTTCCCAGCCCATCTACCTTTGACCTCTGCCTACTGCCTCTTGGTTCTCTCCCTGTGCCTACCTATCCTTAGGGTCTAGCTGAGACCCTCCCTCCAGACACTGCTCCCCCAGCTTCACCCCCACTTTTCAAGCACTCCTTGAATTCTCTGCCCACAGTTAGCTAGCATCTGAGCCACACTGCGCTCAGCTTTCTCCTCTCCTAACTATCACCCTCTTGCTGGGCCTGGGTGGGTTTAGGGCTAGCATCTCTGAGCAGATGAAGGAAAGAGGGTGAGAGAGGCAGGAGGTTCCTGGCCCAGCTTGTACCCTACCACAGGCCCAGCCCAGTCGCTCTAACCGCCCCCCTCCCCCCGCCCTGGTGGGTACCTGCCACGAGCGGATCTTCACGGGGTTCCCCAGTGTCCCGATGAGTGTAGGCTCGGAGGTGTGTGGGACATTTTGGGCCACGAGCTGCTTGACCCACTGACCGTAGAGCACTGCGCGGTACTGGCCCTGGGGAGATGCCAGACTCAGATCCACCCCAACATGACACCTGTGACACCCTCCCACCTCCCTCCACACCCCAACACTTGGCAGTTGTACACAGAGGTCAGAGCTCAGACATGGAGCCGGCACCTGCACTCTAGTTCCACTTGGGGTGTATTCCTTGGCCTCCATACACCTCAGCCCCACATTTGTGCAATAGGGGTAAGCATAACAATGCCCACTGTCAGGGCATCTGTGAGGACGGAATGACGTGCACACAGCAAGCCCGGAAGTGCAAGCTCACATTTCCCACCGGAAGGCCAGCCCCACCAGGGTGGGTTTTCTGGCTCTTTCATGCACTGCTATATCCTCAGTGCCTGGAACAGCACCTGGCTCAGACATGGCGCCTGGTAAGTGCTTGTTGAATGAGTGAGTGAAGAAAGAGCTGCCCACAGGCTGCCCCTCAGGGAGGTGAGGCCTTAAGATGGAGCCTCTTTGGGAGGTGGGGCTGCCCAGGCAGGGTTGGGAGCTCCTTACCGTGAAGGGGCCCAGGTAGGCCACAAAGCCGGCAGCCACCAGCACATCTCCAGAGATGTTGTCAAGCATGTTCTCCAGGTTCTCCACTGTGTCCTGCCAACGCACCTTCTCATCCGACAGGCCGCCAATGAGCTGCAGAGGGAGCCCCATGGGGTGGGCTCTGGGAGGCTAGGCCAGGGGCCTGGGTGTCCCTGCCCGGGGCAGCCCCCGGCTGCTGGGGAGTTGCAGACAGCCATCGTAGGACCCCACCACCACCCAGACCCTTCTAGCCCCTGTACAGGACAGGCCATGTCTACAGGCCCTCTCCGGAGGGGTGTGTGCACCTTGTCAGCTCGGCCCAGCCGCTGCTCACACTGCTCACACTTCAGCTCCAGATCCTCCTTCTTGGCGACACATTCTCGGTACCTGGCCTGCATCGTGGCGATGCCGTCCTCCACCTCCTGCAGGTGCTGCTTTGCCTCATCCAAGACCTTCTGTGTCACTTCCAGGTCATCCTGGGCCTCCCTCAGGGCTTGCTGCAGGACAGGGCACAGGGACAGCTTGTTGAGTGCCCTGGGGAGCCCTCACCCCTCTCCCCTGCCCCCCAGCTATACCCAGCCCTCACCCGCTTGGGCTCCACGGCCTTGGCCACGAAGTGGTACTTGTGCATGGCGCGCACCCACTGGCAGATGGAGGTGCAGGCTTTGGACACCTTGGCGATGGCGGCGGGCTGGAACTCTTCATTGTCTATGTACGGCTGGATGGCTTTGATCACCGACTCCGCAATGTTGTCCTGGACATGGAAACCATGGGCCTCAGAGGGCTACTCCCCAGGCAGGACAGGGTAGTGGGCTGCTAAAGGATACCCGGACCCTGCTTCTGCGCCCACGCTCTGTGCAGGCCTCAGTGCAGGTGTCTTCCTTGGAGGATAAAAATGATCCAAAAAACTGTCCGGAAGAGAAACTTCCCTGTTCCAGGATTTCAGATAACACAATTGGAGATTTGAGAAATGATGTAGCCTCAAGATCTGATAATACACAGGCCCCATTTAAACTCACCTAGGGCTGCTTCCTCGAAGGTGTGGAGACGAGTCATGTTCAAGGATAATAATCCCTGCCCCAGAGGTCACCACACCTTGGCGCTCTTGTCCCACCCCTGGAGACTCCACCCCTGTAGTGCAGGATGGGCCCAGGAGCCTGAGCACTGGCCCTGAGCACTCCTGATATGGGCTTCATTAGGCCTGTGGGGCCTCTGGTTTCCAGTCCGATGGAAGAAGAGGAGAGATGGGGAAGCTCACAGGGGGTCCCACTGCCTTCCAGTGCACCCCAGGAAGTGCCTGGGGCCCCAACACCAACACTTGTGGGCCAACACTTGGTGTTGGTGTTGGGTGGCCCACATGAGACAGACAGTTGCCCCCTAGCCAATTTCTGGGCTGAAGAGGGGCCCTCCAGGAGCGGCTCCCAAGAATGCATATGCCCATTGACAAGGAGAGCCCCAGACAGACAGGGAGAGAAACCCAGACAATCAGGGGAGGCTTAATCTCAGGTGCTGAGGCTGAGAGGCCGAGGCAATGATCCAGCAGATGGTGAATGTCTAGGCCAGTGATGGCAAACCTTTTGAGCTCAGCGTGTCAGCATTTTGAAAAACCCTAACTCAATTCTGATGCCGTGTCACATATAGAAATGTTTTGATATTTGCAACCATAGTAAAACAGACTTATATTTTTGATATTTATTTTATATATTTAAATGCCATTTAACAAAGAAAAATCAACCAAAAAAATGAGTTCGCGTGTCACCTCTGACATGCGTGTCATAGGTTCGCCATCACTGGTCTAGGCCAAGGCCATAGGGGCCGCAGGGAGGAAAGGTCACGAGAATCTGCCGTCTGGGAGTAACTGGGGGTGATGTCTATGGACATAGGAGGCTGCCTGGGTCCTGATTTCCTCCATACCCGTCTGTTGGTGAAGAGGTCCTCCAGGCCAAGATCTGGTTTCTGTCAGCTCTGTGGCCATAAGGCTGTGTGTATGCAGGCAGAGGGAGACAGACTCCAGGACTGTGGTGGGGCAGGCTCCTCTCCCCGCTTCACTGCCCAGCTGGGAAGCCCTCACTCACTGGCGGCCAGGTGCCTGGCGTGCTCACCTTGTCAAACTTGAAGAGGCTCTCCAGGAAGCGGCCGGGGTCCTGCAGCAGCCCCTTGCCGGGCTCCCAGTAGTCATCCACCTTGGAGCCAGGCTTCTCTCCAGGAACCTTCTTGGGCTTGATGCCCTTTAGGATGCACACAGCTTCTATGACCAGCTTCACGCCTGGGGGAGGCCGCTGCATGGCACGCACCTGTGGGCCCAGCCAGGAGTAGAGGAGGGGAAATCCATTGCTGAGTGGGTACCCTGGGTATGGACAGCTGCTAGGCAGGGTGGGCCCCACCAACCAAGTCTCTACCACCACAGACAAAAGGCGTGCTTGGAGACCTTGAGGTTGGTCTCAGCCCACTGCCCCTCCATGTACCCAGGCCTGGCCACAAAATCCTGGATGCTCACTTTTCAGGGCCCAAAGCCCTCCCAGGGCCCTGGGGCTGGTACAAGGAGGTAGATAGCTGGGTTCAAGCTCTAGTTCTACCATCACCTCGGCACATGACCCCCAAGGGATGTGTAGAGGGAAGGCCTGGACACCAGGACCCAAGAGGCACCAGGAAGAAACGCCACAGGGAGGTCTGGGAGATGCCTGGCCGCCCACCTCAGTCACGTCATTTTTGTTGAGGTTGCGCAGGCTGGCCAGGGCTGCGTCCAGGGCAGGCAGTGCCTCATCCAGGTCCTTCTGGGCATCATCGGCAATCGCTTGTGCCTTCTGGGCCTTCTCGTTGGCCTTGATCTCCTCTGCCTGCACTGACTTCCGGGTCTCCTCGGCAATGGCCGTGTCCACCTGGGGACCAGAGGCAGGGAGGGCCCAGCTGGTGACCAGTGGCAGGGATAGGTGTGCCCTCCCCTTTCTCCTCTTTGCCTCTCGGTCTCCTCAGGTGGAAGGAATAAGGGTTGGACTGCCCCATCCTCTGAGGACCCCCTTAGCTTTGACAGGCCTTGGAGATCTGGAATGCTAAGAGCCCTTTCTAATCCTGAGTGCTCACTGTCACCTGGCCTGGGGTTCCGGCTTTACAGGCTGGAGCATAACAGCCCTACGGGCAGGGCCCCCTAAGCCCGCAGGGCACCTCCATGTAAGACAGAGAAGGCGCTCCCGCCCCCCCCCCCCCCCCCCCCCCCCGGCTCCCTGTCTCTCCATCTGCTGGGAAAAGGTTCAGGACACTGACTTGTAGAGCAGGACTATTTCTGCCAGGAAGCTAAGCAACCTGCAGAGGTCAGACAGCAGGGATTGGCCGGGAACACCCCCCCCCCCCCCCCACCTTGATCTGCTCCATGGTGAGCAAGGTGTCCTTAGCAGCCTCTTCCAGCAGGGGGCGCATGATCTCCAGCTCCTCCTGCATCTTGGCCACATCCTCCGAAGTTCGCAGCAGCTGGGGTTGGAGGGCACAGAGAAAAAAAATCAGGTGTGACGGGACCAGAAGGAGGGCCCTGCAGGGCTGTCCTCACTAATAAGAAGATGTGGCCGGCAGCTTCAGTGCCCCAAAGTTGCCCAGTGGACCCCAGAGGAAGGGCGCAGTCCCCTGAGAATCTGTGGAGAGATCTGCTTTGGCCCTGCCTTTGGGCTGGCAGCTTTTGCTCTTCTGACAAAGAAGGAAGCCACCCGTTTAAACACTGCGGCTGCCAACTGAAAGGCTAGGCTGGCTGCCTGGATCAGGGTAAGGTTGAGGGGGCAGAACCACGTGCAGCTGGCCGTTGCCCACACGCTCCACCCTGGCTCACCTTGTCCAGGCCACTCTTCATGCGGTTCTTGGCGGTTTTAAGCTCCTGTTTCTTCTGCCCGATGAGGATGGAGAAAATATTGAGCAGCTCCAGGTAGCTCTTGGGGGTCACATAGTTGTGTCGGGCCAACTCGGCCAGGTACTCGACACACTTCTTGGTCACTGACTGGTGAATGTACACGCAAACCTGAATCTGTGGGGTGGGAGACCACTGATGACAGCCTTGTAGAGCCCCCAGCAAAGAGAGGGTCCCAGGGTGCCCTGGAAGCCACTGTAGCCTGGTCCGGAGAAGAGAGCGTGTGCAGGAACCTCGAAGCCCCTCATACTCACTCTCCTATGACCTCACAACATCATTTATTCTTCAGATAAAAACTCCATGACCCAGCCTGTCGGTGTTGCTCAGTGGTTGAGCATCAACCCATGAACCAGGAGGTAGGGGTCCATTCCTGGTCAGGACACATGCCCAGGTTGCAGGCTCGATTCTCAGTAGGGGTTGTGTAGGAGGCAGCCAATCAGAGATTCTCTCTCATTATTGATATTTCTATTTTTCCTTCTCCCTTCTTCTCTGAAATCAATAAAGACATTTTTTTAAAAAAAAAATAATCCATGACCCAGAGAAGTTAAGGGGCTGTCAGAGCAGAGCTGACTTTGAATGTGGACTTAGGCATCTTATTTCCCAGCTCTTGGCCCAGTCACAGCCCCCATGACCTGCCTCTCTTTAAGAGCCCTAAGGTGAGGTCCCCTCTTAGACTGGATCTGAGGTATGGGAGGGCCCAAGGCCTCAGCACAACTGAGGGGAAATGGGTTCACCCTAACTCTTGGCCCTCATGTGACTGTCACTCAGGTTGGACCAGACAATTCTAGCCTCCCCCTTCCCACTCCATCTGTGATCTCAGGCTGTGACAGGGAGTTCTTTGAAGAAAGCTGCCACAAAGCCCTCAGGGAATAAGATAGATAGTAACTACTGTGTGCCCAACCTCCTACATCACCGTGATGACCTTGTGGCACTCCCATTATACAGATGAGGAAACTGAGGCTTAGACAGGTAAAGCTGTTTACTTAAAGGCTTACCATCAGTGGTGGGCCTAGGACTTTCACCCAGGCCTCGGAGACCCCAAGCCCAAACCTAAACATTGCCCCCTGATGGCTTGTTTCTAACCAAGACACTTACCAGTCCTTCAATTACTGTAGCGGTGGCTTCCAGTTCTGGGATCTCACTCAGATATATGGTGGCCACAGACTGCAGGGCCTCTGCCGGCCACTCGTTAAACCAGTCGATGGTACAGCAGTTGACTAAGGACGGGAACTGCCTCAGGCGAGCTCGGAAGACCTCTCCAATGGGGCTAGAGGGCCAGGAGTCCAAATGAGGCGCTGAGACACCGACTTACACCCCCAGGAACCCAGGACCCAGGGCCCTTCCATAGCCCAGTGGCATGGCAGCCAGGAGGCAACACACACAGCCCGGACCCAATGGCATGGTGGCAAGGCCCAGGCCATCTCTCCTCGGGGCTGGCCAAGCGCACCCCGCCCAGCCCTGTTGTCCCTGTGTGGCCGTGATGGCTGCCAGTACCTCATGCACAGCACCATGTGGATGTTGCTGCGCACGCGCCCAGTATAGGCAGCCATGAGGTTGGCCTTGGTGGGCTGAAGGCCATGCTCCTGGATGTAGGGCCGCATGGTGTTGAGAATCTGGTCCTGCTCATCCAGGTTGTAGAGGTTAGGAATGTCCCCTGAGTTCAGGACATTGTTGATGTCCTCCAGGAAGGACTCGTTCTTGATCTGGGGACGGATGGGGGTGTCGGACTCCACTGCCATGGTCTCACTGGACCTTCACAACAGCCCCTGCTGCCACGAGTCTCACAGAAGCCCAGGGTCACGTGAGGGACCTCACAAGTCGTGGTCTGGGGCTTGCACCCAGGCCTGCCCTACAGCAGACCCTGGGCATCACCGCTGTGCTGCGGGAAGGCCCTGGGTCTGTGCGGGCGAAGTGGCATCTTCCTGTTTGTTTTTCCTGCCTCTCCATGTCTCAGTTTTCTCACAGGAAGAAACCTGGCCACAGGCAGAAGTGGGTCCTGGCCCTACTCATATGGTCAGCGTCTGGCCAGCGCCAGTGCCAGAGGGCATGCTCCCTTGGCTGACTCTGGGAGTGCGGGGAGTCCAGGAGTAGGAGCAGAGGGGTCCTTGTCAGGGTGGGGCACATCCCAGGGATTTAGCCACGGCCCAACCCTGACCACCAGCCAGGTTTAATTTTTGCTCTATTTGTCTTGAGGCCCCAGAGCAACAACCCCTCCTCTCAGAGTTGTGGGGAGAGGCCTCACGCATAGGGGGCTCCAGAGGGAGCAGCCCCCAAGGGGAGCCATGGGCACAGCACTTTGGGCACAAGTTGGGTGGTCCTTGAGGCGGAAGCTGTTGGCCAATGAGTGGGTGCTGCTTGTGGTCAGCTACAGTGCCAGGGGCCTTCTTTACAGTTGGGGAATAGTAAAGATCTATGCCCCATGTGCCTGACCCACCCATCTGTGGGTCCCCCTGGTCCCGACCGTCCCTCCTAAGACCCACCCCATTGGCAGTGCCCTGGGCATGAAGGACTGAGACCACCTTCCAGGATGCCACAATGGATGGGGTTATATCCACCCACCCTGAACCCTGACCACTGCCCATGGTGGTGGCACCTGGGTGTCCGAGAACAGAAAGGTGATGGGCAGGTTTTGCATGCCAGCCTTGAGCAAGACCTTTTTGACATCTTCGCGCCACTCAGCCATGCCGTAGCTCTTGGACAGCTCAATCTGGAAGCACTCGTACTCGGCCCTGGAGATAGTTGGGAAGAGGTGTGACAAAGCTTGGGACCAAGTGCTGAGGTGCTAACAGGTGCTCACCCCCACCCCAGTCAACCAGAGTCATGTTCCACCCCGAGCATATCTGCAGACTCTCCAGGCCCTGACCTGCTCTCTTGCCTCCAGACCTTTGCTTAAGCTGTTCCCTAGACCTGAAATGCCCTTCCCTCCCACCTCTGATTCTAGAGCAGGCCTATGGCCGCCGCCACCAAGCACCCCTCCTGGATGACTGCATGTACACCCCTCCTCTCAGCGGCACAGGGCACTGCTGCTGCCTCTTCATGGGCCCAGGGCCTTCCAGTTCTCAGTCCTTCCAGAAGCCCATGGGTTGGGCGGGTCTGGTGTGGGGCTGCCCTGCCTTCCCAGCACTGTGGGAGACATGGATGGAACCGACAGTCTGCCCCCAGCTGCCCCCTGCCCGCCATGCCCGGGGCCCTCACATGTGCGAGGTGAGCTGTGTGAGGGAGTTGCGTCCGCTGCCGCCCACGCCCAGCAGGAGTGCGTTGCCCAGTGCCTGGCGCAGGGTGCGGCTGATGCGGCAGATGTGGCTCAGGGCGTCCATGAACAGAACCAGCTTCAGCTTGGTTGTGTTGATCTGGTTGTAGTCCTCCATGTACTCCTCGATCACCTGCATCATCTGGGGGTGGGGTGGGGGGAACTGGGACCTCCCTCTCTGTCTGTACCTGGACCCCGAGGGAAGGCGCTCCTTCCCACAGCCTGCCCGGCTCTGCTATGCGCGGAAGGGTGTTGGGCCTGAAGAAGCCAGGTCTGCCTGGAGGAGGCTTGACCCGTTGGACACACGGAGGCCTGAAGTTCAGGGTCAGAACCCTGCCTTCTGTCTCTGGGGCTCACCAGGACGTACTGACCTGGGACCCTGGTGGGAGCTCTTGGGAACAAGGGAGAGGTGTGGAGCGAGGCCACCAGGAGGCTCACAGCCTAAGCCTCTGACCACGTCTTCCTGTCTCCCTGAGCCCTACCTCAGACCCGGGCCAGGGACCCTGCTGGCCATCTGTGAGTGGATGAGAGGCCCCCAAACGGGCACAGCAGGTCCCTGCTCACAGAGCCTGTCTCAGCTGAACCACGGACTTGGGCCAATAGGGCCAACCGTACCTGCCTGACAGGTGAGGAGACAGGACTCAGAGGCAAATGCTGCCTGAAGTTCCAGAACTGGCGTTAGGCCAGTTGTCGGCAAACTGTGGCTCGCAAGCCACATGCGGCTCTTTGGCCCCTTGAGTGTGGCTCTTCCTAAGCCTTAGGAGTACCCTAATTAAGTTAATAACAATGTACCTACCTATATAGTTTAAGTTTAAAAAATTTGGCTTTCAAAAGAAATTTCAGTCGTTGTACTGTTGATATTTGGCTCTGCTGACTAATGAGTTTGCCGACCACTGGCCTAACCCAGGTCCTGACGCTCGGTCGGTTATCACCGGCTGCAGAGGGCTTGGGTCCCGGGGTGCAGAATGAGGAGGCCCCACCAGGGGTGGGTAGCAGCCAGGCCCCTTACCTTCTTTTGGCTGGTGATGAGCTCGTAGGACTTGATGTCAGAGCCTGGTGACATGAAGTCCCCATAAAGGATGGGCTGGAAGGGGCAGACCTCGTCGAAGGTGACCTCCCACTCCTCCATGCGGCTTTCCAGGAGCTTGTCGAACCAGCTGCGGTCTTCCTCGTTCACCAGGCGGTCACGGAACACGCGGCAGTTCTCGTGGTACCACAGCCGCAGCAGCTGCACTTTGTCCTGTGGCCACCCCAGCATCAGTGCCCACCTCAGCCCGGGGTCCTCAGCCACCCCTCAAAGCGCCAGGGCTGGGAGGGTGGGAGGAGCCGCAGCCCTCGGGCCTGGCCCTGCACAGAGACCAGGTGAGGGCCTTGCAGGGGCTGCTGCAGGTGCACCTGCTGACCAACTGAGGGCCGAGCCCTGTAGTGCTGCCCGCTGGGCACCCAGCTCCCTCAGCTGGTCATCACTTCTCCCCTGTAATGGCTCCCGTGGCTTCCCAAACGCTAAGCCTGGGAGGAATACCCGATTCTTTTTACACCTTCCAGTACGTCACATCTAACCACTCAGCAAACGCCACTGATTTGACCCCTCTGACTCCGCCCCATCTCTGTCTCTGCTGCCACTTCCATCCCAGCTCCCCGCCTCCCCTGGGTGATGAGACCACCCTCAGGAACCCCCCAGGCTCTTCTCTCAACTCCTTTGGTTACAGCTTGGCCGGGCCAGGGGGCTCCTGTCTTGTTCACTGTCTCTCCTGGTCCCCGGGCTCCACACACACTGCCCCACCAATTCTCCATTATGCAGATCTGTCCCCGCCCCCCCCCCCCCCCCCGCCCCCGGCTCCTATCCCCTTCGGGATGCTGTCCCCCTGGCAGCCCACAGTGTGCCTGAGCCTGTCCAGCACCCCTGACACCTGCTCCCTGCTGCACTTCCTGCTCCTTCCACTGAGGTGCCTTTCATTCCTGGAAGGCGTTCCCCTCACTCTCCCTGCAAATCTCCTGACACCCAGGGCCCCATCAGGAGCCCTTTCTGCCTGGCCTTGCCCTGGCCTTGCCCTGTTCTGTGTGGCCCTGTCACAGCTGCCATTCTAGGCATGGGCTTGCCTTGTAGAATGGAGCTCAGCTGCATCAACACCTTGGAGCCTGGCTTGATCAGGGCTGGGGAGTTTGGGCAGGGAGGCCTGGAATTGGGGGGCAGGGGAGGATAAGGAGGGCAGGGTGGGCACGTCTCGGCTGGACACTGGGGAGGGCCTGCCAGAGCCTCACCTCGACCTTGGCTGGGTCGGCCATGAGCATACCCTGGAAGACCTTGGAGAGGTCCCTCAGGTTGAAGGTGTAGTGGGACTTGGCTGGCGTGGGCAGCAGCTGGGAGGTGATGGTGGAGTACACCACGATGGTAGCTTCCACGAGGGGATCCGTGAAGTGGGCGATGTTGGGGGCCCCGGCTACGGGAACAGGAGAGGGCCTGGGTCACACAGTGGGAGATCCCTGTGCAGCCTCTGAAGATCCTGGCCCCTGCCCTCGCTGGTGCTGTGTTCTCACCCAGACACCCCTTCCTCAGGTGGCAGCTTGGACTCCACCACCCTTCAGCTCCTCTCGGATGCCATCTCCTCTGCCAGGCCTTCCTGATGGCCCCCACCTCAGGGTGGGGAGTCTCCCGCTCTGAGCTCCCCCCTTTTGCATCCTCATTACTGACATAGCCTGTCTGTGCGCTGAGCACCGGGATGCATTCAGTTCTGGGCGGGCCATGACTCTCTTGCCCTAGGGGACTGTGTCCCATACCTGAAACATGCCAGTTCTGAGTCATGCACGGGAGAGTCGCATGGTCCACATGGGACTTCACAGGGAACATAGTGGGGCTGGAGCTCAGCTGTAACCCTTAGGCTCACCTTGGAGCTGTGCAGCCTCTAGCCTGCCTGCCTCTTCACTACTAGCAACCCATTTGCTTGTTCTTTGAAAACGATCTAATTCTTTGTTGGGAACCACAATTCTGTCAGCAGGAACTTGGGGCAGAGGGAGGCCCCAGAAGTGGGAAAAGTAAAGGGTTCTTCTGCACACGCAGGTGCTGCTCCAGGTCCTGGGCACCGACACTCCTCACTCTACAAGCGGGCATGCTCATGCGGAGACAGGCGGACAGATCCACCAGCAAGTGGGCAGAAACAGGTGACAGAAAGTGCTGTGGAGAGGCTGGTAGCAGAGAGAGGTTGGGGAGAGCCAGGGTGGGGGATTCTGACATAAGCCTCACAGAGGAGGGACTTCAAGCAGAAATGTAAAGTGAGGTGCAAGCAGCCCCACAACTGGAGACAGTGTTCCAGAGAGAGCCGTGAGGGAGAAGGCCCTGCGGGCTGGGCTGGGCACAGGCCCTGCGGCGGGCACACCTGGGGCGTTAAGGACCAGGGCCGATGGGGCGGCTTTGCCTGCCACTGTTGGGACCTGGAGGCTTGCCAGAGAGAGAGACAGAGACAGAGAGAGAAAGGGAGAGAGAATGTTATCTGATTTAACATTTGAATGGGTCCCTCTGGCAGCAAGTAGAAGATGGACAGACAGACAGAACAGATAGAAGACCAATGGATGGATGCAGGGGGTGAAGGCAGAAGCAGGGGACCAGGGAGAGGGCTGCTGCTCTGGCTGGTGAGTGAGGATGGGGTGGCTGGGTGGGGTGGCTGGGTGACATGTGGTGTGAGAGAGAGGAGTCTGGAGGACGCTGAGGCTCTTGTCCCGAGCGACTGAAGGACACAGCTGCCATCACCTGAGATGAGAGGGCCTGGGCCTGTCATGTTCAGTCTGAGATGCCCAGTGGACATCTAAGAGGCGCTGTGGGGTCAGGGCTCGGGACAGAGGTCAGCACCGGGATGGGCTTCATTGCTGGGGCAGGATGAGATTGTGGGCAGGGGAGTGAGGTCAGAGGGGGAAGAGGCTGGAAAGCAAGCCCCAGTCACTCTAAGGAGGGGTGGCTAGGGCAGGGGGACCTGAGAGCAGGAGGCTGGGTCATTGCCCACAACCAGGGCAGGGGAGGACCCAGAGCTGACCTTTGGTCTGGCCACACGAGGCACAGTGACAAGAGCACTCCCAGGGCAGCGGAGGGGCTCGAGGGAACGTGGGAGGAAAGGGCTGGAGCCAGCAGCAGGGGACAGCGCTTTTGAGGAGCTGAGAAATGGAGTGATGCCCTGGGCAGGTGGGAAGGGGCCTAGGGAGGCGATTTTGTTTTTTGTTGTTAAGATGAGAGAGATCAAGACATGTTTGCAGGAGGGGCGGCGGGTGTTGGAGAGGCTGGCGGTGGGGTGGAGCCAGTCTTCAAGCAGGCAGCAGGGGCTGGGGTTCAGGCCTCGGAGGAGGGCTTGGCGGCATGGGGAAGTGGGGAGTTCATTCCTGGAAGTAGGAAAGACTGCAGGGGAGAACCCTGGGTGCAGGTCAGCGGGGATGTGGGGGCTGAGCGAGGGCGCTGCCTGCTGACCGCCTCTTTCAGCTGAGGGGCAGCAGAGGTGGGACAGAGGTGGGACAGAGTTCTGGAGTGTCCACAGCCCTGCTGCCATGACCGGCAGGCCTGCCCTGTGTGAGCTGCCTCAGGAGGGATGCCCGACCCCCTGCAAGTCCGCCAGCTCTTGGTCCATGCTGCCCCTCGGATAGGGGATAGGCCGGCTCTCCTTGGAGCCTCTGCCTCTTCACACGGGGGGTGCGGGGGAGAGACTGTTGGATCCTTTATTCATCCATACTTGGCTGCTACTATGGGCCAGACACTGCCCCAGGCACTGAAGGACTTGCGGCTAGAAGAAGGGGTGAGTGAGCCTAGGAAGGCAGTCGCTTCGGTGCTAACCTTTGCTCTAGCAAAGGCCCAAGGTCCCCAGAGGAGCCTGAGGATGGTTCACTGGGGTCTGGTCCCCAGCCTCAGCCACATCCATCTGGAGCCTGAGGCTCACCCTGGAACCAGAGCCCCTTCCCACCCAGGCCTGCACTTACGCACGGGATCCCGGTAGCTCTTTTCTCCGAGGAGTCCAGCTAGAGGGTGGGAGAGAGACATGAGCTCAGAGTTAGGTGGGCCCCTTGCTGCCCACCTGGCTGGCTGCTCCGAGAGTAGCCACTGACCCTCCGCCCGGAGCAATGTGGTCCCCACCCCTAAGCTGGGCATGTAGGCACACCTGGCCTTATAGCACCTGGGGGCAGGGTAGGCAAGGCTGAGGACAGAAGGCCTGAGGAAGGCTGGACTCCCATCATCCATAACCTGGCAGAGTGCCAAGTGGAGCTCACAGACAGAGTGTGTTGGGTGGGAGGTGGGCTGGTGGGGGAAAACTCTCTCCTGGGTGGACTTTTCCCCCAACCCCATGAAGGATCAGGGCCATTCTATCTTGATGGCTTTTCCAGAGCTCCAAAAGCAAATCCTTCCACCAGAGTTTCTGAGCAAGTACTAATGGATACGTGGGTACTCAGGCAGGTAAGTGCATATGTGCACATATGTATATATCACATTTAGCAGTCACCACCTGCCAGGCTTCATGCTAGATGCTCTACATGCAATGTCTTACTTAACCTTCAGGACTTGGAGTGGTGAGTACTAATGTTATTGCCCATTTTACAGAGGAAGAAACTGAGGCACAGAGAGGGTCATGCATTTGCAAAGGTAACAGAGCTAAATAAGGGGCGAAGCCAGGTCAGTGGCTCAGCCCTCCACCCTTTCCAGCAGCTGCCCAGCTGTCCTTGGTGTCGTTTATCTGGCCAGGGTTTCTGCCTCTGCCATGGCCTCCCCCACGCCTGCCCACTGCTCACCCATCCAGCTGCCCAGGATGGTGGAGAAGATGCACTTCTTGCTGACCTCGTCCAACTCGGCAAAGGTCAGGTAATTGAAATGGCGTGTCAGCCGTGGAGTGATGGCATTCCTGCCTCCGCCCGGGGGGCCCATGGCACAGACAAAGTTGATGTCCACCAGCTTCTTGAAGGCTCCTGGAATGGAGGCAGGAAGTCAGGAGCGCCCTGCCCAGGGCTGCAGTGTGACTCACGTGGGCCCCAGACACTTTTGTCTTGATGGGCCTCCTCCATTAAAAAAGATTAAAAGTGATAACTTTCAACAGCATGGGTATAGAGACAAATATATTCATATGCATTAAATTCTCTTTGAGCTAAAAGTTCATTTTCCCCATGATTTTGAAATAAGTTAAAACACTTCTGTGGACCCTCTAAAAGCTCCTACAGTGCCTAAGGAAGGAATGCCCGGCCCTACCCACTCGCCACTGCCCCAGGCCGGCCGGCACGCACCGATCTTCTTGCGGTCGTACCAGCCACCATGGTCCATCCACTGGCGCAACAGCTCGATAGGTGGCTGGGCACCATAGGTCTCCAAGGCTGGCATGTTCAGGTCATCGATGAAGAAGATGAAGTTACGCCCCAGGGGCGGTCCAAACACGCCCTTCCGCCTATGGGGAGGGGCTATGTGAACCCGGCCCCCATGGACACCAGGTCCTCTGGGAATCCAGGGGCAACTTCTGGAAAGCCCTCATCAACTTTGGCCTCATCTGAATTGCTGGGTCTCTTGAGCAGTCCCTGTCCCATCCTGAGTGTCCTGGTACATCACACCTGGCTGCCCTAAGTCTGGTCTCTCTCAAGATGTCTTGCCTCCCAGGCCTATGGATAATAGGCCCTGCACAAGGCAAGCAGTAGGAATTCCCGATGGAAGAAGGCTCCAGAACAGTCGTCAAGGGAGCCCAGCTATCTCTCCCCTCCCTGCCCTCACCACCACTGGGGAGGTTTCTGGCAAACCCAGGAGCATAATTTGGTGGGGAGGGGAGACAACCGTTGGTTCCACCAGGCTGGGGGGACCTTGGAGCCTAGGAAGGGACGAGGAGTGCCTGCCTCTTGTCCAGCTTGCTGTCGATGAGGTCCTGGGTTTGGTTGGCTGAGGTGCGGGCTGAGAAGATGAGGAAGTGGCTGATGTACTCCAGCGGCAGGTTCTTTAGGAGCTTGTCCGAGATGGTGAGGGTCTTCCCCGTGCCTGTTGGCCCGATGCACAGCACCTGGGAGAGTGGGGGTCTCTCACAGGGCTCAGTGCAGAGCAGGGGCCAGCCACCCCGACCTGGGCCTTGGGGTAGGGTGAGGCAGGGCACGGTGGGGCACTCACGGGCTTGTGGTTGGTGAGCAGCATGCCCAGCAAGTAGGACATCTGCACGGTGTCCATGGTGGGCACGATGATGTTGCAGTAGTTGATTTCTGGCATCATGGTGAATGGAGCCGAAGAGTCCATCCACTTTACCCAGGCAACCTGGAACCACAGGTGGGTCAGGGGTGGGCCTGGAACCCCTCCCAACCCGACCCCTGGCCAAGTGCACCAGGAAGGCAAGGAGCTGCACTGCTGGGCCTGGGCAAGAAGGCCCAGGTGAGGGGCTGCTTCTGACAGAAATAGGAGGCCCCATGCCCCACTCTCTATCTGGGTAGGGGGCTTCTAGAACAAACTACCAGGAATGGGAGGTCTCTCTGCACACAGCTGCCTCCAGTGGGAGGCTCCCCAGGAACTGCCAGTCCCTGGGTCTCTACATGAAGGAGATACTCTGGGAATTGAACAACACAGAATGCAAAGGTCTTTGCTATGTAGTTTCAGGCTGTCCAAGAGTATGGGGGCCAGAACCATGGGTGCTGGCTTCTCCTGGACACTCAGAGGTCACCTGGCCTTGTCTCCCCCACCATCCTTACCTGCATGAATCCCTTTACCCACAGCCCTGACCCAGCTTGCAGGCTCCCCTGATGGGGGCACTCACAGACATGTCCCCCTGGGAACAGTTCCGACCATTGGACACAGATGTGCCCTGGGAGGTTCCCAGGAGGACCCTGCACTGTGACCATTTCTGCAGATGCCTCTCTGCCCCTTCCTCCTCCTGAGCTCATCCTGATCTTGGCATGAGGTAGGTTCATGGAGTCCTCATTGGCTGATAGGAGGGATGGGAACAGTGAGGCAGGCCACGGACCTGCCCTCCCATTCCTGGGGAGCCCAGGCCTGGACAAATGGGGCTTTCACAAATATTTTTAAAAAAATTGATTTCAGAGAGAAAGGGAGAGGGAGCGAGAGATAGAAACATCAATGATGAGAGAGAATCATTGACCTGCTACCTCCTGCATGGCCCCCCACAGGGGATCGAGCCTGCAACCTGAGCAAGTGCCTGACCGGGAATGGACCATGACCTCCTGGTTCATAGGTCGACACTCAACCACTGACCCACACTGGCCGGCAAATGGGGCTTTTAAGTAAAACAGAGGCAACCAATCCTGGACTCGACATCAGCAAAGCGGAGACAGTGCGTATGGTTGAGAAGGGAGGTGCTCAACATCTTCTAGATCCAGGTTCAAGTCCAGCTCTGCAATGACTAGCTGGGTGTGACTGTTCTGAGCCTTCGTCTCCTTGTTTGGGAAATCACCACCTATGGGTCTGTGAGGACTCACGAGATGACGCACCTATCCCTAGCCTGAGACCTGTGGCCGTTAACATGGCCTCCTCTCTCTAGTCATTATTCACCAAGGAGGACAGCCATCCCTGTCCTGTCTCTGGGGGCAGGCCTGCAGTCACCTGCTTGCCCTCCTCCTCTTCGTCCTCATCATTCGTATTGCTGATGCCAGCGTCCTCCAGCCTATAATCGAACACCAGCCCCTCCTCCGGGAAGAGAATGGTCAGCTGTGAGAACCAGGAGGAAAGTCAGGTTGTGAGGCCCAGTATTTTGTGTGGCTACTTGTCCCAGAACACCCAGCATTCCGCACACGCATCCCTCTTACTTTTTCTACCATCATCTTGACCCTGAGCCAGGTGCTGAAGCTGACCCGGCTGGCGCTGTCCCCTGTGGCACCCACACTCCAGATTAGGGAGAAGATGAACCAGGGCTCAATCAGCTCTGGGATGCGGCTCAGCTTTTCGGGGGGTATTTTCTTGAGGCCCTGGGGACAGAGGGGACAGCATCAAGCTAAGCAGGAACACCACTGAGTGGCCGGAGGAAGCTGGCAGGTGGGGGACATCCCTTGGTCTCCACTGCACAGTGTGACTACAGCAGAATGCGCAGGGTTTCCCATGACCCAGGTGAGCCAATCCAATTCTCTCTTCCCGGAAGCTGGACTGGGATTCAGGGCCTCAGGCAAGAACAGGGAACCAGCCCCCTGCTTAGAGCCGCACCTCTCTAGGCAAGAAGGGCTTGAAGAAGCAGTCCAAGAGCTTGAGGAGACTCATGACTAGGTTGCTGTTGGTTGTGGCGATCACCTCCTTCACTGAAGACCGGACGAAAATGATGGATGCCTGCAGGGGATGGCACCCAGCTCCCGTGGCTGGCGGACACAGTGCCCTGCTGCCACGCCCGGGCCAGGCACACTGTGGCCTCACTTACCTCTAGGAAGTTGATAAAGAGGGTCTTGAAGTGCTCCTGGTAGGGCTTGAATACGGCAGGGAACCTCTTCAGCCAGCACTCAACAAAGGGCATGAGCCCCAGGATGCTGGGCTCCAGGTACACCATGCCACAGCGGGACACAGTGGCTGGTGAGGCCACTGCCAGGTCCTGCACCTCAAACATCATGGTCATCTCCTGGCACCAAAATGAACTGTGTGAGTGGGCCAGCTGCCAGCCCCAGGGCCAGGAAAGGGGCTGCAGGGCCATGGGGAGGGGTGCTCATCCTATAGCTGTGGGCAGTGGCCAGCAGTGGGCCAGGAGCAGTGCTGGGGTGGGGGATGCAGGAACCCCTTGGCCCTCCCTTGAGCCCCGAGGAGGAACATGAGGTCAGGAGATTCCCGGGAGCTCTCTGGTCTGGGATCAGGGCATTTGGGGGTCCTTAGAGCCCTGGGGAAATCTGATGGGAGCTATGCTCTGCTCCTGAGCCCGCACCTGTGTCCATGGACATACGTTCCCATTGACCTTCAGGTGCTCAAAGAAGGGCTCAAGAGATTGGCTCAGTGCAGACACGGTGAACTGCCTTTAGTCCCAGGTGATACCCCTCCTTCTCTGAGAACTGCCCCTCACACACCAGGGAGGCATCCCCGTGGCCAGGTCTGTACCACCTGTCCCTGTCTCTGGGCACACTGCCAGCATAGTGACCTTGACTGGGCCCACATGGCTGAAGGTGGGCCTGGGAGGCACAAGGCAGCACCAGCTGGGAGTGGTGGGTGGTGGTCCTAGTCCAGGGCTCAGAGCATCACAGAAGGTGCGGGAGCTTGGGGACAGGAAGGGTGGCTGCCCGAGATGCAGCTGTGGCCTGAGAGGGAGGGGTGGGTGGCCCACCCAGCTGCAGAGTGGAGCGGGTGAGGGACAGGTGGGCGCACCTCTGTGAGCTTGATGATCTCGCCGGAACTGAGGCACAGCTTCTTGTTGTCGTCCAGCACCGTGTTCATGTTCTCAATCCAGATGGCGTCCACGGGCCCGTCGAACATGTACCACTTCTTGTTGGTGTCGGATGCGGCGGCCCCCTTCCGGATGAGGGAGGGGAAGATCCCATCTGTCCTGCAGCCACCAAGGAGGGCAGGGTTGTAGGTGCCGGGAGGCAAGGCGGCAAGCACAGCTGGCTCCCAAGGAAACCTGCCCGTCAGGCTGGCCCTGCTCTGCTTGGTTTTTGCTTTTGTTTCTCCGCCCGCCCACCCCCCCTCATTCTTCAGTATCTTCATTCATTTAAAAAATTTAATAGGGAAAATAGAACTTTTTGATATAACTTGAAAATGGATGCTTATATTCCCTCAGCTGAATCCCTGCTAAAGCTATATTAAAGGAAGATAAAAGAAGGTACCCTGAAAGGGAAAAGGAAGTAAGGGAGGAGGCAACAGCAGAAATGGGGGCCCACGCAGCTCTGGAAGACGGAGAGAAATGGGGGGGGGGTGAAGGACCAAGCAGAGAGGTGGCTGTGGGGTGTGAGATGATTCTAGTTCCAGCCACAGCACCAGGAAGGCTCAGATTTCAGAGGCACCACCCGCAGGGAAGGGGCTGCAGGGGGACATTCTTCTGATCTGATTCCGAGGCCCCCATTTACCGACACAGGAGCCTGGAGGGGGTATGGACGAGACCCTTCTCCAGAAATGAGGGAAGCAGGACAGGCCTGCATTCAGAAAGAGGGGTGACTCCCCCTCCAGTGCCTGCCCCCACTGTGTTTCCAGAACCCTAGAGCCAAGCAGATACCCCAGCAGGAGACTGGAAACTTCTTTGGAGATACAGAATTTCCCCAGAGAAAAGGCCCGTAGGTGCTGATGTTTGGAGGGTCTCAACCCCATTGCCGTTCTGCCAGCTCAGCACATGTCCTTTAAAATGCATGCCTCTGAGCTTGGCTCAGTGGTTGAGAGTTGACCTATGAACCAGAAAGTCAATTCCTGGTCAGGGCACATGCCTGGGTTGTGGGCTCCATCCCCAGTGTGGGGTGTGCTGGAGGCAGGTGATCAATGATTCTCTCTCATCACTGATGTTTCTCTCTCTCTCTCTCTTTCTCTCTCTCTCTCTCCCCCCCCCTCCCCCCCCCCTTTCTCTCTGAAATAAAAAACATTTAAAAGGCACGCCTCAGCCTGGGAACAGAGGCCCTGAGAGGGACCACCAGCCTCTCCTGGGACAATGACGGGTCAACATTTACTGAGCACTTGGTGTGTGCCACAACGTCCAGGCATCTTTGCTGTGTTGAGCTCATTTTCTCCTTGCTGTAACAATGGTGCCGTTTCTATTTCCACTTTGCAGATGGGGGGACCAAGGCCCAGGAGGTGAGGGAGGTCACTCGGCCAGGAAGTGCAGTGGTGGGTAGAGTCCCAGGCTTTGGGCTCCAGAGCCTGAGCTCCAGACCTTGCACTGGGCTGGGAGAGTGGGAGGGGCCCATGGCCCACAGCCTCCAGACAGAGATCTGGGAGCAGGACTGTCACTGGCGGGGAGCCAGGGATCACTCACCACTCGTGGGTGAGCAGGTCAAACTCCCCGTACAGCTGGCCCATCGTGATGGACTTGGGGTTGAGCACATAGTACTTGACAGCCTCGTACACGCCACCACTGATGGATGGCTGCCCTTTCAGCATCGTCATGGCGGCTGCCAGGACCCTGTAACACTGGGAGACAGGTACCCAAGAGTGAGCCTCTTGGCCCCGCAGAGAGCAGGGCTGGAGTGGACTGCAGGCCACAGGGGACAGGATGTATTCTAGAGACCCAGGGGTCCAAGTGGCAACCCTCTGAGGCTGCAAGGCCCTTGGGCCCACTGTCTGGCCACGGGGCTGCCTGGCTTGGCTGCACTTACGTTACTCTTGCCGGAGCCTGTGGGCCCGACAAGCATGAGGCCGTGCCGTACCACTGTGGTCTCATAGAGCTGGATGCACTTGGTCAGGAAGCCTGGGGAGACATGGCAGGGGAACCCAGACGTCAGAGGATGGGCTTAGGTCCCATCTCTGCCATTAGTTTGCCGTGTCCCCTCAGATGGTCACCTCACTCTCTGGACCTCAGTTTCCTCATCTGTAAAATGAGGCCACATAGTTCTCATGGGCAGGGGCAGGTGAAGCCCTAAGCACGGAGCCTGGCAGAGAGCAGGAGCTCTCTGCTCACAGCCAGCCATGGTGTCCATGGGACCATTACTCCCGCACAGCCATCAGTCAGGTGGCAGCCGCATGGGCCTGCTCCCTCAGCTGTCCAGGCCCACAGTCAACTCCAGCCCCAAAGCCACTGCTCAGTCTGCTGATGGCATGGCTCCGAGTAAGTGCTGGTCCACACAGGCAGAACCCCAGGGACAAAATCCAAGGGTCAGTCAGGAGCTTTAACTGACCAAGATCCGGGCTATAGGGCCAGCTGCCAGCATAGGTGGGAGACCAGTCCCACATGGGTAGGAAATGAGAGCATTACTTTGGCCCAAAAGTGTGTGTGTGTGTGTGGGGGGGGGGGCAGGGAGGAGCTGTGGCACTGCAGGTTAGGGATCCTCGTCATAGGGACAAGGGCTCATTATTCAATGATGGCAAATCTGACGCAAGACCATCAGGGAGAGAAGAGCTTGTGGTTTCATTCATTGAGCCTGCTGGGGCCGGGGGTGGAGATGTGTGTTGCGGGTGCGGGGGGGGGGGGGGGTGCGGGGAGGAGAGGTAGGGGGTGGACAGAAGGTAGGGTCAGAGACGCGTGTGGAAAGAACAATAGAGGGCATAAGGGACAGCTTGCAGCTGAGCATATTGGGTCCCAGAGGAGGCAGATGATCAATGATTATCTCCCTTGTGAATTCCTGGTGGAGCATCATTCTACCTCCCAAAGGACCACGGGAGGGTCTGCAAGGAGGAGAGGGCCGCCAGGCTGGGACTGTGGGGATAAGAGCAGCATGCCCATGTGGTAGCAGGGCTTGGACCCCCTCATTTCTATCAGGGAAGGGGTTTTGGGTCATAGGAAGTCTAATGGGAGGTGTGGGGGGTGTCCTCTGGAGCCCTTCTAGCTGCACGTGGCCTTTGTAACAAGCCAGTGCAGGAAGGGCCCAAGTGCTCCTATGACATTAAGGCTGTAGTTTCCCAAGGAGTGTGAGCAAGTCCTGCAGGTGGGAGCAACATGCTTTGCCTGTGCATGGAGCCCTCATTCAAAAGAGAGGAGTGTTGGCAGGGGTGAGGTGGGGTAGGCTGTGGACAGGACACAGCTTACCATCTTCCCCAATCATGACATCAAACCCCAATCAGGGACAGGGCAGAGGACAGCTTCTGTGAGGGAGGAGCAAGGCCCAAGAGGAGCCAAATGCTGGGACTGCTCATATGAGAAGAGAGGCTACAGCAGGAGGTCTGGGGGAGGGGATGCCACCAGCTTCCTTACTGTGAAATAATCCTATATAAGAAAAGCCTAATATGCTAAGTGTCTGGTCATCCATTCAACCAATCAAAGTGTAATATGCTAATGATATGCTAAGGATGCTCAACTGCTCTCTATGATGTGCACTGACCACCAGGGGGCAGACACTCCAACTGGTAGGTTAGCTTGCTGCTGGGTCTGGCCAATTGGGACTGAATGAGATGGGCTGGACACACCCTGGAGCTCTCCCTCAGTCCCTCCCCTGCTGGACAACCTCCTGTGTCCTGCCCCACCCTGATCATGCACTGGTGGGGTCCTTCAGCCTGGCTCTTGCTATCTGGGACCCCTCGGGGGATGTCGGAGAGCCGGTTTCGGCCGATCCCTCAGGCCAGGCTGAGGGACCCCACTGGTGCATGAATTCGTGCACTGGGCCTCTAGTAAATATATACTGGTCTCTGCCCTTGGTCTCTGAGACAGAGCTCCTCAAACGCTTGTAAAGAGGGATGTTAGGAGAACCTTCTTTTCTAATATTTAGTCTTTGACCCTGGTTCCTGACAGAGCTCCTTGACCTCTGTCATTTCCTGAGTGCTGGGAACTCTTGGTCTAATGAGGCAACTCTTGATGCTGAGCTCCTTCCTGGGAGGGAGCTTGTCCCCAGAACCAAGCCATGATTAGAAGCTTGGAACTTGGGAGAGGAGCTGGAAGTGGAGTTAATAACTGATCAGGCCTACATGAACTCTCCATAAAAATCCCCAAAGGGTAGGGTTTGAAGAGTGTCAGGTTGGTGAACACATCCACATGCTGCAGGTGACACACCCCAACTCTATGGGACAAATCTCACCCTATGCATCTCCTCCTCTGCCTGTTCATCTGTGTCCTTTACCATATCCTTTATCTAACGAACCAATAAACAAGAGTAAGTGTTTCCCCGAGTTGTGTGAGCCGTTCTAGCCGATGGTCAAACCTGAGGAGGGGGTCGTGGGAACCTCTGATCTGTAGCCAAGTCAGACAGAACTTGTGGGTAACTTGGGGACCCACTACATGTAACAGGAATCTGAAGTGGGAACAGTCTTTGGAACGGAGCCCTTAACCTGTGGGGTGTATGCTAACTCTGATCAGCATCAGAACTGAATTGAGTTTTAAGACACCCAGCCAGTGTCAGAATTGATTGGTGTAGGAAGTATAGTGTGAGAGTAAAGGAGATTTTCCTAGACAGCCATCACCTGATGGCCTGGAGACAGGGCTTGGGGCAATGCCCTGCACCATAGGCTGCTTGACAGAGATCCCAGCCCTCCGCACACTTGGCCAGGCCTGAGGGCCTCTGAGGCTGGTCTGCCTGTCTCTGTTCCCCTGCCCAAGATCCTAAGGTGGCTGGAGCCAGCAGGGGCCAGGGGCTCACCATCCACGCCACTGAGGTTGCTCTTCTCACAGGCCTTGCGGATGGCCTTGTCCAGGATGCCATAGTCAGTCTCCTCCTCCTTGATGGTGGGGAACAGGTCTGACACGATCCCAGAGAAGAGCTTGAGGTCCTCCAGCAGGAACTTGGGCACGTTCACGTCACGGATGGCTCGGAGGCAGATTAGCTCCTGCAGCAGAGGCCGGAGGAGTCTTCAGGGTGGCCCAGGCCAGATGCCCCTCCAGCCGCTCTGGAGCCCTCCTCGAGCCCTCTCCCAGGCACCCCTCTGGAGTGCACTTACCTCATCCATGCTGGGGTTTTCTCGCTTGAGGTTCCCAGCAGCCGAGATCACAGTTTTCACAGCTCTCATCCCAAAGTCGTAGTGATCCTGTTACCAACGCACAGGAGGGGGGAGGTGTGCACTGTCCCTTTGGGGGCTTCTGCCTGGAACACACTGTCTCCCACCTGGCATCTGGCCCATTGCCCAGATTGCAGCTAAAATGTCACTTCCCCTGCAGGCCATCTATGACCACCGGCAAGCCCCATCCTGGGCCAGGCACCCTCCTTCAGGCTTCTCTACCACCTCCTTCTTCCCATCCTAGCAGCCTCTCCTTTTACCCTTCTGTGCCCCTGCTTGACTGTTGGCCCCTGAGGGTAAAGACTCTGCCTGGGTTGCAACTAAATCCCTGCAGCCCCAGCACGGTGCCAAGAGCAGGGAGGCGCTGAGTTTTATTCACAAAGTGAACAAAGGCGTTTCCCATGTGTGCCTTTGAACTTCCTTCTAAGATTCTCTTGTAACATCTCTCCGGACCCACCCTTTCAGTCACACTACCATGGCTTTTCCCACTGGTCCTGTTTCTCTTCATTATACAGCAAGTGTGGGGAGCAGTTCAATTTATCAGATTGCCCCATGGTACCAGGCCATAGGCTGCATCTGGACCCACAGACTAGACATCTTGGACTTGAATGAAGAGACTGGGCTTGATTTGGGGTCACTGTCATTTGAGAAGGGCTGAGGTTATTTCCATGGAATAACTAATGATATGCTAAGGCCGCTCAACTGCTCGCTATGATGTGCACTGACCACCAGGTAGCAGATGCTCCAACTGGTAGGTTAAGCTTGTTGGAAACTAAGTCCTAACTGGTAGGAGGAATAGTTGCTCTATTAAAGAGGAAAGCATTTAAAAAAATAAATAAAGTAAATAAAGAGGAAAGCATTTTTGAAAGTGAATGGTTAGAAGGAAGGTGTGTGGAGGTATCAGCACCCAGGATGCACTGTGGTGGACAGCTGTTTTTCCCAGTAATAGATTGTGTCTCCTCCAGCCCATGGGTTTTGGTGGGCTCCACCTGGCCAAAGGCAATATGGCTTCCCCTTAGCCACAGTGCATGAATAGGTCACCCAGAGAGAGGTGACCTATATTAGAGACTTTTTCTGGAACTATTAGGAAAGAGAAACCAAGCTGGTAGCATGTGAATCCAGACAGAGCTGGGGCTCATCTCTGCCACTGCAAAGGGGATGCTGAGAATGGAGCCAAACAGGAAAGCTTGCCCACCAGTGCTGGTGCCTGAACCAACAGCATCTACCCTTGAAACCTGGGCTCAGCACGCTGAGTGCAAGGCCCACGGCTGGACGGCTCAGGTCGGGGGCTGGCTATCCCCCTCTGTCCACATGAGGCCAGGTGCACTTGACCTGAAGCCTTGGGTTGTGTGGCTCCTGGCCTCCTCATTAATGGTTGACTCTCCCCTGTCCCTGAACTAGCAGGGTGGGCATCTGTTCCTGGCTCCTGCTCCTGCTTCCCTGTGCACTGCATGAGCCTGGCCAGTCTCTTAGCTGCTTAGGGTCTCAGTGTCCTCAGCTGAGAAATGGGGATGTAATTCCTATCTCATGGGGTTGCTGGGGGCAGACAGCGGCTCTCAGAGCCTGGAAGCTGGTTGGGGCAGGGCCTCACCTGAGAGCTGAGCTGCTCAGAAGCCAGCTTGAAGGTGGTGGTGATCTTCTTGGCCAGCATACTGGCTTCATTGAAGCCAAAGGAGTAGAGGGAGATCTCAGCGATCATGGTGTAATCCGGAACCATCATGGCCACAGGCCGGAAGAGCGCCTGGGGCCCGTGGTGCACATGTGAACGGAGAGGCAGACCTCCCCGCCAGAGCACTACCCGCGTTATGGACGGCCTCCTCCCCCACCGATGCTTAGATCCCTCTCGGCAGCATGCCTGCCCAAGCTGAGGCTTACACGCCTCTGTGGCTGGACCACTCTGCCCATTAGAAACTGGCCTTTTGTGCTGACCTGAATCGGTCCCCTGACTTCTCTCAAGCCTGGGACAACCCTAGGGCCTCCTCTCCATGCCTAGGGATGGGCCTCACCACCTCTGAGCAGGAAGGCTGCTGGGGAGTGACGTCCTTGATGTCTGGCAGCTGAGTGCCTTTCCTAAGTGCTTTAGCATCTCTGAGCCCAGGCCATAGGCTCCGCTGCCTCCCAGTGCCCAGGGTGGCCTACCAGGCCTGAACTCACCTTCAGGTTATCGGGCAGCTCGGTGCGGCCGGCATACCCTGGGTTCATAGTGATAAACACCGCACAGGATGGCACGAGTGGGATCTCGATGCCCTCAAACATGAAGCGTTCCACCTACAGGATGGCAGGGTTGACTCACCTGCCCCTCTTCTGGATGGGCCCCTCATCCCCTGTTGATGGCCTTGTCCTGACTATAGCTGGTCAGCCTAGACTGGATCCCTGATGACGAGCTGCCTCCTCTCTCAGGATCTGGCCTAGGACCTCCGGTCCCAGTAGCTACCTATGGCCTCCCAGGTCCTGGCTACCTGAGGTCTTCACAAATCTCCTATCTCCCACACCCAGACCTGAGCAAGCTTAGCACTGACTGAGACCCAAGGCCCTACTAGTTTGGAGTTGTGGCACTTGCCAGCCTCCCAGCTCGTGTTCCCAGAAGACTGCTGGCCACTCTGAGCAAGGCTAGAGGGAGGGGCCTCTTCATCCACTGCAGCTTGGAGTGGGAGCCACCCCCAGAGTGGGGTAGGGATGTGGGCTCCCTGACTGGCTACAATAGCCCCAGGGAGAGCTCCAGGTAGGGGAAGGGGGAAGTGCCCAGTCCTCTATAAGATGAGAGAGGCTGGGCTCAGGGCAGGCTCAGTGCCTGGCTTTTCACCCTGCAGGGTGGGGAGTCACAAGAAGGCAGAGGAGTGGCAGGTATAGATGAAGTGATGAGGTGGTGACTTGCGGGGGTTGGAGGGGGATGGCTCACCCGCTGTTGCTGCGCCTTCTGGATGGTGGTGATCTGCTGAGCCACCACAGACAGCACCTCAATGTCGATGCGATTGAACTCGTCGAAGCAGGCCCAGGCTCCAGAACTAAATGGGGTGAGAACAAGAGATGGATATGAGTTCAGAGCCCACCTGACACCTCCAAGGCCCCTCTGGCTCCACTGGAAGAAGTGGCCATAGTGATCTCTATCAGCTCAGCCACAACCCTGCTGCCTACCAGCGTCCCCAGTGCCCACAGGGACTGAGCCTTTGATTCCTGTTTTCCCCTCCTGTTCCCTCCCCATCCTGTGAGGCTCCTCTTGGCAGTGTCCCCAGGAGAGCTCAGCCTTCCTGCCCTGGCCTGTGCCACCCTCACACCAGCCTCACCTGGCTAGGCCCTTGAAGAACTTGCCCATGGCCATGAAGTCGAGCTGATCAGAGCAGTTGAACACAACAGTCTGGATGGCCAAGGCCTTGCCCAGGTCTTTGGTGGTCTCTGTCTTCCCTGTGCCGGCTGGGCCAGCTGGGGCGCCCCCAAACTTGAGATGCAAGGCACCGGTCAGGGTCAGATAGCACCTGCAGGAGAGAGAGGAGGTGCACACGGATTCCCACAGACATAGAGAGAGAGCCTCCTCTGCTTGGCCCCGAGGATGAGCGGCTCTTGCTCCTCCTTCTTCTCAGGGCCCAGCTGTGCGCAGGCCTGGCTACTGGGGTCAGGATGGCAGCCCCTGTGTAGTGCTTCCCCAACCCACCCGGTGGCCTGGGAGTGAGTTCAGGACTCACCCCCAGGGGACACACACCTCTTAGGCAGGGGTGGCAGGCAGAGCCAGGATTAAAAATAGACACCCACTGAGAAGGCTGATCTGTGGCCACACTTCACTTCCCTTAGTCAAAACCCAACTTGAAAACCTGCTACTAAATACAGTCGGCAAGAGGAAACGACTGATTATTCTGGCATGTTGAAAGGAGTATTTGGGTGAAAAAAAATTGTAACGCTCACATCCATTAATGTTTATTGAGCTATGAGCTTTATGCATCAGCTCATGGAACTCTCATAACCACCGGGGGAAGCCACAGAGGAAACTAAGGCACAGAGGGCTGAGTCACCTGTCCAAGGTCACTCAGCCTGTGACAGTTGGAGCTGTTTTTGTTTTGTTTTTTTCATAGATGCCTTTTATTGGTCTGACCAGCGTGACTAGTAGGGGGCATAGGCAGAGCTCCCCTATCTGTCCTGGCCATCTTCCCTTTCCTGGGAGTTCAGAACTCACCCCCAGGGAGAGGAGTGTCTTAGGCAGAGGTGGCAGGCAGAGCCAGGATAAAAAATAGGTTTGGGATTTGAAGGGGCTCAGGGTGATGTAAAAACATAGGGTTATCAGACCATCCAGATAATATGTCCATCAGAGTAAAGCAGAGCCCATTTCCCTGCACAGGCCCCCTTCCCTTGCAGGGGCTGGAAGGGGTCAGGAGGAAGAGCTGCCCTAGGGGCTTCCTACTGTGCCCCTCCTGCCATCAGCGTCTCCCAATGTCCTCAGCTTCCTTCACGCTGTGCGCCAGGTAGGATTTTTTCTGTCCCAATCCTTTCATTTTTTTTCTCCTGCTATTTTCTGTTTCTATAACATCTGACTGTAAATTTCCTCCCCGGACTGAAGAATAAACATTCTTCCTACACGTTCCTACATGTTAGTCTCACCTACCAAAGCCATAATCTCTGTATCTGTAAGATGGGCATGCTTGCTTGTTCTGTTTAGCGGTTCAGTCTGTATGTCTGCAAGCTTCACCTTCTGTTGAGTGTCAATGACTGGCTTGAAGCTCTTCGAAGGCCTTTTCAACTCCAGATCCACGGGCGCTGCAGCTCTGTGCCTCCAGAGCTGGTTTTAAACCCGAAGCCCATGCTCGTGACCCTGCATGCTCTGATGGACTGGCTGCACCTTTTGCCCCTGCTCTTCTGAGCCAGCTGGAGCTGGGGGAAGGGCCCCAGTGTGGGGAGCCTGTGGGCAGGGAGACTCTTACCTGTCCGTGAGGGGTGTGATCACCAGCCTCCCGCTGTTGCCTAGGTACTCATAGCCATAGATGAACTCAGCATTCACAGCTCGAATGTACAGGTTGTCATTTGTCCAGTAGTACCTGGAATTGCAGGAAAATGGGTTCCCGGGCCATGGGGACCATAGACCACCGGGCAGGGTATGTGGTTGAGGAGATGTGGTTCTTTTTTTTTTTAATATACTTTATTGATTTTTTACAGAGAGAAAGGGAGAGGGATAGAGAGTTAGAAACATCGATGAGAGAGAAACATTAATCAGCTGCCTCCTGCACACCCCCTAACTGGGGATGTCCCGGAAACCAAGGTACATGCCCTTGACCCGAATCAAACCTGGGACCCTTCAGTCCGCAGGCTGATGCTCTATCCACTGAGCCAAACCAGTTAGGGCGAGATGTGGTTCTTTTGGTGAATAAGGGCATGAGATACCTCTGCCCAGCTGTCCCAGGGCCTCGAGGACTGAGAACAGCAATTGTTGATTGACTCTCCGCCCTCACCTGGCCCCAGCATGCAGCTGCTCTGACCCTGGTGGTTTCTGGGCCAAGGTCTCCTGCCTCCTCACCTCAGCTGTGAGATCCACTCGAAGTCATTCACAGTGACCACCTTCTCCTGGATCAGCTTGGCCACCACATCCTTGGCATGGACCTCAATGACAATTAGTGCTGATAGCACTGCCCGCTGCATGCGGGACAGCTTCCCTCGCACCAGGGCCACCAGGTCGCTGAGCTGCAGGAGTTGGGGGACACTGTTGGGCAGAGTCATGCAAGGGGTAGGGTCTCTCTCCTTTGCACAGAGGGTGGGCTTTTGTCAGGAACAACCCCTCTATCCCGGAGGCTTCTGATGTCTGGGATGGGAGGGGCACAGGGAAGGTATGGTAGCATGAGAAGTCTGGCAGGGAAGTGAACAGAAATGGAGACACACACGTGGCATCTGCTCCCTGTAATGTACGGTGCCATCTGAGCCTGCAAGGGCCAGGTGTGGGGCCTGGTGAGGAGCTTGAGGAAAGATGTGGAACAGCAGCTGTAGTGAGGATGGTGCAGGATAGGCTCCCTCAGTGACCAACTGGAGAGGGACCCTGCCTGGACTCAGAGCTCTCCTCAGACCCCCAGTGCCTCCCGCTGGTGGCTGGTTGTGAGGCACTCATTTCTGGGGTGTCTGACCTGCTGTTTGGATCCAACCCAAGGCCTCTTTCAGGCTCAGTGCAGGTTAGAGCTCCTGGAGGGACTGGGAGGTGCGGGGCGCGGATGATGACCCCCTGACTCCCACCTGCTGGGTGAGCTGGGGGAACAGCTGGTTACTAATGTTGCTGGCCTCCAGGGCCTTTTCCACATCCATGGTCCAGTAGGTCTGGCACCCAGCGATGGTCACCTGGCCAGGCCAGTTCAGAACCCACTGGGTCCTAGGCATCTGGGAAGATAACACAGGCAGGGCTGACCCAGGCAGCTGGCAGTCCCACCCCTGCAGCCTTTTCCCCTTAAACACAGATGTCTGCTTTGGCCTTTTTAAAACTCTGGGCTCAAGTGGTTAATTCCACCTCAAAAGCAGAGAAGCCATTAAGCTCTGGGCCCCTCAGGGGTGAGCAGTCATCATTTCCTCAACAGAGACTTTGAAGCAGAGGGTTGGGAGGCAGGATCAGGGACATTCAGCCCTGGATTCAAACCCTGGCTCTGCCGCCTGTGAGTTACAGGCCTTTGGGCAGAAAATATCTCTGAACTGACTTTGTAGGATAAGGGTTAACCCCAGCCCTGCTGTTGACTGTGGGGCTGGGAGGAGTAATGTGGGTGAAGTCCCAGCCCAGGCCTGGCACATAGTGAGTGCTTAAAATATAACAGCAATTGATTATTATTAAGAGCAAGTCTCATTTTCTGGAGCCTATTTTCAGATTCCTCCCTGATCAGGCCTCAAGAACCCCCTCTCTCCAGAAATCCCCAAGGCTGTAGCTTGAGGGTGAGGCATGCAGGCAGCCCAGCTACCGTCATAGAGGAAAGCGCAAACAGAAGGACGACGAGGCTGGGAAGCTGTGCTGGGGTGAGAGGCATGACTCACTGTGGGGTAGGCCTTGATGGCCCTCTCGATGATGTCCCGTATGCTGGTCTTCATGCTGAGTTCCACCTCCCGCAGCCAGTCCTCCACGTTGCTGGACGGGTAGATGGAGAAGGACAACTGCACCTCCTCACCCTCTGCTGAGTACATGTGTGTAATCTCCAGGTCCTCCTGGAATAGCAGCTGTGGGTGGGGCAAACAAGAGTGGGGGCTGCACCAGGTGTGCCCAGAGGCTCCACCCACCACAGCTCCCGAGCCGACCTGCCTGTGCCCTTCACCTCCAGAAGACAGCCCTGCCTCAGGGGGGCCCACCTGAACATCTGCCTGGGCTGGGCCTTCCCTGACTGTGTATTCAGGCAGGATGAGTCTGCCTTGTCCTGAGCTGTGGTCCAGCCAGCCCACTTGGGGAAGGAGGCTAACCCTGCCTGCAAGTCCCCGCCTTGCACAGGTCTGTGCAGCCTCCCTTGTAGGCAACAATGAGGACAAGGAGCGTCAGGAGCCTCTAGCCTCATGGGTTTCTCAATCCAGCCAGCACCTCAGTGTATTGTGGGGACAGGGCTCCCCTAGATGAGTTGAGAACAGGGTCCCCAGTCCTGAGCTGGGAGTTTTGCAGCTGACCTTCCTCCCACAGGTCCCAGGTGCATCTCACTTGCCACTTCATTTCCTGCTAAAAGGACTCGGGCTAGAGAAGAGCTGTTCTCCTTGGGAAGGAGTCCCAGTGCTCCTGGCCCTGAGCCCAAGGCCTGGAGCCCCAGGCCCAGTCACCCACCCGGGCAATGTTCTCGAAGCACTTGCGTAGGTGGGGCTGCACAGCAGTGGGATCCTTTGTCTGGGATAAGATCTCAAGTAGTTCATCATCTGACAGGAAGTAGAATCTGCCAAGGGAACAAGTAGAATCTGGTAAGGGAGTGGGTCAGGCACCCCCTGAGGCCCAGCTGTCCCAGTACAACTGAACCCCTGCAGTCCGGCCTGGGTGAGCCCTCAATGGCCCAGCCACGTGGGCAGGCATTGACAGAGCGGGCATGGGGCAGGCATTGACAGAGCGGGCATGGGGCAGGCATTGACAGAGCGGGCATGGGGCAGGCATTGACAGAGCGGGCATGGGGCAGGTGGTGCTCACCTGGGGAAGGCCCTCCGCTTGGTCTCCAAGTACTCGCTGAGGCCCTTTTGGACCATGTCTAGCAGCTTGTTGCAATCCCGCAGGCTGTCCAGCAGCCTCTGGTCAGAGCACACATTGATTACCTGCATGGCCCGGGCCAGAGAGAAACCAGAAGTGAGCATGGTCCAACTGGGAGGCATTAAGGTGGGCTCAAAGAGCACCCATATGGGCCAGCGACCCTCAGTGGGGCCTGGGAAGGAAGAGGGGCAGGAAAATGGCCCTGAGCTAGGGGTTGCATGTATCACCTGTGTCAGTCCCACAGACAAAAGTCCATGGTCAAAAGAATCAGGGTTAAACAAAGCCAAGGGGTTTGATTTGCTGCAGGACTTTAAAATGATAATGTGGACGGGAAATTTCCATGAAGACAATAATGTGTTTCTGAGGAGTGTCTCATGACTGGAGAGCTCACTTGGCAACATAGGCCAAGACCAACGCCTTGGACTTGTTCTCTAATCTTTCTTGTTCAGGGAGAGATGAGACCAGGAGGCTCCCAACAATGTGACGGGGCTGTTAGGGGTCACAGCTTCCCCATCCCATCCCCGTGTGAGCTCACCTCCCGGTTTTCATAGGTGTTCTTCATGATCTTCCTCCAGATCCGTTCCATCGTCTGGTAGCGTTTGCTCTCCACGGGCAACTGCCGATTGATGTCCTCAGAGCTGAAGATAGGCTCCAGGTAGAGCCAGGCCCGCTGACAGTTCAGCCACTCCTCCAGCACTTCCTGGGCAAGACATGGATTGTCAGCGCCCAGGGTCCAAGAGGGGGTTCCTGTCCCCATGACCTAGACATTTCACCAGACTGAGTGCTGGACAGAGAACTGGCATCAGAGCCAGTGTCTGTGGGGAAATTTCTAGATGGCACTGTCAGCCACAGTACTCCCAGGAACAAAGAGGCTCCATAAATGCCTGCCCACCAGAGAAACCCAAGTCCCCCACAGGATGCCTAAGCCTCCACAAGAGCTGGGAGCCATCCTTCCCTAGGAGGAGCCACACCCAAACCAGCAAACCCTGAAGTAACAGAGGAAAAATCCCCAGTGCATGGAAGCCCAATCAGCCTCCTTGCCTGACAGGACTTTGGGGTCTATGATCCAGAATTCTCTGAGATGTATTGGGACTTAAGCTTGAGATCTGTAAAATACTCTGAAACATTAGTTCAAGAGTGAGACATCTTCAAAGCAGGCTCCCTACTCTCCTCCCCCCAATTTAGCCTCCAAATTCCCCTTTCAGGATTTATCTCTTGTCTTTTCCAATCAATGCACACTCATTCATTTCATTCATTCATTTATTCATTCATTCTCTTCCTCTTGAGATGCGTGTCATGGTCAGCTCTGTGCCAGGCCCATGTGGGCACCAGGAGAAGCAGAGGGGAACAGGATGTGGTCCTGCCCTCAAGGAGCCCACAGTCCACTAAATGGCCAGTTCTGCCTCTGAATCACCAAGAGCCTGGCATGAGCAACATACTCTCTAAGAGGCACTGACCAAGGACTATGATGGGAACGCCTTGCTGGCAGGTGTGGGGAATCAGTGAGGGCTGCTTGATTCTGAGTCTTGCAGAAGGAAGATAGGGATGGAACTCCAGGTGCAGGGGACAGCGTGAGCAAAAGAGGGAACCCAGGGATAATACTGAGCAGCTCAGGTATCTCTGGGTGGTCTAAGGAACACACAGACAAGACCACCTCACTTGGATTCTAGCCTTCACTGGAGGTTTCCAAAAAGCTTCCAGGAGGCCCCGGGGAAGGGGCTGTCAGAATCACACAGGCAGGCCTCGCCCCAGCACAGTGTTCCAAGGCTCTGTAGACAGCCCTTGCCTCTGACCTTGAAAGCTCTGCAGAAGTACAGTCCCTAGTGCCCTGGCAACCTCACCCCAAGCCAGCTCTGAATAAGACAGGAATGGGAGGTTCAGGGCAGAGTGGGAGAGGGCATAGGGAACCTCAGGGCTTTGTGGTGTCCAGTCCAGAAAATTCCAAGACTGGAGGTTCTAGTTGTCCCAAGTCCAGGCAGTTCTTCGGAGGTCTGCTGGCAGGTTTCAGGCCCTTCCTTAGCCAGAGCTTTTGACCAAATAGTAGCCCACGCCCACATCCTGAATTGCCTTCTCCAGCAGCCAAACCTTAGAGATGGAGAGCCCCATTCTAGTCACCCTCCTCTGGACGAAGGTCCTGCCAGACAGCCAGGAGACAAGGCTCTCCAGCGCTTTGAGCACCACCCAGACACCATAAAGAGCCACTTATGGGGCGGATGCTGCCAGGGTAAGGGAGGAGTAAAGGCAGGCCATGGAGGGCCCACCTGAGTCAGCTTCAACTTGTTCTCCCAGGAATTGATGCGTTGCTCAAAGGGCTTCTTGTAGGGCGAGAAGGACATGCTCTGGGTCATGACAATATGGTCGTCAAGCAGCTGTGAGGCCTCATCTGGGCTCTTGAGGATGTAGGTATCTGTCTCCTTGTAGGGCAGCACATTGAACAGGATGGCTGACCACTCCTTCTCCATCTTGTCCAGTGCCTGGGGTGGGGTACAAGTCAGTCTGGGTCCTGAAAAGGGCTGGCCCACATTCTGTCTGACCTGCACTGCAGGAAAGAGCAGGCTCTGCCTGGCCATGACCTTCCCTTGGGTCCCTCAGGCAAATACTTTCTGCTTGTCTAGCCAAAAAATCCCCCATGGACCCTCATCTGAATTCAAAGCCAACTGGCTCTCACACATGTGCTACATGAGTACAACATGCATATACACGCATATTGGGAGAAGCTAAGGTGCTAGTTAGGAGCTCTGGTCCCAGTTACAGCCCTTACTGGCTATGTCACCCTAACAACTTGCTGAATCTCTCTGAGCCTTAATTTACTCATCCATTAAATGAGGGCAATGCTATTAGCTCCATCCTGGGAGAGGAAGTCACTTGAGAGGAAGTCACCTGAGTAATAACTGGTCTTCTCCACCCACGTGTCATGGCCAGCTCTGTGCCAGGCCCATGTGGGTACCAGAAGCAGAGGATGTTGTCCCTGCCCCCAGGGGACCATTATTAACTCACTTAACAGAATGCACCTCAACCCTTAGAACTGGTGAAGGACCTCAGGGATGGAGCCCAATACTGCCGTCCTCCTGTGCTGTCGGGCAGGGCCTGCGTGGGGCAGGGTGAGCCTGCTGGCTGCCCACCTGCTCAATGGTGTACTCCTTGCCGGCCACCTCAGCCACCTTGCTAATGCTCGCAATGTGGTCCTGTAGGTTCATCTCAAGGCAGCGGGCGAAGGTCAGGTTGGCCTTGGGCCTGACATTAATGTTGATTTCATTGGACAGCACCTCCCAGTGCCGGTTCCGCATGCCAGGGTTTCGTAGCCCCTGGATCAGTGGGATGTATGGCTTGAACTCCTCGATGCGGGCCCGGATGTCCAAGGCCACTTCCTGGCAGGCTGTCGGGCAGGGTAGGCGGGTGTGAGAAGCAGCCAGCACAGGCAGGGAAGCAGGGGATGGACTGGCTTGGTCACCTACCTGGGATGTCCTTGAACTGCTTCACACACTTGTGCATGGTCTTAAAGGACTCAATAACGTTCTTCTCTAGCTGCTCAGCATCAATGGCTGACAGGGGGTCGTTCATCCAGCTCTCAGACCAGCGCAGCCAATCAGAGGCTGTGGTCCAGAGGTCCAGGTAGGGCTGGAACTCCTTCACCATCCTGGAGAGTTTGTCGTACTGCAGGGACAGAAGACCCAGGGCTGCTTTAGGGTTATCTCTCTATGCTGCTCCTTTGGGCCAGGTCCCCTCCTCATCCTTGCTCCTGGCTGCTGTCCCTAATCCTGCCCCGTGGACTTGAGCCTGGACTCCATTCTTCCTGCCTGCTTCAGGCTCTGGGCTCCGAGTGGCTGAGCAATGTCTGCACTGACCCTCAGGTCTCTTGCCTGGTTCTAGCCAATCTCCTTGCCTTGAGGGCCAAGGGTGGGTTATCTCCTCTCTGCAGCCTGCTTGGTCCTGCCCCCAAATGCCAGGGCCCTGCAACCTGGTAGCTGGGTTCTCATATAGCCACAAACACAGGGGATCACTCTCAAACCCTGGGAGTTAGAGGATAGGGTGCCCACAGGAGGCCTACGTTGGTGATGGGCAAGCCGAAGATGCGCTCGCGGTTGTTATAGAGCGCGGCCAGCTGCTGGCAATCCTTCAGCTGCTTCTTGACTCGCCGCACTTCATTGGCAATCTCGTGTGCTCGCGCAATCTCCACGTGTATGGAGAAGCCAGCTACCACAAGCTGTGGGCCAAGCAAGGAGCAAGGAGTCAGAGGCCTCTGTGGCCCAACCCATGCCCACATGCACCCAGGAAGCCCAAGATCCCTAGGCATCAGCATGTCCCAGTTCTGAGAGCACCTTCTTCTCCCAGAGTGAGCAGGCAGCTGACCCATCACAGGCAGCTGACTACCCTGTGGTAACATAACAAAATCAGAGAAGGACCTAGTGCCCTGAACACGAAGCCCACTGCGCACTGGGCATGAAGGACACAGCAGAAGAGTTGGGGCTCTTTGCTACTCTGAATTCTTCTGGAGCTTGCTACCCAGACACCCCTCTGGCTTTTCAATTCATTGTTTTTTCAGTTCATTCTTTCAGACATTTGTTCATTCATCCACCAATTCTTCCATCAAACATTGACATAGCAACTCCTGAATACAAGAATCAAGGCCCAGTCCTGGGGAAGTGTGTGTGTGTGTGTGTGTGTGTGTGTGTGTGTGTGTGTGTTGTGTATTGGGAGCCAATCCCAGCAGAGCCTCAGCCAAACCCTACCTGCAGCCCTTCCAGCTTCTCCTGGAAGTTGTTCTGATCCATAATCTGAATTTTGTGGAACTTCTCCTCTTCTTCCATGTGCTGCTGCCGCACCAACTCTATCTGCCCGAGGATCTTAGAAGGCCAGTTGTTGGCAGCCCATCTGGATGGGGCAGGGGTGGGGGTATCACAGCTGAAATCAAGATGGCCTCTGGCATCTTGGCAGGGCATTTCTGGTGTGACTGCACAGCCATGGTCACACGGATATTTGAAAGCCACTATAGCTTAGCACCTCTTGCCCTACCTCCTGCTGTCCACCACCCACCTAAGGAGGGTGGGGACCAAGCTCCCACTCACTTGTCATTGAAGTCATCTGTGCTGAGGTTGTAATGGAATTCATCCATGATCTGGTAGTCATCCATGACCCTCATAATCCGCTCCTGTAGGGACAGGCAGTGATGAGAATGCCTGTGTGCCTGGGCTCCCCAAGGTGATGGGTGCTAGAGAGAGGCTGCTCTCTTCCAGAGAGGGGAGACCTGGGGTTGGGGAGGAGGCATGGGGTGCAAGGCCAGCATTGGGCTCAGAGCTCCAAGGGCCATGGCCACCACACCTCCAACCTTCAGCCCCTGACCCATATCTTCCACCCTCCTCACCTCCTAGACAGCACAGCTCCGAACTTTCACCGTGCACCCAGCCACATAGCTCTCCCTAGCCCCACCTGTCTTCTGTATCTACCTCACCTCTGGCTTCAGTGTTCATGATCTCCCAGCTCCTGCCTTCAGACCTGAGCAATGGTCCATAACTCCCAGCTCCCAGTTCACAGTTTGCCCACCTGACATCTAGTCCCACCAGGATCTTGGACAGTAGTACCCCCGCTCCCTGGCTCCCATGTGTGTGCCTCACCTCCAGCAGCGCCTGCTTTTCAGGGATGCCCTTCATCCACTCTCGAAGCTCAGCCAGCTCCTCTATGCTATTCGGCTTCTCGTAGATCTTGCGGCTAATGCTGCGAAACTCCTCACAGATCTGGTGGTGGGAGGGCACTAGGGAGGCCAGGTGCCTCTTTCTTGCCTTCCCTGGGGCCGGCTCCGCCTTCCTGGTCCCCAGTGTTTCCAGGTAAGAAATTTCTCCCACTCCACCACATCCTGCAGCCAGCTCACTGGGGAGCTGCAGCCTTGCAGTGGGGCAATAGCATCACCAAGCACACTTCACCTTCTCCAGCCTCCTGGGCCAAGCCAACACACACACACACACACACACACACACACACACACACACACACAACTTCTGAGGCCTGCACTTGCACACCCTCAGCTCTGTGAAACAACCCATCTCAGGGTGTTTGTTCTTCATGAGGAGTTCCCAGTTCCCTACAAGCTTAGAGGAGGTAGCAGCATCCCCTTTCTGGGCCCCCTATATGGGACAGCTCTCTGTAGACAGCCAGGGTCAAGGCAGGATGACTTCCAGGTCCTTCCACTGGCCTGGTGTCTGCAGACACCCCTGACCTTGACTGGAGACATCTTGCTTGTTGGAGTTCACCCTGGATGCAAGGGTACAGGTGTTGCTCCGTCACTGGGGCTGGACCCGGGGGGGCAGTGGGAACTTACGTCTTCTACCTCCTTGTGCAGGTACTTGGCCAGGATGTCCAGCATGGAAGTGGCTAGGGCCTTGCGCTTCTTGGACAGGCTCTGCTTGACATTGTCCACATTGATGTAGAAGGGCCCGATGACGATGCTGCTGGGCAGTGAGCTGTCCATGATCTCTTTCTCCCGTAGGTGGGTGAGCACCACCCTCTGCACCTCCTCAGCTGATGGGCATTTCGTCTGGTAGGCCCTGTGGACAGCGGGCACACGAGGAGTAGAGGGTGGTAAGAGTATGCATGGGGGTCACACAGACACACACAGATGCATGCACGCACGCACACACGCACTTGAGGAATGTGGTGATGTCATTGTTATTCAGCTCCAGGTACTTTCTGTACTTCTTGGCGTAGGCCTGCAGTGGGATCATGGCCTTGCGCACAGCGTTGGCGATGGTGGCCCTCAGCTCCTCCACCAGGGGCTCGTGAAGCCCCACTGACTCCAGCAGGGGGTTACCGCTGATGAAGATGTCCTCCATCACCAGCTGTGGAGTGGGGGTGAGGCAAAAAACTGGATGAGCCATGAGCAGGTGGGCAGAGGAGTTGGAAATGTGATCCAAAGACTGAGTGTGGCCATGCACAGAGAGCATGGTGGGGGTGGGGACAGGGCAGGGCTGTGGATCAATAAAAGACCAAAGCCCCATAGAGTCCACCAAGGGGCACTGTCTTTTTCTGTCTGTGCCTGACTCAGCCCATTGCCAAGGAAAGAAACAGATGGGACAATCAGGTCACTGATGGCTCTGACTGACCAGCAAGGAAGACAAGAGGGGACTGGAGTTACAGAGGCTGCTGGACCAGGGCTTGGGCTCTGTGCAGATCTGGTAATGAAACAGGGACTTCTGACTAGAGTGTGGCGGTTGGTCTGTGTCCACATCTTAGCTGAAGAGAGAGGGCAGGAGCTGGGTGGGGTCAAGAAGGTGGGATCTGGGTCAGACATGGCTGTGGCAGAAGTGGGCCAGTGAGCCCCGTTGGCATCACCTATGTGACCTTTGGCTAAACTTCCCCCGAGTCTCATGACAAAATGTGGATGTTGATGGTTCCCAGCTCAGCTTATGGTGAGGATGAAATGAGCTATTCAAGAATTAAAGGGCGGAGCACACTGCAGCCAGGTGGGAGGCCATGATAAAGCTGAACTGCTCTAATACTCAGGGCAGCACCTGGGGCTGCGGAAGCCATTAGCAGCCAGAGCAGCAGGTGCCCGGGCCTTGTGGGTACCTTCTCCAGCTGGGGCACTGCGTGGGTGGCCAGAATGCCCTTGTCGAAGAGGTTGAGCAGAGATGTCTCGAACTGCTCTAGCGGTGTGCTGTAGTGCACTCCTGAGCTGTCCAGCACCAGGTCCACGATGAACAGAGGATTCTTCCGAGGCCTGTGGGGCAATGTGGGCTGACCATAGGCAGGGGCCGGAGGAGGCCTGAGTGCAACAGGCCCAGCCCTCTGCTCTTTCTGCTGCCATGGTGGCTCTTGAGCTCTCCATGATGAGACTTGCCTCCTCCCTCCTCCCAGAAACCTCCAAGTTACCAGAGAGAAAGCCCCAGACCAGCCAAACAGGCTCTGCTATTCCAGCCACTTACCCAGAATTCCATGCGCACCAGGGAGGGGGAGGACCCTCTGTGTGGTCTTGAGTTCATCAGGACAGGTCGGCCACACCCTGGGCACTGTGGCTCCCCACTCTCCCTGGGAGCCCTCTAGCCTTGGCTTCCGATACTCACCACATATGACAACTCTCAAACCTGGATACTAGCTGGGCCTCCCCTCTGCATTCTGGATTGCCACCCACCCACTCGGACCTCTGATGGCATCTCAATCATCCCGTGTACCCTGAGTCCTGCCAGCTTCCCCTCTACCTATGCACTGCCCCAAATCTGTCCCACCAAGTCCCAGCCCTGTCACCCCTTATCTAGACAATGGCAGAAGCCTTTTCTTCTGTCTCACTTGTCCCCACAAATCCAGAGTATGATTCTAGAACAGCCGTGGGCAAACTACAGCCCGCGGGCCGAATCCGGCCCGTTTGAAATGAATAAAACTAAGAAATAAGAGACCGTACCCTTTTATGTAATGATGTTTACTTTGAATTTATATTAGTTCACACAAACACTTCATCCATGCTTTTGTTCCGGCCCTCCGGTCCAGTTTAAGAACCCATTGTGGCCCTCCAGTCAAAAAGTTTGCCCACCCCTGTTCTAGAATGTAAATCAGGTCATTTCTCCCCTCTGATAGCTGCTGACCAAACTTAGAATAAATCCAGCCCTGATCATGACCCCAGGAGGCTCTGTGTGATCTGGCCTGGTCTCACCTATGTCACCTGACCAGCCTTCCCTGCCCTCCCCACGCCAGCCACAGCTGCTGGCCTCGCTTTCCTTGACTGCCCCAGTTTTCTTTCTCCCTCCATATTTCTGCACATGTTGGTCCCTCCACCTACCCCACATCTCTTCCCAGCTGGTTTCCTCCCTTCTCAAGTCTTGGTTCAGATGTCACCTCCTACCTGAACCCCTGGCAAAGCCCCTTTCCTCCCAGGGTCTCTCACAGCCCGTCAAGATAGGCAATGACTGTGCCTATTTTTCTCTCTCTCTATTCTCCTGTGAGTGCAAGGGTCATTCCACTCTTATTCCCCTAAAACCCTGCCTGTTCCTGGCTCAGAGAATATTTCTCAAATGAGTAACTCAGTGACTGACTGAGAGAATGAAGGCCACAGAAGAAATGCAAGCCAGGACGGAAGCCAACAACCAGGGTGGAAGCCAGGAGCTCCCTGCTGTCCAGGACCTGGCAGTGATAGGCACCCTGACCCTGGTCCCCTTGGTCCCCACACCCTGCACCACCCTAGCCACTGGGGCCTGGCAAGGAATAGTTCTGGTGTCAACAGGTGCCTCGGCCCAGGCGGCCCACCTGTAGGGGCTGTTGATGAAATCTTCGCCCCATTCCATGTCATCAGTGCAGTCAAGCACACTGTAGCAGGCGTCACTGATGAACTGGGAGAAGCTGGTCAGCGAGTCCTGCACCAGGAAGCGCAGCGTGTCCTGCAGCATGTACTTGATCAGCTCCATCAGCTTGCGCAGCTTCGACATGAGGTACACCGCCCAGTTGTTCTCGTAGAGGTTGTACCAGCCCTTGCTCATGTCCCGCAGGCTGCTGCGCATGGCCACCTTGAGCGTGCTGATCCAGGTGTCCTTGAGGAACATCTGCACCTGGAGTGGCCAAAGGTGGCATCACGTGGCCACCCTAGGGAACCGCTGCCCACAGCTGCCATGCTCAGGGACGCTAGACACCAGGATGCTCTAGTGGCCTCAGGACTCAGATGACTACACAGGGATCTCCCCCAACCTCAACTTATTGACAATCCCTGCCAACCAACACCCTCCTGAGACCCTGTGAACCAGGCCGCTCTGGAGGAAGCAGGGCTTTCCTTCCAGCCAAGGGAGAGAGACACAGAGACAGAGAGACAGAGACACCAGAAATGAGGCAGAGACATAGAATGGAGCAGAGAGAGGCAGAGACAGAGGAAGCCTTTAGGCCAGTGATGGCGAACCTTTTGAGCTCGGCGTGTCAGCATTTTGAAAAACCCTAACTTAACTCTGGGGCCGTGTCACATATAGAAATTTTTTGATATTCGCAACCATAGTAAAACAAGGATGTATATTTTTGATATTGATTTTATATATTTAAATGCCATTTAACAAAGAAAAATCAACCAAAAGAATGAGTTCATGTGTCACCGCTGACACGCGTGTCATAGGTTCGCCATCACTGCTTTAGGCCATCTGGCAGCCGTCTCCCATGAGGCAGAACCCCTTCTCTCTGGTACCCAATCCTTGGGGAGACACGGGGTGCATAGAGTTCCTGCTTTTGCTTCAGAGGCCACTAGGGTCCGGATGGAAAGTGACTGGCTCTCCTGTTCTTTTTGGGGTGAGCACCCCCCTTGGCACCCACCCCAGCCTACCAGAGGTCTAGGAAGAGGTGAGGCCTGTTTTGAAGAAAAGCAGGGCTCTCAGCCTCACCACTGGCTCATCAACCCTGGGCTTCCCCAGGAGCCCCTGGTCCGGCCTGTCAGAGCCAAGGCTCTGACCTGCATGCGGCTGCTTTGTGCCCTGGGTGGCCACGCACCTGAGCGAAGGTCTGTGACTGGATCTGCTCGAACTCCTCCAGGCGGCTGTACTTAGAGAGGCTCGAGTGGAACAGGGACATGGTGATCACCTTGTTGCACTCAGCCCGCACCTTGCTGAGGGCTGTGATGACCTCCGGCCGCGTGAGCAAGGACACAAAGGTGAAGTCCCCCTTCTGCTCCCGGAAAGGGTACTTGGGGATACTCACCAGCCCTGGTGGAGGGGGGAGAGGCGGAAGGGCCAGTGTCAGATGGGCCTAGGACACACCGGGGTCAGGACAGATCTAGAGGGACAGAGCTCCTGCCTCCTCCCTGAAAGAGGCACACATGTCCCCAGAACCCCTCTCTTTCCATGGTCTGTTAGAGGGGCCCTAGGGCCCCACAATGAGGTGCCTGCTCTCGTGTGGAAATGAATTTCCCCCAGGCCCCTCTGGGTCACAGACGCTTCTGAAATGGGTGAGCACCCTCTCCCCATCCATTCCTGCCCTCTCTGCACACAACCCCTGATGCCCATCTGGGCCTACCCTGGGATACCAAGAAAAGATGTGGGCACCACCAGGACACTTGGAATGCCCACTTCCACACCCGACCCAGCTTCCTGGGCACTTTATACATGTGGAAGACGGAAAAGAAATTAGCAGAGATTGGGGAGCTCAAAGCCAGGAGGACTTGGAGGGACCTGACAGCCTACTCTGACTCAGTCTGCCACCTGTCCAATGGAGTCGCAGCAATGCCAAACTACTCCTGCTATTGGAGGAAGAAAGGCCCACATGTCCTGAGGTCAGACAATCAGAGAGCCCTTCTCATCCCCTTCTGAACAACTGTTCTCCTGGTACACATTTACCTTTTGCTCCTTCTGTTCTACTCAGACTATTGTTCTTAAAAGGAACCTTCACCCACCACCCAGCTCCCCAGGCAGACAGGAAAAGGAGGGAGATGAATGCTGGGGACAGGATAGGTGCAGGTGAGTGTTGGGTTTATAGAAGGAGGGGAGGGAGGGGCTCTGGCTGGGTGGGTGGCCCTAGGTCCTCCTTTGCCTAATGCCCTCACCTTGCTTGGGCACCTTCTCCTCTTCCTTCTTAGGCAGGGTCACGTAGGAGAACGTGTCGGGCTTGGAGGAGACAATTTGGTCAAAGTTGATCTTGTTCATGCTGCGCTCGTAGTCGAGGTTCACTTCTTTGGATAGATTGCTGAGTTGCTCCAGAACCCTGTCCACGGGGCCAAGAGAGAGGAGTCAGGGGGCTCCACACACCCTGTCACCCACCCTGGGCCCAGGCTCTGCTCTGGCATGGGCTTGGGGACATGGGTTTGGGGCTTCCTCTGGCATGGATGGACGCATCTCCCACCTAGACTCCTGGCCACTGACCTCATTACCCTTGTCAGCTGCCTCTTTCATGCCACTCCCACCCTCACATCAGTCCCTGACTCTGCCCAGTTTGCTTCTCACTTCTCAATGTCATCTAGTGCAGGCCACCCTCCCTGTCTAGTCCCCTCACCCCCACCCCTGCCCATTCTAATCCATTCCTGTGCCCACCTAGTCCACCCACAGGCAGCCCCTGAGTTCGTAGAGGCACCAAGCTCTCACGTATCTCGGAGCCTCTGCACACACTGTAGCCTCTGGCAGCCACACCTGATAGATCCAGACCCAACTCCACCTGACCAGCCTTGCTCCTCCCGTGGGGTTTCTGTCCTGGGCATACTTGCCCTCTTTGGATGAAGGAAGCCCCCATTTATGCTCCCAAAGTGCTCTCCTGGCCTTGACACCCCTGGTCCCCTCTGGTCAGTAAGCACAGGACAAGGAACAGTGTGTACATGGGGCATGTCCAGCTTATGGTCATTTCTGCAGAGCCTTGAACAGGGCCTGGTATCAAAGGGTTCCCTGTACGCAGGTATTGAGTGCACACATAAAGAAGTGAACGATCCAAAGACTAGAGGCACTGAACAGTCAAACCTCTGAGGGAAGGCAGGGGAGGTTTGGAGTCGGGGGGGGGGGGGGGAGTAAGAGATCAACCAAAGGACTTGTATGCATGCATATAAGCATAACCAAGGGACACAGACAGTAGGGGGTGAGGGGATGTGCTAGGGGGGTGGGAGTGGGTGGGGAGAGGTCAATGGGGGGGAAAAGGGCAATACTTTCAACAGAATTTAAAAGGAAGGAAGGAAGGAAGGAAGGAAGGAAGGAAGGAAGGAAGGGAGGGAGAGAGTGAGGGAGGAAGGAAGGAAGGAAGGAAAGGAAGGGCAGGAAGGAAAGGAAGGAAAGGAAGGGAAGGAAAGGAAGGAAGGAAGGAAGGAAGGAAGGAAGGAAGGAAGGAAGGAAGGAAGGGAGAAAGAAAGAAAGAAACTAAGAAACGAATGAAAGCATGCCCATGGCTCAGAGCCCCATGTGACAAGCAGGAAAGGCTCTGGCGGGAGGTGGCCCATGACATCCAGGAGCCCGCCTCTTGTCAGGGACGTCCTTCACCCAGTCCCTGGCCTGCAACTCTCCTTCTGTGCTGCTCTGCTTCCCAGTCCAGCAAACTCAGCTCAAGCGCTGCTTCCTCCAATGACCAATAACTGAGTCAAACATACAAAATCAAGCCCCCTTGCCCTGTCTCCCTCAGGATAAATTCTGCAGCGGCATTCATGTAGAGTTCTCCATGGGATCAGAGGCTAGACTCGTCCTAAATCCACACCTTTGCTTCGTTGCTTCCTCCACCATATCCTTCTCTCCCCTACAGATTTCTCCTGAGAGGACTTCATCAACAAATCAATCACTTACCCAAGAATCTCCAAATCACACTTTGCTTCTAGGGACTCTGACCTACGGCAGGACTTAATGGACCCTGAACCTGTGCTTCAGAAACGGCTGCTGCCATCCTGCCTGGAGATGAAGCCAGCATGCACTGGAGGCATGCTGAGCCCCCACACGCTGAGCCTGAGACCGCCTGCATCAGGTTACTTGTTACAGGTAGTGTATATTTCCCTGATGGCTAAGCCAATCTGAGCCCAGCATCTTTATTATGTAAATGTTCTAAATAATCTAAAACTGAAAAAATGGGATTCTGGGCCACCAAGGTAATGGTGGCTACATCAATTCAACTCTCCCAGAACACTCTCAAAAGTACATACATACATACATACATACATACATACATACATACATAGAAAAAAAAAGAAAAGCAAGAACAAACAACACCTTTAGCATAGAATAGCGAAAATGCTCACACTTCACATTATCTTTAAGTAGAAAAATAAACATCAACTCCCAGTGAGCTGTTGCTCACATTCCTGCTGCAAGCCTTCCTGGAGGGCAAGGGAAGACAGGAAAACTGTGAAGGAGGGGGTGCTGGTAGCCCTAAGATTGATCCAAAGTCCTGTCAGAAAGAGCAAGCCCATCCCACGGGCAGGTATACTGAGCAAGAGTCCTGGCAAAGATCAGGAGGAAACTGACACACATGCATTCAAAGTAGTTTCTCAGAAGGGCATGACTGATGAGGAGGCAGGTGGCAGGAAAGGAGTCATTTGGAGATTGAAAGGTGACTGGGGAAAAAGTAAAAGTGAAAATGAGAGTCCTCAAAGATAGGAAAGGACAAAAACACTTGGAGGACACACAATTCTTCACACACACACACACACACACACACACACACACACGGCCATCCATTAAAAACAGAAAGCTAGTTTGTTACACTAATAGAAGAGGGCAACCTTGAACTAGGAATCTTGCAAAACATCCCAAATCCATGAAGTGAGTAGGTGAAAGCGAAGTACACGTATATGAAGTTACTATAAGAAAAAGAGAGAGAAGACCTTAACTGATGAAAAGTCTCATGCACTCCTCAAAAAAGAAACAGACACCACAGGAGGAAACCAGCACAGCTCTTCAAACTGAACTAAACATCTTCAAACAAGTATTTGGGCATATGAACAAAACACCTTAAATCAGACCCAAAGACAGAACACAGAAATAGGAAAATGGGAAGAAAGGTATTTGACTGAAAAGAAAAGAAATGGAAGAAACAAAACTTTCTCAGGAAGGAAGGCTAAATTACAAGGTTCCCAAGGAAGAATAGAGTCAAATAAATAAGTGTAATCATAGAGTCAATAAAAAATGTAATAAAGTACATTGAAGAAAGGCAGGGATATAACCAAGAGAATAAAAACGATAAAGAGAAAGAACTAAAAGGGGTCAGAAAATGGTTGAATTAGAAACTGGCAAAGAAGAAGCAAGACAGAGAGGTAAATAGGTAGATAGATAGATATAATGGAATCTCTGATGAAGAAAAACAAAACAATAGAACAAAACTAATACTTAAAACTATAATTCAGGAGATGGGGTGTGCAGGGCAGACAGCTGGAAAATCTGGGGCTGCTGAGCCATTCGTCCATACATACCAACACACCTTGTCAAACTAGCCCCTATCTTCCTAGTTACTTCTTCACCAGGGACTGCCCACCCCCATCCTAAACCAACCTCCCTACCTCTCCATTCTTCACAAATTTATTGATTCTTTGTCTAAAAGGTATAAAAGCTTCCTGCTCTGGAAAGAACACACACACACACACACACACACACACACACACACACACACACACCTGTAATTCAAAAGGAACTTGCAGAAATAAAAGAATATCTGAATTTCTGTGTTTAAAAGGCCCATTGTGTACTTGGAAAAACTGACCCAGAAAGATCAACTCTGAGGCATATTCTAGTAAAATGATTGGGCTTTAAAGATTAAAAAAATCCTCAAGCACTCCAAGCAAAATAATCAAACAGCTTACAAGAGACGGGCCACTGGACTGGTATCAGGCTTTTCAAAAGCAACATACAAAGCAAGGCGAGCATTAAAACAAAACAAACTCTAGCCAGTTTTGCTCAGTGGGTAGAGCGTCGGCCCACGGACTGAAGGGTCCCACGTTCGGTTTTGGTCACGGTGCATGCAGATAACTGATTGACGTGTCTCTCTCACATAGATGTTTCTCTCTCTGTGTCTCCCCCCCTTCCCTTCCACTCTCTCTAAAAATCAATAAATGGAAAGAAATATCCTTCAATGAGGATCAAAAACAAACAAACAAACAAAAAACGCTCTAGGAATAAAAGTATGAACCAAGAATTTTATATTCAGTCAGGTTGTCCTTCGGGTTTTAAACATGCAAGAACTCTAGGACGCTATACCCTTGAGCCTTTATAAGAATATAATGGAAGAGGAGCTGAACCCAACCAAGAGACTGATGGGGTTCCAGGCACATTACCCCAAAATATGGACCTTCGTATACTGACTGTTTTAAGCCGAAGGAATTTGGGAAAGAGCAGGTGCAGGAGGAACCCTCTGACCTTGTCCTGAGGCAGGCCATCAGACCCTCTCCTGACAGGTGCTCTCCCACACCTTGGAGGAAAGGACAACCTTAGCTCTCAGATGGCGCGCTGCCTAGAGGACCCGAAGGAACAGGCCTTGCTCAGCTCTCCCCGCTGACTACCCCAGCTCATGTCCTTTGTCCTGTCCCATTTCCCACAGCTGTCCCCTCCTCACCAGGCCTAGCATAACAGCACTTGGGCTGAACCTCTTCAGTCTCCATTTCCTCAGGGAGGGTCCCATGTCAACTAAAACATATAAATACATTTGTATGCTTTCCTCCTGTTAATCTGTCCTTTATTACAGAGCCCCAGCAGAAAACCTAGAAAGGTGTAAGGAAAAAGACTTTCTTCCTCCCCTATGAAATGAAAGGGGAAACGTCCGGAAAAAGGACTAATATGCTTAATATATTTAATTGTAGATTTAAGACTAAAACAAAGATACAGATGAGAGTGAAAAAATATGTTAAAATATTCAGTAGAAAAAAGCAACTAAAAATGGAAGGAGAAAGTAGAATGAGATTGAGGATTGTTGCATAGGAAATAGAAGAGAGTTAGAAATACTGTTAAAAACTGACAAACTGGATATTAAAAAGTTAAGTAGGAAAGCAGGGGATTACAGGCATTATAAAGAGGAGAAGTACAAAAGAATTCACTAAAATGAAGGTACAAACCTACCTAAATACCAAAATGAATTTTAAAAGTAAAAGAACAAAGAAAATGCATCATGTAGAGAAACATAGCATCTATAATAATAAAAGCATTATATGCTTATTAGATCAGACTTCCTTCTGGACATCCTTCCAGATGACCTTCTGGATGAAGCCAAGTCTGCGAGGGAAGCCCAGGTCCCGGGTGCCAGAGGGAAGCTGGTGCCAGCAGACGGGGGAAGGAAGGCCTACTGTTGCACGAATTTTGTGCATCGGGTCTCTAGTAATAACTATAATATTAAATAATACGACATAATTGAGATTAAACATATCAGTTCTATCACTTATTACAAGAAAAAGATTTTTATTTTGACTCACAAAGACCCAATATATTGATAACAAGACCTATCTAAAACAGAAAGGCTAAAAAGAGAGGGATGGACAAAGATGCATCAGGAAGATGGAAACAACCAAAAAAGCCAGATTATAATTCTGATATCAAACAAAGTAAAATTCAAGTTTAAAAGCATTAGACCTGACAAAGGACACTTTTTAATGCTAAAAGCTGCAATTCGTTGTGCTGGGCTGCATATCTGGCGCTTCGGCCAGACGGGGCGCGCTGAGCTTTCTGTTCCTAGAACACATAGCTAGGACGGTAGTCACTGTACTGATACTGTACTGTGTCGGGAACAAATTGTGTAAACAATGGCTTTGTAACTAACTTCGTGGGTTTTGCAAATAAAAACGCTGTAACTCCTCTAGTCGCTGGCCAGCTTAATAAAGGCTTCTAAATTTTGATCTGAGTCCCTGGTGGTCATCTCTGCGGGTCGCCCCATTACATTCACAATGATGATATATCATTTTCTCTCAGTGGACAAAAGTAAGTGAAGATATAGAAGACATAAATAACATAGTAATCAATAAGGTAGATTTTATGGAATATATATTATGTATAAAATGTATATTATATATAGATATATTATATATTTTTATAAATATATATTATGCATATTATATATAATATATATTATTAGAGTATAATACATCCTTATAATTGATATATTTTATATCTTAATACTAGAACTATGCCCCTTCCCAAGTGCTAATGGAATATTCACAAAAATTGATTATAAATTTATATTAGGTCACAAAGAAAACATCAGCAAGTTTATATAATAGAAATACTGTAACCCTAGCTGATTTGGCTCAGTGGATAGAGCATTGGCCTGCGGACTGAAGGGTCCTGGGGTTCAATTCTGGTCAAGAGCACGTGCCTGGGTTATGGGCTTGATCCCCAGTGGGGGGCATGCAGGAGGCAGCTGATCAATGATTCTCTCTCATCATTGATGTTTCTATCTCTCTCTCCTTCTCCCTTCTTCTCTGAAATCAATAAAAAGAAATAAAAAATAAAAAGAAATGATTTCCCAGTATCAATGAGCACATCTAATGCCCAGATCTTGGCTTTTAAATACCACTGCCCACTAAAAGGAACCAGGGCTCCTTGGAGAAATAGCTGATTTCAGGACTAGGTCTGGGAAAGTACAAGATGAGTCCAGAACTTCTCGCTGTGCCAGAAAGTAAAAACATGCTAAAAAACAACAGGAACATATCAGAAGGACACTGGAATCACCTGGAGGAGGCTCCCACTGGCCAATTTAAGCATCAAAATTAAAAAATGGTAGTAATAGATTATAACCCTTTGAATAAAATAGGAACCTATGAGTCCACCCTATATAATAAAAGGGTAATATGCAAATTGTCCCCTCGTCTGGGAGTTCTACCGGAGTTCGACCAGGGGGTGGGGCCAGCCCACCAACTGCCCAGGGCCCCTCCCCCTGACCCGCCCAGCCCTATCGGCCCTGATAGGTGCTGGTCAGCTGGACCCCACCTGTGCATGAATTTGTGCACTGGGCCTCTAGTACCGATAATAAGAGATCTGGAAATGAATAAGAAATTATTGGGGCCCAAGAAGTCCATAGTGCCCTAGCCGGTTTGGCTCACTGGATAGAGTGTTGGTTTGTGGACCGAAGGGTCCCAGGTTTGATTCTGGTCAAGGGCACATGCCCAGGTTGTGGGCTCAATCCCTAGGAGGGAGCGTGCAGATGGCAGCCAATCAATGATTCTCTCTCATCATTGATGTTTCTATCTCTCTCTCCCTTCCTCTATGAAATCAATATTTTAAAAAATTTATGTATATAAAGAAGTCCATAGTGCAGTGGGCGAGATAGCCTGAAACAGGTCAAAATGGAGGGAGCACTACCCCTGGGCAGCACTAGGTCCCACAGGAAGGATTCCGGAGGTGGCCATGTTTGGGGTGGGGAAGGGTCCGGCGGGGACTCACGTGGGCCCTTTGCGCATCCGGGGCGTGCTCATGGCCCACTGCTTGATCTTGCTCATGCTCTGCTCGTTGAGGAGCTGCTGGCCCTCGGTGGGCATGCAGTCCACGTAGAGGTTGTACAGCAGCAGCGCCTCCGTGTTCTTGCGCAGGGCGTTGGCCTGGACCACACGCTGCGTAAACACGCGTGGGTCCTCAGCACAGAAGAGAAGCTGGATCCGTGGCACCCAGTACTGGCAGTTCATGAGGGGTGGCCTTCCTGAGGCCGGCAGGGGGAGAGAGAACACTCCGTCGGATGTCTGGGCTGGACGCCAGGTGGCAGCCTGGCTCCGTGGCCGCGGCATGGTAGCCCCCGGCAGGTGGTTCCCTTTCTGACCCCCATCGCATCTGTGAAATGGGTCTGATGGCACTCCCTGCCCTGCCCACCTCTCAGCTTGTCCGGGATGGATGTGAAAGTGCTTTGCAAACTGTAAAGAGCTTTGCACAAACAAGGAACTATACAGGGGTGGCCGTTTACGTGGCCATTCCTTGATGCCACACCAGGGCAGACATCACCAATTGAGGGCCTCGGGCTCCTTCTCAGCATCATGCGGAAGGTGGCACATATCAAATAATGGCCATTTGCCCTTCCTGGGGTCTCTGAGTGATGGGCCCTCTGATCTCACAGCCACAGGACAAACAGAGCAAGGGAGAATTCCAACCTGAGCTGGCTGTGCCCTAGGTGGGGGTTGGTTTCAGTCACGGGCCAGGCCCAACCTGAGCTGGGGGTCCGCCTGGATCAGGGTCAGGAAGCTTGTACCTTCAGCAGTGACCCCTCCGTTCAGGATGGGCTGCCCCATCTCATCTCGCACCAAGCCATTCTCGTTTGTCTTGTGCACCAGGTACAGCTTCTTCTCCTTGTCGTAGTCCAGGACACCAACACTGCACCATACGTACTTCAGCTCCCGACTTTTGGGGTCCTCTGAAATAGGATGGGAACCCACCAGTGTTCCCTGCACGGGGTGAGCAGGGGCCTCTGAGTGTGAGCAGCAGGGGCTGGGAACGGGTCTCAGAGGTCACTATCTGGCCTCACTCCCACCAGGAAAACCCCCTCTGGCCCCAGCAGAGTGGGGGCCTTGCTTCCTCCCAGCTGAGCTGGACTCTGTAGAACCCAGGGCAGCAGAAGAGCCATATGGAGCAGGTCTCTCAGCCTTGTGCTCAGCATGTCCCCAAAGGGGGCAGAGAGAGAGAGATGGGCTAGCAGGACCGGGAGAGGAAGCAGGAAAGCCCCAAGCAACAGACCTATTGAGGATCTGGTTGTAAAGGTCATCATGTCTAAGCTAGACCCCTTTAAACAGACCAAGTCCAGGGTAACTTATGCCCTTCCCATAGGCTTAGAGGAAGGGCAAGTGACCTGCACCCTCCCCATAGGCTTCCTGTGGCAGCTGAGCCCGAGCCTCTCATATCAGGACAGCCTAAGGCAGAGTAGAATGCTGCTGCCCTGTGATGTCCTCACGGGGGGCCTCGGGGCCTGTAGGGTCTGGATGAGCCTCCCTCCACTCCCCAGGCGGAAAGCCTGCTTCTCCAGCTCCCCTCCTGCCACTGCACCCCACACCTTTCTCTCTTGGATGTCTGCCTATTCCTGAGACTTTGAAGCTTGCTCCTGCCTTTGCATTGGGCTGTACCCTCTGCCAGCAGTCTTCACTCAAGTTACCTTATTGCTGGTTTGTTCCCTGCTCAAGTGGTTTCTCCCTGGGAGAAGCCTCTCTGCCTAAAATAGCACCGTTGCCCCAGGCGCTCTCGGAGAGCTTCGGTCATACCGTGCAGCAGCCTCCTGGTGCTAGTCAGCCTCCTTACACTAGCATCCGCGCCCCAAGGGCGGGAGTGAGGGCGTCCCACCTGGATTACAGCTGCATCCCTATACCTAGAATGGAATCTGGTACGTATAGCAGGTGCTCAATAACCTTTCATAGAAGTTAAGACAAACATGGCACGGAGCCAGGCAGAGAAGGCCTCAATACATAGTGGCTTAAAACAAATGTGGGCAATACAGAGTGGACTGAGGAAGGAAGGGCTGGAATTCCCAGGAAACACTGCCTGAGGGTTGATGCTGGATAGATGAGTATAGGAGGTTGCTGTGGAATATCTCACCGGCTCTGGTTCTGTTTGTGTTTTTTAAATATGTTTTTATTTAGAGAGAGAGGAGGGGAGAGATAGAAACATCGATGAGGAAGAAATACTGATTGGCTGCCTCCTGCACACCCTCGGGAATTGAGCCCAAAACCCTGGCATGTGCCTGACCAGGAATCACACTGGGGATCTCCTGATTCACAGGTCAACGATCAACCACTGGGCCACACCAGCCCGGCTTTGGCCTATTTTTGTTTTCTCTTCCCTTCTTCATCAGTTTCCTTTTTGAAAATGCTGACCTTGTCTTGGCTCAACTCAGAGGAATAGACAGCACAAGCAGCCCCCACCGAAAACGAGTGCTCTGGCAGAGATGCTCCCTGCCAGCCCTCCTCCTGCTCAAGGCCAGGGCCCACGAGGGGCAGGGGCAGAAGCACTCCGGGAGGCTGCTACTTGGTGCATTTAAGGTTAATGCAGCCCCAAACCTTCTGGTTTTATCACCAGGAATTGGTGATCTGGGAACAATTGAGTTAAATTATTTTTGTAATTAAGTAAAAAATAAAGGGAGCATTCTAGGCTTCTTGTCTAGTTCAGAGAAATTGATTCCAGCATTAACCTGATTTTAAATTGAGACATAAAGTTAACAGCATGCTCAACAGACTCACTGAGGGCCCCCTGGACACAGAGCAGCCTGAAAACCAACACGGCTCTCGCACTCCTACCTGCACCTGGCCCCCTCCTTGTTCCGTGGTGGCGGGTCCACCCACTGGCAGGAAGCAGAGTGACCCTCAGCCTCGCCCAGGCGCATGGCCACCTTCAAACTCCAACCACATGACCCAGAGCTTCCTAGGATGCCTGCACAGAGCCAGCCACACAGGCCGGGGTGGTGGCCGAGGAAGCTCACCCTGGCACTGTTCCCAACAGCAGCTGACTGGAGAGAGCCTCCCGGCCCCCAGGGCAGACCCAGCTCCAAAGGATGTGCCAACACAGACAAGGCCGAGCAAACCTGGGCATCAGTATGGGTGTGTGGGGGGGGGTGCGATAGTGGTTGCAAGTGGGTAACGGTAGGAGTGTGTGTGTGTGTGTGTGTGTGTGTGTGTGTGAGAGAGAGAGAGAGAGTTTGGTAAAAATGTGCATGAGTGCGACTGCATGTTTGTGAGTGGAATGGTGCATGGGATAGCATGCTTGTGAATGTGTGTGATTGTGTCTCTGAGTGTTTGCAAGCGTGTGAGTGTGACAGTATGTGTATTGTCCATGTAGAGGTGAAGGCTGAGAGGCCACAATTTGAGCTGAAGCAATGGTGAGTTCTGGGTAGTGGGATGAAAGGGTTCAAACTGTGCCCCTATTCACATTTGAGCATCTCTAACAGACATGTATATTTTTTATTACCAATAAGTCAAAGTTGTTTTGTTTTTAACTCTAGACACCGTCCAGCAGTGCCTTCCCCAGCCCTCCCACTGATGTCATCCCTGGTCCCTGCATTTCTGGCCTTTGTGTAGCCATCCCCTTGGCCTGTATGCCGGCTGGGAGGTCTTAAAAGGAGGGGCCCTCACCTCCCAGGGCTGCCAGGCCCCAGGGCAGCCCAGGGACCCATAGCAGGGCTACTGCTGGGACAGGAGGGTACAATCCAGGATCCTGCCCCCTCCTAGGCTGGTCCTGCTCACCGTGCCCCAGGACGTCATCGGTGGGCAGGAGGGCTTTTCCTGGGACTGGTTTCCTGACCTGAGACCCTGGCTCCAAGCCCATGTTGATCCATTCGCTGGGAGTCCGGCAGTCAAACTCCTCATTGTCGAACACCTGGAAGAAAGCAGCAGATGTCAGGAGAAGGCAGCTCAACTCACTGGGGCCCGAGTGGCTAGGCAGGCAGAGGATGGGGTACCTACACAGGCTCCTCCAGATGTAGGTGCTGCAGATTGGGGACCAGAGAGCTGAGCATCTCCTCTGCTGTTCACAGGGGCCTATGAGTTCTGTTTCTATGGAACCCTGGATCCTTGTCAAGCTAAACCATCCTGAGGTTCAGGCAGAGGGGTACCTGGGGACTCACAGGGGGATAGGGGCTCTTTTTCCTACTGCTCAGGGTCATCCAGCTCAGGTCTGAGGCAAGAGGTGGCCCTTGATTTTTCTGAGCACCCCACCCAGACTTGGGAATGATGGAGAGTCAGGGTTGACGGGAGGCCACCTTAGCAGGGCCGTGTGCAACTGGATTCAGCTCTGCCTCCCCATGAGAGACTCAGGGTCAGGGAGAGGAAGGATGGGGAGGCCGGTGAAAGCCAGAGCAGGTTATCTTTCCTCTTTCTCCTCCCTGGACTCAGTTTCCCCATCAGTACCCCAAAGGGGCTGCAATGACGCCCTCCTCCACTCCATCTCCCCATCTCAGTGAGCCTAGAACAGTGTGAGGGAGGCCTGTACATATTCCACAGTCCAGCTGGGCTGCTTCTTGGTGCCTGTGGGGGGCGGGTGCAGGAGCAGGTCTAGATGCTGCCTAGGCTCCCAGGGAAGAAGTGGAGAATCAGAACCCCATGAGTCCTCGGGCCCCCTCTGTCCCAGCCTGGGATGCTTGAGACCCCTAGGGGACTCCAATGATGCAGTCGCCCTGTTTGACGAGAACTTGCGATTGCCATAGGGTCCCCTTTCTGGTTTGACCCCTCAACTGAGGTCCTGCACCCCAACCCCCTGACCACCAGCCCTCCGTGGAAGTTGGGCTCACCTTCAGCGGGAGATAAATGGGGAAGAGCGGGTCATTGCCCTGCTCGATGGTCTGGGGGTGGTAGGGGTCTGGGTGCCTGGGCATGAGCTTGTTGGAGTCGATGCCCTCATTGGCCAGCAATTGCGAAATGTCCAGGCTCAGGTACAGTCGCTTCCGCCTGGTAGAGGAAGACAAGGGAAATCTCATGATGGCTTGTGTGAACAAAATGGGTGTCAGCAAAAGCCCACAGGATCGAGGTGGCAGGGATGCGGCCGAGGGACCCTTTAGGGCCCTTTGCCCCTCTGAGACTCATCAGGAAGCAGTGTAAGGACTGGAGCTGGTACACTGGGCTCCAACTGCCCTTCTGTCCTGCCTGAAGTTCTACCACATTCACCCAGACGTCACCCTCCCTGATTCCACAGCAAGGAAGGCACTTTGTTCCCATTAAAAGACCAAAGGCCTAGAGGCTTTGATGCAAAAACTTGCACCCAGACTCATTTTAGTGACCTCTGCGGGAAGGGTCACTGAATTGCCCGCTGTCCCCCGCCCCAAGTTGTGGGGACAGGCCCTCCCACAGCCCACCAGCCATACCTCTCAATCTCAATCTTGCGGGGGCACTGGCCTGGCAGCACCAGGAAGGGCACCTGCACCTTGGGCTCATAGGCCTGCAGCGGGAAGTCGGCCTGGGTGAGCAACTCGGTGGTGGCGCCGATGCGCTCCTCCTTCAGGCGCTCCTGGAAGTCGTCAGGAAACTCAAAGGTTCTGACTGCAGGTGGAGGAGGGGCAGGAGCTGCAGAGACTCAGGCTGGGGCTCAAACCACGCCCCACCCCCCAAGACAAAGCACGAGGCAGGCATGAGGCATACACACACTTTGGGACGTGGTGTGCATGTTAGCCTCTGGCCGGGCAGTGGTGGGAGAAGCCAGACATGGTGCCAGACACCCAAGGGAGTGCAAGCCTGAGGGACGAAGCCTCCTGAAGGTCTGCTTGGTCCCACTCTCCTTGCCCAGAGCTGGCATGCTCCATCTTTCCCCTCCACGCCGCCCACAACCCCAGCACCAGTGGTGGTGGCTCAAGCCAGATGCTGAACCAAACCTCCGGTGAGGACTACAACCAAATCGGAAGGCAAAGTGGTAGCTCCCTGCACATTTGGGATGGGTTCCTGCTATCCCTACCCTAGAGCTGCCCCGCCTCTCCCCCAAAGGATATCAGTCTGAAATCCATCCACTCCCTGGGACCATTTTATTTTTTAAAAAATATATTTTATTGATTTTTTACAGAGAGGAAGGGAGAGGGATAGAGTTAGAAACATCGATCAGCTGCCTCATGCACATTCCCCACTGGGGATATGCCGGCAACCAAGGTACATGCCCTTGACCGGAATCGAACCTGGGACCTCTCAGTCCGCAGGCCGATGCTCTATCCACTGAGCCAAACCGGCCAGGGCCCTGGGACCATTTTAAACTCAGGGCAACCTGGTGGCCACAGAGCAGAGGCACCACCACCTGTGCCCTGGGGACCTTCAAGTCACACCATGGACACCTCTCCTTAGACACCAGGCCAGACAGAGGCGTCCGTGCCAGGTCTGGGGCGGGGGGGAGGGCTGGTGGACAGAGACCCATCGGTAAGGTGACCATTCAGCTTGCCTAGGACTGAGGTGTTGCTCAGGGTTTGGGCTGTTAAGTGGAAAATTCCAGGAAAACCGAGACCATGGAGCTGGGAAATGAGGCGTGGGAAGGTGCTTCAGGAGAGGAGCCACCTTCCCCGGGGGCTGGAGGGGCTCAGGACAGCTCAGTGATGGTCCCCCTCCATCCCCCTCCACCCCTCCTTGAGCCTCACCCTCTCTCTGGGCCCCATAGAAGCCTCCAGAGGCTCAGCTGAAGCCCATTCTTTCACCAGAGCTGCCACGTGCTCAGGGGAATCTCACAGCACAAGGTCTGGCCAAGAAGGCAGTTTTCAGACCCCTGGTCACCTGCTCTTGAGCCTGTGGGTCCATGACACCACTCCACTCCCAGAACATGGGCTCCTGGGTCTGTCCTGAGTCTCAGGGCCAAGAAGGAGCCAGGGGAGGAAGCAAAGCCTGGCCTCTGGCCCCTGCTGCCTCGACGAGCCTGCTGGCAGCAGAGTGGACGTCTGCTGCTGGCTGCCCAGAACCCTGACTGCCACCACCCGGTGGCATTTCAGCAGAGCTGCTGACCACCCCACCCTACCCACCTTGGATGGTGGCAGCACCATCCCAGCACCCCCACAGCTCTTACATCTGTGGTTTGTAACCATTTTCTGGGCCACATATACTTGTGAGACTGTTGAACACAACAGGCTGGATCCTCAGATCACAGAATGCACATTCATTTGATGTTTCTCTGCCACTCTGAGGGGTCCATAGATGCCATGAGACCCATGGGTCCCGGAAGGATTCATCTGGTTAGTGCCAACAAAGAGCCAGGCCTCTGCTGGGCTTGGAGAGCAGGGCAGACAGCTAGGACCCTGGGACATCTGTGCCTCATTGATGGTGTGTCCTGTCTGCCAACAAGTGGGAGGGCCCCACCTAGCTCTTCACCGCCACTCGGGGCCCCACCCTGCTCGCTGCCTCTCCTGGAACCACCCTATTCTTCCCTCCAGCACTGGGACTGCCCCACTTCCTGCAGACCTGTCCCAGTCCTAACAAGACTCATCATGGACACAGGACAGAGTCCTCATGTCCTCTTTCAGCAAACAGCCCCTGCTCACCTTCCCGCGCCAGGCTCTGTTCGAGGTGCTGAGGCCGCAGCGGGGGACAGCACAGACACAGTCCTGGCCTTCTCCAAGCCCCGCCCCCGGGGAGGCAGACAAGGCACATGTAAATGCCCCACCATCCCCAGCTGGGAGGAGGGGGCGGGGGCCCTGGCCCTCAGCACCCCACGCCCTCCACTCGGTACCCCTGTCACAGCTCTGAGAGAGTGTGATAAAGCAGCTGTGGCTCACTCAGCACTCAGGTCAGCGAGCAGGGCCCTTGCCAAGCACCTCATCCCTTGTTATCCCCATTTTACATTAGAGGGAACTGAGACCTTCAGCCAGGGTCTCCCTGAGGCGAGAGTCCCACCCAGCCCTCCAGGGCACTGACCTTTTGGGGTGAACTTGTCAAGGTCGGCCTGCCGTAAGAGGTTCTGGTTCATGGGAGGGCCACAGCATACTTCCTAGAAGCAAACCGCAGAACCCCAAGGGGGCATAAACATCCCGGGGACAGGTAGGACCTGGGAGGGACCCCAAGGCCAGGTGTCTTCCTGGAGTCCACTGGGGAGCACCACAGGGGCCTGGGGGTCTGGCAGAACCAGAGAGTTTGTACAATTCCCCATTCGCGGCTGCAGTGGGCCCTACCCCTTCTGGTCTGGCACTCCTCCCTCTGAGAGCACTCCTGGTGTAGGTCCTGGAACTGAGCCGCAAGGCAGAGGTGCTGCAAGGCCAGCAGGGGTCTCTGTGTGGACCTCCCATCCCCAGGCAGAGTGGGTATCAGTGGGTCCTTGTCCTATCTCTCTTAGCCCCTCCCCTGCTTAAAACCTTCCTAACACTGTCTGGTGCCTAAAGGGCTCAGTGAACCCCCTCTCTGTCCTCTCCCTGCCCCAAGCCTCTATCTCTTCTCTCACAGTGTACTTTCCTCCACATGGGCCATGAGCTCTGTCAGGGACCCCAAGCCTTTGTACTTTCTGTGCCTTCTGCCTGGGAACTGCCCCTCCCCCCACACCAGACACCATCTTACCTCTTAGATCTCAGCAGTATGCAACCTCCTCCAAGGACCCCTCCCAAACCAAAGCCATTGCCCCATGACAATAGAGACATTATCTCTCATCTGCACTGTATCCAGTGCTCAGTCCAGGACCTGTCACACAGCAGGTACTCAGTGATGAATTGTTGGATGAGTGAACAAATAGATGGACAGATGGATAGCCAGGAGGACAGAAGGAAGGGTGGATGAGTGGGTGGGTGGATGAATAGACAAATTAATAGATGGATGGGTAGATAGGTGGATGGATAAGTGAACAAATGAACTGATGGGTGGGTGGATGGGTGGGTGGGTATATGGAAGGAAGGAAAGAAGGATGGGCAAATGGAACCCACAAGGAGGGCTCAGGCTTGGTAGGAAATGGCTGCCACACTTACCCCAAGTTTATCCAAGGATCCAGGGCTGAGGATGTCAGAGTAGAATCCACGCTGCTTCATCAGGGGGTACTGCTTATCAGTGCTTGTCAGGGGCAATTTCTGGAGCTGCTCCAAATCGGGGAGTGTGGGTGGGACTACAGGCCAGGGTGAGCCTGGGGGCTCAGAGCTTGGAGGCTCCTCCAACCCAGAATCTGGTCCCACAGCAGTCTTTTTCAGTTTATGCCCTAGGTTGGTAGGAGCCTTCATCACAGAGTACTTTGGGGGCTCCACAGTTCTTCTGCATTTCTGAGCGCTACTTCCTGGGCATAAGCTTTCTCTCTTATCCCGTTCCATGATGTTTCTCGGGGCAATGTCCCAGCCAGAGCTCCTAGGAGAAGATACTGGCATCACTTGCCAGCCTCTGCTCAGTCCCCAGGACACCATCAATCAGGATGCCTTGTTGGCCACCCAACACAGTCCCAGCCTTCCAGTCATGGATAACAGAAGAGGGAGCACAGAGGAGGGCGAGAGGTCTGCCCAGTCTGGACAGGCACACAGAGCAGGCAGGGTCCCATCAGGAGACGGGGCCTTCCTGCATGCTGCCTGTGAGAAATGAGCCCCCAGAGTCAGGGCTGAGTGAAGAGAGTCTGGGAAGCTCTGCAAATGCCCCCACCCCGATGCACCCTCCTACTCACCCCTCTCCCCCGTGTCAGAGAGCTAGGCCTGGCTTCTCACAAGGGGAGACAGAGGGCGGCCCAGAGCTCACTCACTCAAAGAAGGGCCCTGTTTGGTTTCCCCTAAAATGACTCACCCACCGGCAGCCCTGGTGCCCTCAGTCCGGCCCTGCTGGATGCCCTGCCTCTCCCTGTGTGGGAACGGGGCCATGCCCTGCCTCCCCCACCCATGCCTGCCCTCCCAACCGTACCCCAGGATCCAGAAGACAAAGTGGCCTCCACATAAGGTCACGATTCTCCACCACCCACAGATCTCACTGCCAGAAACTTCGCTGAGGGTCAGCCAGCTTAGGAAACACACACACACACACACACACACACACACACACACACACACGCACACACTCCAAGCTCCCCAAAGGGAGCAGCAGATGTGCCACTGGGTTGCACGATCAACCACCAACCTAAGATTAAGGGTGAGCAGAATTTTCATTGTTGGGTGAGCAAGCCCTTGACCACATCGAAATGCACCACAGAGTGAACTCCTGGGTCAGGGGAGCATTATAAGAAACTGGACAAAGGTATGGGAGAGAAGAGGTTTCCCTATAATACCCATGCAAAAATTAAAATGAATGAGTTTACAATGATCACAAAAAACGTCAATTAAAAAAGTGGAACATCCTAACAAAAGGACATAAGGGCCTGGTCCAAGTAACACCCTCTCCCCCTCACCCATTCCATTTCCCACCCTATGCGTGCTGGGAGGAGGCAGCTGGGAATTTGCAATGCAGGCCACGCTTTTGGCTAGGTGTTCTATGCCCCGTCGTCTGTTGGGACTGGCTCATGCAGGCCTCCTGTTGGATCATACAGGGGAATCTTGCCTGGACTGACCTGAAAGGCAGGTAGGCAGTCGGGGGCATCTGGTGCAAGCTCCCCAGCCATGCTGAAGCAGCCTGCAGTTGCTGAGTCCATTCTAAGAAGGGGATGGTGAGCTGGCAAGACAACTTGAGGGACTCTGAAGGGCAGATGGAGCTCTGGCAGGAAGTCCCAGACTCAGCCCCAAGGCTGATCAGCTTCTATCCAGTTAAGCCGGGAGTTACCAGAGCTCTGCTCCCTGAATCCCCTCCTGGTGGCCAGCTGCCTCCCAGAGCAGGTGCTGAAAACAATGCTAAGTCTGGTCCACCTGCCTAACAGTCACCAGGGTGCTCTTCCTAGAGCACCCGAAGGACAGAGGTCCCACTGGAGATCAGCCCCATCACAGCTGCAAGCCTACAGATGGCTGTCTCATCCTCAAACAGAATCGACACACAGAGCAGACCTTGGAGAGGCCAAGGTCCCAGTTCCACCAGAAAGCATTCCATTCCCTGGCTTCACCAGCTCCCAAATAGGCTAGAATGTGCTCAGCTGCTTCACTGCTATATTACAAGGACTGATGGAGAGAGATGCAGAAATGCCCAGGAAACCAGTGTTGCTGAGGGCAAACGGAGTCTGTGATTGGGGGGTTTGCTGCCTCTGTGAGCCATTTCCCGCTGAACAGGTTGACAGTGGGAGCACGCATCCAGGCGTGTCCCAATAAGGAAGATGGAAGAGTGAGCTGCAAACTCGGAGTCCCGTTTCCTCTCTGTCAACCCTTCACAAGGATCAATAGCTCCCTTCCAGTCCCACCCACCCCAGCTCTGGGCACTTGTACATTGCCGGTGTGCACAGGGCGTGTGACAGACAGACAGACCTCTCTCTTCTGTCACAGCCCATGGGTGATGGCAGCTGCTGCATGGGAATGAGTGTGGCTGGCAAGAGGGAGAGTACATGGCTCCCAGCAAGGCCTCTGCTGGGCACTCTCCTTCATTTGTGCGAGGGAACTGGCCAGTAAGATGCCAGTGTTGGGATGATGAATGCTCTTAAGGGGTCTAAATGTAGTTCATGTGTCATCTCTTTAAACCTCTGAGGTGGGACCTGAGACTACCTTCACTTCTCAGAGGTGGGAAAAACAAGGATCAGAGAGGTTAAGTGACCTATGCAAGGTCACACAGCCAGCAAGAAGCATAGTTAGAATCTGAACCCAATTTATTCTTTCTCCCCAGTCAGATCACCTGGGAGCGCTCTTGGCTTGAGCTGGAGGGAGCTTCAGGTTAGATTCACAAGCATTCAACCCCATGTGACCCAACAACCTGACAGGTACTGGGCTGAGTGGACACGGATGAAAAGTGCATTTGATCTTCACAGCAGGTACCATTTTTATCACCAATCCACAAACAAGGAAACTAAGGTCTAGAGAAGTCTAGAAACTTGCAAAGGACACACAGCCCAGACCTGGCAGAACCAGAATGGAAACAGATCTTCACCTCTGGCTGACCCAAACGTCCACGTCCCTAGGACCAGCACAGTGGCTCTCAAACTGTGTACCAAGGAACCCCGAGGTTTTGCTAAGTGAGAACCTGTGGGGAGGTGAGCCTAAGCAGGAGGGCTTCTAAGCCACCCACGCTGATTCTACAAGGACCCTGTACCTTCATGTTTCACGTACTAGAGTTCCGTGTAAGATCTCATTTGACAAATGGATCTGTGGCTTAAGGGTTTTTGGAAGTCTCTGTCCTTGTCAAGCTACCTGGCAAACAATACTGTGGGTGCTAGTAACCCCCACAGGCTGGGGTTCTCTCCTTTTTAGAGCATTACCTGAGGTGACTCCCTCTGTGTTCCCACCTGTATGAGGCTCCTCCCACCAGTGAACATCTCCCTTATTATATGTAAACACCTGACTCGCTGGCCTGCTGAGCATGAGGGCTGCAAGCGCAGGAATTTTCTAGTAACGTTGATCTTTAGAAACTTGGTACCTGCCGAAACCGGTTTGGCTCAGTGGATAGAGCGTCGGCTTGCGGACTGAGAGGTCCCAGGTTCGATTCCGGTCAAGGGCATGTACCTTGGTTGCGGGCACATCCCTAGTGGGAAGTGTGCAGGAGGCAGCTGATTGATGTTTCTCTCTCATCGATGTTTCTAACTCTCTATCTCTCTCCCTTCCTCTCTGTAAAAAATCAATAAAATATATTTTAAAAAAAAAAAAAAAAGAAAAGAAACTTGGTACCTACCAGGGGACTGACACGGGCTTTGCACACACAGGGTAGGTGCCTAAAGTGTTTGTGGAAGGGAGGGAGGGAGGGAGGGAGGAAGGAAGGAAGGAAGGAAGGAAGGAAGGAAGGAAGGAAGGAAGGAAGGAAATGGAGGCTGTTGATTTTTGTAACAACTTGTGAGATAGGTGCCTCAGTTCTGGGCCAATTTCTAGATGGGGACGCCAAGGACGGAGGAGACGGTGTGGTACGATCAGGAGGGCGACCGAGTGGCTGGTGCGGGCCAGGATCTCGGCCCCTTCTCTTCTTGGGGCTTCCACAGGAGGGGGGGTCGAGGGGCAGAGTCCCTCAAACCGCTCTGGTTAAACACAGGACTTATCTGCAAGGTTGTTTAAAAATGCGCCCATTTGCCCGGCCTGAGTGCCTCAGTGGTCCAGCCTCGACCTATGCACCAGGAAATCACCGTTAATTCCCGGCCAGGGCACATGCCCGGGTTTCTGGCGTGGTCCCCAGTGTGGGGTGTGCAGAAGACAGTGGATCAAGATATTCTCTTTCACCATTGATGTCTCTCTCTCTCTCTCTCTCTCTCTCTCTCTCTCTCCCTCCTTCCCTCCCTCTCCCTTCCTCTCTAAAATCAGTAAAAAAGTATATATTTTAAAATGCGCCACTCCTTTCCCACTTGCCAAGGCTCAGGAAGGGACGCTCAGACTCACGGGCAGGGATGTGGACCCTGGGACGGCCGAGCGGCCTCCTTCCTGCCCACGGACCTCTGCGTCTTACCGGGGAGCCCCTGCCCGCGCTCGCCCCGCCCAGCCTCCATCCCACCGACCTCCCGACCTCCCGACCTACCGGCCGCACAGCGCAATGTAGCGTCCCGCCACCGGTCTCCAGGGAGGTTGGCTGGGCCGTTGCTAAGGGCGGGACCATCGCGCTCCGTGGGGCCGGCGCTTCCGTCGGAACCTGCCCAGTCTGCACCGGCTCCCCCCGCCCCCCCCACTCGGGACTTGGTTGCTCCCGCCTGGCCTCTCGGAGTTTCCCCTCGCGCCGGGCCACCTCGCAGCCGCGGGCAAGTGTCAGCCCTCCAGGGTCTCAAATTCAGGCCCTACAATCCCTCCCGCGCCCAGACTCTTCCACAGGGAGCGACAGTGCAGCCAAGTGCATTGGGAGAACTTGGATTGCATCCCGTTGTTGTTTTTAAAGCTGTGTAAATAATTTGCGGAGAATAATAGGGGAGATTTACGAATTGGACGTTTGTATTGAAGCCACAGCTGCAGGACTGATGGTCAGATCGTTGCCAAAACGGTGGCTTCTGTGGCTTCTGGTTCTCATGCGGGGATGGAGGGCGGGAGGGGGGCGGGGAAGGCGGCAGGGGAGGCGCTCAGAGTAACAGCTACACCCACCCAACTCCTCCTCCATCTCCCAGGGTGGGCAGTGGGTGCGCCGGCTCCCCCTCCCTAGTTTCATGCGCCCATGGCTCCAGTGACCTGGCATGGGTTGGGGCTTTTATCCTCCTTCCTTTATCCTCCCGCCTGTGCTGGATATTGATTATGTTTAATTTTCTTAGCTGTGATCATGGTATTGTGGTTATACAGGTGACTGTCCTTGTCTTAGCTGGTGTGCACTGAACAATTTCAGGACAAATGTCACAATGTCTGCAGCTGCGACTTCCTTTCAAATGGTTCAGCAAAACTGATATATAGGTAAGTGTAGGTAGGTCCTGGCTGGGTATTGCAGTTGGTCAGAACCTCCTCCCGATATGCCAAGGTTGTGGGTTTGATCCTGGTCACGGTACATACAAGACTCAACCAATGAACGCACAAATAAATGGAATAACAAATCGTTGTTTCTCTCCCCCCCATCAATAAATAAATAAGTATAGGTAGGAGATAAATCAACAGTGGTCCAATGCTAACAATTAGGGAATCTGAAGGTTTACAGATGTCCACTCTACCAGTCTTTCGATTTTTTCTGTGAAGAAAAGAGATGGGTTACGAACAAAACAAAATAAAAATAAAAATTAAAAATCACCCCACCTCAACCTAAGAAGCCTTGCCCACAGCCTTCTCAGAATTGGTCCCATTTCATAGGTGGGGAAACTGAGGCTTGGTAAGAAAGATTCCTATCAGAGGAGGGAGTAGGACCTGATGCTCATTACATAGCTGTCTTATTTCATTTGCCATCTTAGTAATGCTAGTGTGGTGCCAGGCCTGTGCTGAGCATTAGGGGTCCAGATTGGAACTGGACCCTGTCCCAACCATAAAATGCCTGTCGGGTAGCAGAGCCAGAGTGGCCAGGCGTGAGGACTCAGGGAGAGCACAAGCTGCGATTGGAAACAGTGAGTCAACCTTTGCACAGACTTCTGCTTCCTCTCTCCACCCACTCCTACTCCTTCCTGGCCAACTCCTTTTCATTCCTCAACACCCTTTGCTGGTGCAACCTTTTCTGAGCCCCAACTGTGGTTCTATTTGTGCTTCTTGTTGGCATTCCCATGGTAGGTACTCAGTGATCCTTGTGGAAGGAAGGGAAGAAGGGTGAGGGGGATTGGAAGCAAGGGTGGCCATAGCTCTTTGAGGGGATGGAGACCCCCAAAGCCCTGTTTGGGGCAGCCTGGGGTTAGACTGTGCACCCCACTTGGCCTGTGCAGAGGTACTTGCTTCCCTGCTTTTGCCTGGCATTTTCCACATTTCGTACAGCTGTCCAAAAAGCTGCAGTACCCATCTGGTTGCCAGGGCAACATCAGCCCATGGTGGGACGTCAGGGATGACAGGGGCAGAGTGCTAATCCTGAAAAGTTGCCAAGCAACACAGTGGGTTGGTGACATCACAGGAGCCATGGCTAATGGGCACATGGACAGGCGACTGCAGAGAGGGTCTACTCTCAGGAGATTCAGTTCATAGTCCCTCACCCCCTGCTATGCAATGGTCACTGTTGCATCCCTCAACTGGAAGGTGGGTTTGAGTAATGGGGACCAGGGGTGCTGTTTTTCCCAGCAGCCCTGGCAGCTCCACCTTGCACCTCTACAGGTGTGGGCAGTGGATGTGACTGCCTCCCTCTCTCTCCTGAGAAGCTGGCAGGAGACTGTGGCTCAATCTGAGTCTCCAGTGCCCACCCTCTAATGGCCCCATCTTCTCCAATGGTTGGGAATGGGATCAGGCTTTGATGTCTCTGCCCTGCCCTGGAGGCCACCATATCTACTTGTTCCCTGGGAGAAGAACAAGGGGCTGAGCCATGAGCGCACCCTGAGCTCCTTGCCCCTCCTGTGGTGGAAGGGCAGTCTCTTGCCCTGAACTGGCGGAAAAGGAGGTCAGATTTGCTTTTGTTGAAATGAGGGGAGACCTGATTTTGCCAGAGTTTGTAGCGGGGGGCAGTTCTCTGCCCATCTCTGGTGGCCTGGAAGCTCAGGGCTTAGACAGACACATTGCTTTGGGTGCCCTGGCCCAGCCCAGCCTTTTCGGGCACGGGATGTGAGGGCATAGCAGACCTGTGCTCCCTCCCTGAGCCTGCTTGCTGGCAGTGCTGAGGCAGGACACTGCTTCCCTGCCTGCAGAGATGAAAGTCCATGTGAATGGGCAACAGGAAGGACCCTTCACGTGGCTGGCCATCCGGAACAGAGAGCAACAGGCGTTCAGACAGGGTAGCTGGCAACTACCTGCTCCCCGGCTGCCCTGAGGCCCCCAGGATCTCCCTCTGGTTTGCTGGGCCAGGGGCTCTGAGCTGCTGCCAAGTAAAACCTAGTCATAGGCCTGGGGGTGTCAGAGAGGGCTGGTGAGGTCTGGGGTTCACCCCTTCCTCAGGCCTCCCCTGCCCCCCTGCCCCTGCCATTGGCCAGCTGGCCTCAGCAGTTCTGACCAGAATTGACTTTGATGAATAAAAATGGAAACAAATTCTCCTTTGATCCACATGGTCAGCTTGACAGCCCAGATCACAGGGAGGAGGGGTGGAAAGGAATTCCTGGGGGCTGTAGGATTGAGAAGCGCTGGCCCATGGATGCTCCGCTCTCATCCCAGCCGCCCCCACTCCCCCACTCCCCCCCTGAAGCTCCTTCCCACCTGTACTTTCCAGCTGGAGTCCCCTCCCTCTCACTCTCCCTACAACTTCCCATCGCATCTCAGGCTGCCTCCTCAGGAAGCCCGCCCTCATCCCACAGAGCGCGCTCATACGCCCCTCAGGGGCCCCAGAGGACCGTGGTCAGTGCCCCTTGGTGGGCAATCACACCGAGGTCACTGCTGTGTCCTCCAGCTGGACGGTGGGCTTGAGCAGCAGGACCAAGGATTGCTGCTTTTCCCAGTCGCCCTGCCAGCCAATCACTCCTAGAGAGGCCCTTCAGAAATGACTAGGAGGCAGAGCAACTCACATCGCAGCCACCACCCTGAAGATGGCGGCACAGACAGCAGCCCAGCTGCGCATGACCCCTGTCCCCCATCACCGCCCTCTGACCTGTACTTCCAGACCACACCAGGGGACAGGGTCCAGGATGCTGAGGCTCCAGAAGCAGCTGCCAGGAGGCCATCCCACTGGCCCCCACCTCCCTGGGCCAAAGCTCCAGGTGACAGGCGACAGGGCTGTGATGTCTTCCGACATTTCCATGGGGCCCTGAGAAGCTGCAGAGAGCTGTTCATCTCTGGGGACATCCCAGCTCAGACATCCTTCCAAACTCTGAGGAAGGGAATGGCTGCTCCCATTTGACAGGCAAGGAGACTGAGGCCCTGAAGTAGAGACCTTGTTAAGGTCACATACACTGCTGACCAGGCAGAGCTGGCTTGGCCACTGGACCCTCTGCTCTTGCCTGGGGACCTCCCAGCTACCCATCTGGTTCCATAGCCCCTCTTGGCTGACCCTCAGAGCAGGCAGCTGGGCCTGGGGATGGGCAGGGATTGCCTTGAGGAGGGTGCCTGGGCTGGGGGGCAGGTGTGATGTCTGTGGGGGTAGCAGGTGCAGGATAATGGGGCCACCGGGGGAGGCCCAGGGAGCAGGTGCTGCCATGGAGGGGGTGAGGTTGCCATTGTACGCCTGGCTCTGAAGGGGGACCCCTGTGAGCGCCTGGGCCACCCTGGCTGATGCTCAGAGGTCGTCCAGATGCCTGGGCTCAGGCACACAGCCAAGCCCCTCCCCTGGGTCCCAGCAACCGCCAGGTTGTCATGACAACCAGCACTTTCATCCCTGTCCTTTTGTCTGGTCACGGTTCAGCTTTTGTGGACCAGCCATAATTGGGGGTATGGAGCAGGGGGCCTTGCCTCAGGACACACTCAGTGGGGTGGAGTTGTGAACCGCAGCAGAGGGGGCTGAAGGGCAGGTGAAAGAAAACTGGAGACCAAAAAGGCTGGGCTTTGCTGGCCGCTGACCCCTGCAGCCTCCTCTCCTAGTGGCTGACCACACCCTCCGAGCAGGGTCTGTGGGCCTGGGGGTGACCTGGGGCCCAGGCCCTCCTGTCCCCTTTCTGAGCCTCATTTCTCCTTCTGTGAGTGGAGCTGTGAACAACCCCTCTCCCCTGGCGCACTGTGGCTCTGGGAAGTGAAAGAGCATGGGCCAACCAGAGTTTAGTAACTCCCCTGTACAACTGGGGAAACTGAGGCACAGAGCAAAGCTGGGCCCTGGCCTGGATCACACCACAGTAAGCAAGTGGCAGAGCCAGGCCTGCAGGGAAATCAGGACATCAAGGCATCAGACCCCCAAAGCAAACGCAAATTGAGCCTCAGGGTCATCCCTCCTTCTGACACCCCCATTGGGAGGAGCTTAGCCTGTTTGGAGTGAGCTTCTGCAGGGTCCGCCACCCTCCATGGGATCTGGGGCCCTGCAGTCCCCTCACACTCAGGACAGACCAGACATGGCGGGGTCTGGTGACAGGCCCCACATCAAAGCACGGCTCGGCCATCTCAAGAATATGTCACTTCCTCTCCCCCATGAACGTCTTCCTCTGGGTTAGCTCTGTGTCTGCGCTGGATCTGAGAGGGGGGCAGCGGTGGGGTCTGGTACTTGAGGCCAAATCCTGGGCTGAGGCTGCAACCCTGGGCAACCCACACCAGGAGGACAGCGTCCATCTCTGTAGTTATTCATTGTTGTTGTGTGTAATTAACCCATTCTCGGGGACTTAGCATGTGTCATGAGGTTTATGCACATGATGTCATTTAATCCTTGCACCAGCCCAGAGAGGTTAAGCTGTCTTGGGAAAGGAGATCAGCAGACCCACTTGTGAAATGGGGAAGGGTAGGAAGCAGAGCTGAGGCCACTGTTAGGGAGAATATAGTGCGAGGCATATTTGGGCTCAGGGAAAAACATTTTTTAAAAATATATTTGTATTGATGTCTGAGAGGAAGGGGGAGGGAATGAGAGATAGAAACATCAATGATGAGAGAGAATCATGAAATCGGCTGGCTCCTACACACCCCCTACTGGGGATCAAGCACACAACCAGGGCATGTGCCCTGACCAGGAATCGAACCACGACCTCCTGGTTCATAGGTTGATGCTCAACCTCTGAGCCACATCAGCAGGGCCAGGGGAAAACTTTTTATAACGGCCCAAGTCAAGGCTGCCCTGGTGGCAGGGAGCTCCCTGTCCTAAGAGACATGCCAGGAGAAGCTGGGTGGGCCCTGTCATTCAGGCATCAGAATGGAAACGGAGTACTTACTAGTCCAGAGTGTGTAACCCTGGAGGGTACAGAGAAAGCAGCATCCCCAGGAAGGGGGTGAAGGACAGTGAGGACATCTGCCCAGAACTACTCCCCTGTGCCCCGTCTCCAGGGGTGACTTCCACTTTCTGAAACGTCTTTCTTAGTGAGAAATCTCAGAGGACCAGGGACAGCACAGGCGGGAGCACAAGGCGGGGAGGAAGCATCCCAAATGTTGCATCCTGGGCACTTCCCTTCCGGCCCCGGCCCAGCGGGGATGTCTCAGAGCCCAACCGGACTCCCAAGGCCCCTCTCCGGGGGCTGGCAGCTCGGCTAGCATCCCTCACGCTCAACTACTCCTCTCCAGATTTTAGCCGCAGCCCTGGCCTCCTTCTTGCCAGTCACCAGTACCTTTTCTACCCAGCAGCCCTACTTAGGCTCCTGCCTGATTGGGTCCCTCATTCTCCCCACTTGGCACCTGGTGCTGTCCTCCGACCAGAGGGAGGCCCATTTATAGTTCCTGCCACACACCAGGGGCCTGCCCCTCCTCACCTGGGTCATATTCACTGCGGTCAGACCCTTTCCTCCCAAGTCTGGGTGAAGTGCCCCTGTGCTCCCATGGCCACGACAAAACTGTGGCCAGGACCATTGGCGTGTCTGTCTCCTCAAAAAGACCAAAGGCACCATGGGGCAGGGTCCTACCTATTTTGCCCAGCCTGTGTGCCCAGCCTGTGTCTCCAGCCCTGGCCCTAATTGCCTAGCACAGAGGAGATGCTCCGTGAACGACAGCCGAATGGATGAGCGAATGGGAGTGTGACCAAGTTCCAGCCACGCTGTGCCCACGCTGCGCAGCCAGAGGGGAAAGATGCCTGTTGGTGGCTTTGTGCAACCTCCCACCCCGACCCCTGAGAGGGGAACACATCTGAGAGTTCAGTAGGTTTTCCTAGGCCTGGAACCTCCAGCTACTGCTCTCCCTGAGGGGTCCCGGCCTGCCTGGCTGCCACACCCCCCTCCCAGCGGAGTGGCAGCCTCCTGACTCCCTGGCGGGCTTCCAGGCTCGGAGGAAGCCACCGCCTTTGCCACCACCATTGCTGTCACAGCCACCCCTGCTTCTGTGAAAACGCAATTACACCCAACAGCCGCCGCCTCGCTTGAGCCTTGCCACTCACACCTGGAACTAATTAACTTAATTAGGCCTTAATGAGCTACGCTGGTCGGAAAGCCTATTTTTACTTAATTATCCCATAATGTGCTTGCGTGGAGGCGCGGGTCCTGGAGGATGGCTTTGGCGGTGGCAGTGCAGCCATCTCCTCTCTCTGCAGAAAGGATGCCCGGGAGTGATGCCTGACTGCCAGGGGTAGGCCCCCAAAAGCTGAGAGTCGGGGAGTGGAGGCTGAGGCAGGAACCCCCTCACCTCACGAAGTCCCATCCTTCTGGCTGCCCTGCCTCAGCTGGGTCTAAGGCCACATGGCTCTGCTGAGGGTGTGGCAGGCAGGGCCTGGCTGGCTTTTGCATTCAGACCTCTGGCAGGGAAGGGTGGGGCTCGGAGTTACTTCTCCAACTGTCTCTGCTGGGGAGCCAGGCTTAGAGAAGTAAGGGGCTTGCCTGAGGACACACAGCTAACTTGTGGGGATGGAGGTCCCAGAACCTCTGAAGGAGACTTTCAAGGCATGATAGGATCCTGTCAGGGTGGGGTCTAGCCCTTCCCACGCTGGGCCGGATTAGGGTGGGCAGAGGATCACCTGGACAGCTGGCCTACAGCATTTCCATGGCAGCACCTTCCACCCCTAGTTGGGTCTTGGCTCAAAAAACCCACAAAGTTTGTCTAACCAACTTCTCTAGCTTTGGGGCGAGATGAGGTGGGCTTGGCTCACTGGGCAGATATGAGGGAGGCATGGAGAGCAGAGTCCCTCCTTTCCAATTTGCCTCTGCCTTGGCCCTGCCGAGCTGGGGGGCGGGGGAGAGGGCTTCCTAGATGATTTGGCTCATTTGGATCTCTGGGTTCCTGGGGCTGGGGGGACTTTGGCTAAAGATGGATCAAGCCTCTCTCCCTGGAGCAGTCCTCTCTCTGGAACTCCAGCCTTAAGTCTGACAACTGTTGCCTTGGTTCCTGCAGCCCTACCTGGCCCTGGATGTCCCTCTCCCCGGCCAGCTCTTCCCAGCATTCCCCTCTTCTGAAAATGGCCACACCATTCGCTGATGTGCTCAAGCCAGGAACTGAGAGCCACCCTTGACACGCCACAGCTACCTGTCAGGAGTCCTGATGGTCATGCTTCCAATCAGCATCCCCAGATACCAACTTCCCACCAAGACCCCACCCCACCCCACCCCCATCCTGGCCACCAGCGTCTCCCATCTGGGCAGCCCTCCACAACCCAGTGTCCACACAGCTGCCACAGTGATTTTTAAAAACCACTCCCAGTTCAAAACCCTCCAGTGACTTCCTGTCCCACACAGAATAAGGCCCATGGCCGTTAGCCTGACCTATCCTGCCTGCCCGCCTCTCTGGTCTCATCACCTCCTTTCTCTTGTCCTGGCTCCAGCCACGTGGGCTGTCCTTTAGTGCCTCTAAAGCTCAGGGATTTTGTACTTCCTGCTCCTCCTGCCTAGTATGCTCTCCCCCTGACCTCTAGGTCCCTCAGATCTTGGCTTAAATGTCACTGCAGACTTTCCTGGCCCCACACCCTGGTCTCCAGGCATAGCACCTTGTGAGGATCTTCTGCATGGCACCTGCATGACACTGCTCCTGTTTTCCTGTCTCCCACGACTAGAGAACAGGCAGCATGGGGCCAAGGATTTCATCGGTCTTGGTCCCTGCTGAACCCCTAGCCTACAACACCGTATGCCTGGCACACAATAGGGACTTTTTGTTGAGTGGATGTTGAGGGAATGTTTTGATCTTCCATCAAACAGCCAGAGTCCCCACCACCTTCCTTGAGCTCCCCGGGCCACTCAAACACCTCACACTTGAGCATGGCATCCCCACATCCTACTCTGGCCCCCGGGCTCGGCTCAGACGGTCCTCATCAACCGAAGTGCTCCTTTCCCCATCAGCGGTGGACTGAGACCCTGCCTCCCAGGCCCTGTGCTGCTTCTGACCAGTGAGGGAGAGCATTGGACCTCTGCCTGTTTGAACTGTATGCTTGGCTTGGCCCTTGCCTTGGCTCTTCCCGGCACTTATCTCTGCCTGTCCTTTGGAGGAGACTCCTTGGGCCTGGGTCTGTCTGGACCGAGAAGCCATAAGCCCCTGGAGGTGGTGACCATCATCTCTGCTTGCCTATCACCTCCCATCCTGCCCCAGCAGCCAGGCCCAAGGTGGCTGGCCCATAGTCAGTGATTAGCAAACAAGTCAGCTCACCCTCCCCATGTGGCTCTCAACCTCAGGAGGGGCTCCGATAAGAGCAGGGCCCAGCTAGCTAGGGGAATGGAGTACAGGATGGAGCACCGCTGAGTGGGAAGGTCAGAACCCAGGCCTCCGAGACAGGAGACACGGGTTACCCAGTTCAGAAGGGCAGGGAGCCCAGATGGGCCCACAGAATTGCCAGTCAGAACTATCTCCCTCTAATGGCCAGGTAGGGCTCCAGTGGGACACAAAGGGATGGATAACTATGATGATGTAATTTGGAGGGAGGGACGATAGATATCAAGTTCTTTGAGTCCCATTTCACACAGGCTCTGGACAGACCCAGGATATCTGAGACTCTCTCTTTTCACACAGGGAAACTGAGGCCGGAGGTAAGGGACCAGCCCTGCTGACCCAGCCAGGTGGGGAGTAGGGTTGCTGAGCAGTGACTCCCATCCTCTTTCACGTCCCTGCACCCCCTTCCCTCAGAGCTGTGAGGTTCCCTGACGAGAAGGCTGTGATGGTCTCCAGGGTCAGGGCACTGCCTTCCAGCTCAGGGATTTTGGTGGTAAGAGGAAGGGTGGAGAAGGCTGATTCCTAAGGCAGCCCTGCCCCCTCCACGGGGGAGGAGACCTCCCTAAAGCTGAGGGTGACTTACCTGGGCTTGAGGCATCTCTAGTCACGTCGGGCTGCCTTTAGGGTTGGCACTGCCATGACTGGCTCTACCACTTCTCTTGCCCCGAGAAATCTCAGTTTCCCCACTAGTCCAATAAGGAAAAGAGTCGTCATCCCAGATCTTCAGTCTGTGGCCTAGTAGGGTCTCCATGTAGGGGCAGTGGCTCCTGTGAGCAGCAAAGCCCTGAAGAGAGAAGAGACAGCACCCTAATGAGGGCAGAAGGACCTAGAACACTCAGGCCCCCTAATCTCAGCCACCCCAGGCAAGTCCCTGCCCTGCGCTGGGGTTGTGTGGGTTGGCGATGCCCAGATGTGATGGGAGAGGCTTAGTCAGGGACTCCCATCGCTGGAATGTGCCTTTCTGTCCTCACTGACTCTCCTGTCCCAGGCTGCTGTCAGCTGCCAACAGCCACCCCACGTACACACACACACAGCAGCCACTCCCGCCTCCCCTCTGAGCAGAGACAGCTGCTGCGGCCTCCATGCTGGAACCAAAATTGAAGGAGCATTTTCACAACGTCGCCTCCCACTGAGGCTCCCAGTTGCATGTTGAAGCCATGTGATGGAGCCCACGTTACACTAATTATGTCATTACCCTAATTAAGTAAATACTGTATGTGCTAATCGGCTGAAATTTCTTCAGGGGGCTAGGAAGGGGGAGCGGAGGCCAGTGTCCCCTAGGTTATCAGATGGGTGGGCTGGAGGTCACAGATGCGGGGAGGGAGGGTGAAGAAGGATGAGGGGACGCTTCCCCCTGAGTTCAGCAGGTCCTGTGGCCACCCAAGTGAGGACCCTCGGTCACCGCCCTGGACAGAGGAGGAAGCCGAAGGTGCCGAACAGGTGGTCAGAGACCCAGGTGGGAGGCCTGCCTTTGCCCTGACAGGCTCGTGGCCATGAACAAGCCTTTTTCCTCTCTCAAGTGGGTCTCTAGTTCACCCCCACCTCAGCCAGCCCAAAGCCTATGGATTCGGAGACATACTGGGCACAGTGGTATCAGAGGTACTCCATGTTCCGGCAGGACTAATCGAGCCACTGTCAGTCCTCTGTGGGACATCCGTTACATGCCCTGCCTAATGGCCTGAGCAAAGCCTTGGGCCCTGGGGGCAATGTCAGTGTGAACCAGCAAAGGAACAAGCAGGGTTGGCATTCCCCAGAAGCCATGGGAGGTGGATAAGCTGAAGAAATCTGGAGGGCTTCCTGAAAGAGGAGGACTTCCCCTAGAGGGAAAGAGGAAACCAGGGCTTCAGAGCTCAGATTATCTTTCCAGGTGTGATTTTTAAATGCCAGACTTCTTAACCATAACCTTGAGGTGGGGGTTAGGAGGGATAAGAGGGCAGCCATCTGAAGGACAGCCTCCAGATGGGAATCTAACCCCTTTGGAGGGACTGGAGGACACAGGAATGCCGGTCCTGTGTCCAGAACCATTACATAAGCCCCAGTGTGACCAGAGCCTCTGTCCTTCCCTCTCCGAGTTGATCAGCATGGCCAGCTGTCAAGGAGGGCCCCCATCCCTGCCCGTCCTTCACGGGGTTGTGGAGAGGGTCCCAAAGGCACTGTGGCTGGGGCCTCCAGCAGCTGGGTCTTCTCAAGCCCACTCAGGGCCAGGCAGTGCCCAGTCCCCTGAGTGTGCCCAGGGGCCGCAGCGTGGGCATCCCTGCTTTCCCAGCTCCACCCCACCCATCTGTTGCCATCTCCGCAGACATATGCTGCAGCTCCACACCCAGAAAACACCACATGCTCACTTTGGTGGGCAATGGCTGCCTGCCTCCCAGGCTGGAGGAGAGAACAAAATGAGAGGGAAGTGGAACCTAGCCCTACACCAGCCCGACTTCCAGGGCGGCCTTGGTCAAGCCCTTCCGGCTCCCAGCCTCAGGCTCCCAAAGATGATGTCCACTTATGCGTTGCCTGTCCCAGGCCTTTATTCACTCCACACGATATGGTCTGGGCTCCCATTGGGCTGGCTCAGAAACAAATACACTGTCTTTTCAGCTGTGATGTCTGCAACTTCCTCTCAAAAGGCTCAGGAAAAAAATTATGTATGACTACACACACACACACACACACACACACACACACACACACTGGGCCACTGGCTAATTAGTGTGTGTGTGTGTGTGTGTGTGTATGTGTGTGTAGTCATACATAATTCTCCGCCCCTCCCTCTCCTCTCTCATTCTCTCCCATCTCTCCCCCTCTCCCCTTTCCACCTCATCCTGTCCCTATGTGTCTATATATATATATATATATATATATATATATATATATATATGCTGAGAGAAAGTGATGCAAAATGTTACAATAGTTAAATATGACTAATGGGTATATGGGTGCCATACTATTCTTATTCTGACAACTTTCCTGCAAGTTTTAAATTATTGCTAAATAAGAAGTAGAAGAAAAGAAGGAAGGGAAGGAGGGAGGAAAGTCCTTTCCTTTCGTGGGTTTCCAGGCTACAAGAGGAGGCAGCTGGCCCACTGGGAGCCAGGTTGATGTGGCCCTGCTTGTGGGGCCCGAGGGCTTCCCTGAGGCGGCGGTAGCGTCTGGGGTCAGGCAGAGTCTAAGGGGAACAGAGTGGGGTGGGGTGGGGGCTGACTCTCTCTCCCTCTCCACGCAGCGCCAGGCTCCGCCCCCGGCTCCCGCTCCTCTCCGGCCCTCCAGAGAAGGCGGGTGCTGTGGAGTTCCTATGAGGAGTCTCCGGTGGGAACACAGGGGACTTGTCTTGGTCAGAGGCCTGGGAAGGCCTCCTGTGGCTCCGGGCATGACAGGAGACTGGCCCAGCCCCGGCAGTGTGCCCTGGAGTAGAAAGGGATGGGCAGCTATGGGCAAGGCCCGCCCCCCCCCCCCCAACCTCGCCTGCCTCAGCAGCCCTAACACAGGCCTGTGCCAGCCCTGGTGCCCTTCCTGTCACAGCAGTGCCCGGCAGGAGGGCGGCCTCGGGGCAGAGTCCGTATTCCCTCCTTGGTCTCATTAGGCATCCAAGAATGTGGGCGTGGAAGGGGGGCTCTGCCGCTCTGGGCCCACCCTTGCAGCCCCCTTTCCACCTCATCCCGTCCCTATGCCCTGCTTGCCCACTCCCTTCCTCCTCAGCCTCCTCTTGCCCATTGCACCCACCAGCCTTCCCTCCTCCCTGGGGGCCCCACATGCTCTCTCCTAAAAGGGGGCTTCCCCTCCCCAGTGCTCAGTCCAGCTCTGGACCCCTCCCCCAAGGAGGCGCGCATCCTGGTGTGTGGTCACTCACAGGTGTGTCCCCAGCTCCTCCGGGTGGGGGGGGCCCCGCCCCCTCACCGCCAGCCCCTCTCCCCCTGACCTCAGGCGGCCACCTCAGAGCCCGGACCGCCCCAGAGTGGACCTGCCTCCGTCCAGGAGACTATCTAGATGCTCCCGACTGCGGCCCCCAGAGGTCAGCAGGGGCTGCTTCCTGCACTCAGACACCTTTGTTCTTCTCCCGCCTTTGTCCCTGGCCCCTGTCCTTGCAGCCAGCCCACCCGCCCAGTGCCTCGCTGCTGGCCTGGCTGCTCACCTCTCCCTGCCATTCCCCTTCCTGGTCTTCCGCTGACTCAAATGCCAGACCCTGTCCTGGGACAGTGGTGGGGCGGCTCTGCCCACCCAGCCCAGCCCAGCCCGCCAGCCAGCCCGCCTGCCTGCCCCCTGCAACCTGCCTCTCACCCCTCCCGCTCCTGCCCACGCCCCCTGACTTGCCCCGTGTCCGCCCCTCTAACAATCTCTCCTCTCTGGGTCTGGCCCCTCACTGCTCCTCCCCCCACCCTCCCCCTCCTCATCCCTCTGTTCTTGGCCCTTCAGTCCCTGGGAGTCAGGCTTTATCTCTCTCTCACGCGTTCTCCGCCCCTCCCTCTCCTCTCTCATCCTCTCCCATCTCTCCCCCTCCAGCCTCCACTCCTTCGCCTGCTCACTCACCCTCTCCCTCTCCCGCGGCCCCCCCTTTCTCCCCCACCTCTTTGTTTCAGCTGAGAACCGGCTCCTCGGGACAGTTCCCACACCGCAGTGCCTCTGGTGAGGAGACAGCGCCACCGAGGTGAGCCGGGCATCCGGGACGCCAGGCGGGGCAGCCGGAGCCCCGGCGGGCAGGTGGGGGGAGTGGGCAGTCCAGCGGAGGCGCCGCTCTGTCCAGGGCAGTGGGAGCCTGGAGTGCCAGCTGCAGGTGCCCCGTGGTCAGTAGGAGCCGAGGGCAGCGGGGCAGCCAGTTGCCTGGGGTGGGGGGCTGGTGGGGGGCAAAGCTGCTCGGGAGCTAACAGGCTCTGTCCCTACCCTAGTGCTGGCTTCTGTGGGTGGTCCCGGGCTGAGGGAGACCCTGCAGGGGGGGCGGGGGGGACCTGATGGGGTGGGCGGGGGCTGGGCTCCTGGACTGCCACTCCTCAGGGTTTGCCCGCACGCACGCCTTGTCCTGGAGTCCTCGCAGGGCGGTGGTGCTGTCAGTGAGGCTGGGACCCCTACAGGTGCCTGTCCCTAGTTGGGGTTTTGGCTGCAGGACAAGGGATGTGCAGGGCTGCTCTCACTGCCCAGGCGGGCGGGGTGTAGGCAGAGGAGAGATCTGCCCCACCACAGGCTGGCTGCTTTTGCCCCAAGCTACTGACCGCCAGCACCACGGGGTTGGGGGGGCCCTTCTCCTTCCCCTGGGGTCTCTGACCAGCTTCCCCAGACAGGGGTCCTGGGACAGCTTCACCCAGATTGCAAAGCAGTAGGTTTCAGGCCAGAGCCCAGATGCGCTTGAGGTCAGCTTCCTGGGGTGAGTTGAACTGGGCAGGGTGGCATGGTTGTGGGCTGGGGGGCAGGTGGGAGCAGAGCCCTGGCTCCTGAGTGAGGCTACAAGTGCGGTCATTGGAGATGATCCAGGAGGGCGAGGAGGTCCTGAGACTGAAGCTGGGACAGGTGGGTGGAGTGGATGGAGAGGCCTGGGCCACTACCAGGAGCCCCGCCCCCTTCTCAGCTGGAGCTGGGGGTGGAGCAGCAGGGCTAGGAGAGGAGAGTGTGTTGCTCACCTTTCCTCAGGATGGCTCCACTCGCTGCCAGAGGAGAGCCGCGGTGTGGGAGACCAGGGGAAACTTCCCAGTAGAGTGCATCTTGGGTGGGGGTGGGGGTGGGGTGGCCCCTGGCTCTCTGTCCAGGGCAGAGCTGGGTACTACAGCTCCCTGAACCCGCAGGGCCCCGCAGTGGACAAGTCCATAGTGGGTAGGGATCCCATGAGGTAAAGCTAAGGACGCTGTCCCCCTAGGACTGGGCGGATGGAGCACCTGTTCTGGGGCCTACCTCTCCCTCATCCTCTTCCCTGGCCAGAGCCTCCTCATCTGAGCAGGCAGCTACCCCTCCCAGACAGAGGTGGAATCAGAGCTGTTGGGCCCAGGTGGTCCCTCCTAGCCTACCCCATCCAGCTTCCAGAGGCCCCCGGGCAGCCTGAGCCAGAGAAAGTGGGGGAGCAAAGCCTCAGGAACACCCCACTGGTTACCAGGGAGGGGCTGACCCAAAGGTTCCTGGCCTGGGGCCAAATGAGGTCTCCCCACCCTGGTCTGGGCCTCATCATGCCCTTCACATGATCCAGACCCAGAGGGGTCAGGTTTCCCTGCCTATTTTTCTGGGACATGAGGGCTCTCTACCAGGCTGGGCCAACGTACTCTAGTTCCAGCTGACCCTCTCCTGCTGGCTCCGTGACCTCCCAGGGCACTGTGCGCCCAGTGGCCATTAAAGCCTCAAATACCAGCCCCTGCTAGCGCCAGTCCAGGACTGGAGGGCAGTAGGCACTTGCATGGCCTTAGTCAATAGCCCCAGGCTCTCTGGCTGCAAGCCTGGTGCTGCCTGGACCCAGATGGTTTCCCTCAGCTGACAGCTCCCAGCTTCTTGGAAGAGGTCAGCACCTCTCCCTTCTCTTCATCCCTCTCTGAGCCCCGACCTGGCACAGATTTCTTACCCAGATCCATCTGGGCTGACACCTCCTCAGAGGGGTGAGCAGGACAAGGATGCTGTCCCCAGTCAGAGGAGAAAACAACGGCCAGGATAAGGACCTGGGACTTTTAGCTGACACCCTGGTGAGCGCCTAGATGAGAACGGGGTAGCGAGGCTGACAGTGTCCGTCCGTGGCCCAGCCTCTCTGCCCCCTAAATCCTCAAGACCCTAATGGCATTGCCAGGGACAGAGGGGCTAGGTTACTCTGAGAGGGGAGCGTGGTGTGAGCCAGGGCTCCCAGCCTTGCTTCCAAAGTGGGCATTGAAGGGGCTGCCTAGGCTGGCGGAGGGCTGCTGGGACAGAGGCAGAGGGGCAGGCAGAGGGGAGGTGGGGAGGGGTTCCTGAGCTGGAGACGCATCTCTTTCCCACCTGTGACACCTCCTCTACCTCCTTGCATGCCCTATCCCCCAGCCCTGCACAAGGAGGCCTCGGTAGCAAACTTATAAAACGCCTCCTGGCATGATGCCTTGTCGAACATCCTCCCGAGGCTGGTTCCCACTGTCCATGTGAAGTCCAACCTCTTGGCCAGATGCACAAGGCCCTTTGCCAATCGGCCTGTGCCAACCTTTATGGCCTCCTGGCCTATCTTGCTTAACCTTATCCCCAACATTCTAACTACACCAAACTGGGTGTCCCTACTCTGGGATGGAGCCGAGCACAGCTCAGAGGCCAGCTCAGTGGCTGTGATGGGTTCAACTGGACACACACGTGCCCACACCCTGGTCTGGGCTTCATCACGTCCTTCACATGATCCAGACCCAGAGGGATCAGGCTGCCCTGCCTATTTTTCTGGGACATGAGGGCTCTCTCCCAGGCTGGGCCGTTCGTATGTAGACACGCACCTTTGTATAAAAGCCCACCACCCAACTGCATGTAGTTTCCTACCAAATCACACACACACGGAGTTGGGAAATCTGAGCCAAAAAGGGTCTAACAAATCTGGCTTATGGATGCCTAGAGACACTGAGTGTGGTCCTGTCACCATCCCCAAGTCCTTGAGGGGCAGCAGGGAGGCAGGAGTGGGTCCCGGTTGGCTCAGCCCTCACTGGACCCCAGGGTCTCTGAGCCCGAGGGTGGGCAGAACATGGTCAACCAGGTCCCAACCAGGTTCTGATTCTGGTTCTGTGTCAAGACTTGCTGTGTAGCCCCAGACAGGCCACCTTCCCATTCTGTTTTCCCAGCTATAAAGCAAAGGAATTTGGATTAGCCGACACCTACGGGCTACCCAGGCTCACTGTCCAGCTGCTGTCAGTCCATGGCAACTTCAGAGAATGGAAGGGCCTGTGAGAGCAGCAGTCGAGGGTGCCAGGCACCCCACAGGAGCTCCGGCCGGGCCAGGAAGAGTCCGGGCTGGAGATGCGGTGGGTGCAAGGGCAGCAGGAATCTGAGCCAGGAGAGACAGAAGCCAAGAGCCACGAGATGGAAGCAGCGATTAGGACCATACTTGGCATTTATGGAGCAGATAATAAGGCCTATGAACACTCACCATGCAGGGTTTATCTCATTTTCATCTCGATTGAGGCCAAATATATGCTCTATCTTGGGGATACCAAATGAGCAAATATAATGGGTGAGGCTCGATCCAGCCCCTGGCTTCCCAGTCCCCACAGACACAGAGCAGGGGCCAAGGTGGCACTGGGGAGCCGCTGGCAAGCCCCCACTCCCGCCCAACACCTCAGCAGGTGTGTCAGCAGCCATGGGCACGCAGCAACATCTCTTGTGCTGAGTATCTATCTATGAATACAAACATGCATCCCCCTCTCGGCATGCCAACACGAACATGCACACACATGTACTCATTGGGGACATGGCAGACAGGTCCTCCGCCACCGGCCAGCCCTCTTCTGCTCTCGCCTGGAACTGGACACCCGGTGCTAAGACTCATGGTCCCGAGAGCAAGGATTGAAGCAGGGTCAGGCCATGTGTAGAGGTTGCCAGAGGAGAGCCAGCACAGGGCATTGTCACGTGGGGACGATATCCCCTAAGACTATGACCCCCCCCCCCCATCAGAAACTTCACGCAGGGCAGAAGGAGCTGGTGCCTCTGCATCGAGTGGTGCAAACGCTCCTCTTCCCCAAACCTCCGTGGCCCCAGAGCTCTGCTCTCCTTGCTCACCTCCCTCTCAATCCCCGACCTGCCCGATGTGCTGTCCGGGTCATGAACCGTCTGCCAGCTGGGCTGTCCAGAGCTCAAGTGGGGCAGGAAGGCTGTTCCCAGGGGGAGGGCAGGCCAGCCCTGGCCAGAGCCGCTCACACCTTCAGAAAGGAGGGGTGGCTGGGGTGGCAGAGGGGCCAGCAGCAGCAGCCCAGGCCTCGCTGTTCTCTATGGCTTTTTATTCCTATGTGATTCTACTGCTCACTCATATAGGGATTGGAGCCGTGGCGCACGGCGGGGGCGGCCGGCGGCGGGCGTGGATGCTGAGCCGGGACAGCGGCCCACCCTCCCTCAGCACAGGCAGCTGGCCTGGCCAAGGGACCCTCCTCTGTTGCTTTCCTCCCCACTGGCGGAGGGACTGTTGGACCCCATCACTGCTCTGACCCACCATCCAAGGCTGACCCCCATAACAAGGCTGGGACCAGGAATGGGACTGTGTCCCCATAGGAGTGGCTGAAGGAACTGGGGGTTTTCAGCCTGACAAAAAGGCTGCCACAGGGAACAAGCCCCAGGGTCCTGTGTGGCTGGGGCGGCCCCTAGAGAGAGGGCTGCTCAACCAAAGATGTGGTCTGTGGCTAAGGGCTGTCCAAAGCGGGAAGGAGACCTGGTGGGAGGTAGTAAGCAGGCACCCAGTGGGGCATACGGCAGAGCCTGGAGACCGGGGCATGGATGCCACTGGGGAAGTCACTGTTGGATGGGTGGCCAGTCCCTTCCAGACCCCACGATGGCAGTCCTTAGGCCTGTCTCCCTGGGGTCTCTGCTCACCCATGTTGGGAGCCAGGCTCAACCCTCCCAGGCTCCTGTTGGTGAAACAAGTGCTGAGTGTGTTGTGTGGAGGGTGTGGGAACTCAAACCAGGTCCTGGTGGGGTGGCTGCAGCCTGACCCACTCCCTCCCCAGCGGCCCCCTGTGAGGCCCAGCTCTGAGGGAAGATGCACTGAGACCCCATCGAGTGGTCCTTTTTATTTTCAGTCCTTCTTGTTCCGCCCCACAGAGAAACAGGCTCAGGAGCTCAGCAGTGGGGCTGCTTAGGGAATACCGGGAACAGGCCAAGAGGCTTGTCTTGGCCTCAGGGGTACTGCTGCCAGGGCTGAAATTAGGGGCGGAAGAGAGCCGCCATCGTGCCGTTCTGGTTGGGGGAATGGACATGAAGCAGAGGCCCTGGGCGGGAAGTGTAAAGGCCAACCATGCAGCCGGGGCCAAGGCGAGCAGGGGCCCTCAGGCCTGGGGAGGCCCTGGGGACTGACCCTGATCTGCCCAGAAGCTGCCCTGTAGGCCTTCTCTGGACTCCCAGATCATGACTTATGTCATCACCGCGGCCGCAGGAACAGGAAGTGGACGTCCATGACGTTGGTGCCCGTCAGCCCTGTGTACAGCAGGTGGGCCCCGCCCTGGAAGCGATGGAAGAAGGTATGTGTGTCGTTGTGGGCTAGGAAGGTGGCCACATCCAGGCCCTCAGCGGTGGCCTGGCTGGCAAGCTCAGGCATAACCCAGGCCCCGGCTGCCTCTGTGGGTCCGTCCCTCCCATCGGTGCCGCCACTCAGAAACAGCACGTCGACGGGCCCCAGCGGCCGCTGTCCCAGCTCTGCGGCGACGCGCAGGGCCAGTTCCTGGTTCCGGCCACCCTTGCCCGAGCCCTGCAACTGCACGGTGGGCTCCCCGCCAGCCAGCAGGCAGATGGGGCCCTGAGCCCCCTTCACGACCTCCAGGGCCTCCTTCAGCTGCAGGTCCGGGAGCTGGAGCGCCGCCGCCTGCTCAAGGAGCTGGTCCTCCTCCTCCACAGAGACCCCGGCGCCACCGGGCGGAGTGAGGTGGGCTCCAGCCACTCGGGCCAGCAGCCCGTAAAACGTGGCCACGCTTTTCACGTCGCCCTGCATGGCTGCGCTCAGCACCACGGCCCGGTACCCCAGCGCCTCCGCCTGTCGCCGGGCCTCAGCCAGTGCCAGTGCGTTGGAGCCGATGATCACATTGAGGACGTGGCCGCAGGTGTGCGGCCCGTGAGGGTCCGAGTCGGCCCGGGCCAGCACAGTTTTCACCGAACGTGGCAGGGCAGCACGGAGGCCATAGCGATTAAGGATGTGCAGGCAATCCTGCACATTGTGGACGCTGGCCACGGTGGGGCCGCTGGCGATCACCTCCATGGGGTCTCCCACCACGTCCGACAGAATCAGGCTTACCACCTGGGAAGAGGTTGAAGATGCAAAGCTGAGTCCCGCCTGGTCCTCACCCCAGGGCTCTGAGGACAAACTGCCCCTTCCGACCACCCCACTTCCCATGTCGCCATACACCCTCCACCACCTGCTGCACTTCCTGGCCCATTTCTAACCCCTCTCAAGTGGGTTTGCAGGCCACCTGGCCATGTGGACTCCACCTCGCCCTCTGAGGTCCCCCTTTGATGGTCCTGTGAACTCCATACCAGATCCCTGCCAATCTGTAAGCTGTCTGAGGCTTTCATCTGCTGGGTACATGTGGGCCTGATTCCACAAACCCAGGGCTGCCTGGGTAAGAAGTGACTCACACACCTGGGCAGGGTAGGCAGCCTGAGCGAGCCCCCCACCCTTGAGCTGGGACAGGGCCTTCCGGATGGTGTTCAGCTCCTGGATTGTGGCTCCGCGGGCCGCCAGCAGCTTGGTGAGTGTCTGCTTCTCCTCCAGTGTGACGGGTGGGATGGGGGCGGGCAGCAGGGCCGAGCCCCCACCTGCAGAGACAGGGAGGACTTCAGGCAGAGGGGACAGCAAGGAAATGTCCTCGCCCAGGGATGCAGGTGGGCAGTGAACACATTAGGGAAGGGATGAGGCCTGAAAGGTAGTTAGGGTGCCCCACATGGACATGCAGTGAATGTGTGCAGTCACCACGCCCTGGGCCCCTGAGGTTGTGCCCTGCCTTGGGGTACCCCAGGTCCCAGCAGGCACTGGAAGAACTATTCCTTAAGATCTTGAAATAGGTGGCAGATATGGGGGAAGGGGGTGGAGAACCAAGGAGAGGGCTCCATAGGGGCTGCAGGGCCTGGGTTCTAGCCCCAGGTGACATTGGTACAGACAGCAACAACAGCAGTGACATTTCCCTTGCAAGACTCTGAGGTAGGTGCTCCCTGTGTGCCCTCATGATCTGCCAATGGGAACCTAGGGGAGGACCCCACAGCTCAGAGGAGGCCAGACGACTCACCCAGGGCTGTCTAGAAGTCAGCCATCCAGGTTCCTTACTGCCTTACCTGCTTTGTGTCCCTGGGGGCTCAGACCAATGGTTTCTTGAAGACCTGATATTGCCCCACCCAACTTCCCCAAGCGATCTGGCACCCACACCTGAGATGAGCACGAGCAGCAGGTCGTCAGCTGTCAGCCCTTCGGCCAGCTGCCGGATGGCTAACGCAGCCCGCAGCGAATCACGGTCCGGCAGGTTGTCCTCTGCACCCTCAAAAACCTGGACACGGCTGTGTGGCTTCAGTAGCATCTCCCTCAGGGGAGAAAGGACAGAGAGTAAGAGATGGGGCGGGCTCCTCTCCTCCCAATAATTTCCCAGCTGTTCATACCATGATGCCTGCTAATACCCATCCTGGAACCAGGCCAGACCCCGTAGAAAAGGGAAGCTGGTGAGGAAGGGAGGCCCCAATCCAGCCTGAGTCTGGGCCCAGATTCCCCTCCAGATGGACAGTAGGGGGCAGCCCCCCAGAGCTCCTTACTGCTTGCCACTGCACTCCACGGCAGCACGGATCCCCTTGGGAACGCTGATCACGCCCTGCACCAGATGCTGGCCCAGTAGCTCCTCGGCTGCAGCTGCCATGCCCAGCACAGCCTTGCCGAAGCCCACCAGGTAGAGGTTTTGCCGCAGCTGAAAGCTCCGATCCCGCACCTTCAGCTGCCCGCTGCTGGGGTCCAAGGACAGTGCCCGGTGCATCATGGGGCCTGGCAGCACGGCACCAATAGTGTTCTCAAACAGCATCCGAGCCTGCTCTGCCAAGGCCATGCCACTGGCCAGCCGTGCCCCTGGGCCCCCCCAGAGGAGTGGGCGTAATGGGGCTCGGGCCAAGCGGGGCAAGACCTGCAGGGCTACAGCCATGCCCCACTGCTTTCAGCTCCACCTGGCACCCATAGCCGCCTGGAGGGGAAGAAAACACTAATGAGGCAGTTGCAAGGTCAGAGAAGGGAGCCCCTGAGAGCTCAGGGATAGTGGACCCCACAGCTGCTGCTGCAAGAATGGACCATCTGCCAGTCCCAGGAGACTTCCCGAGGCTCCCAGCTGATGGATCTCACTCCAGTCCTCGGAGCCCAGGCCTGCCACCCAGCCATATCCTCCTCTTCTGCCGGCCACACAGCGGTCCTCTGAACGCTCTGCCTGGAGTCCAAAGGTCCTGTTAGTTGAGCCCTCCTCCTGGGTCACCCACTTTGGCTGAGAGTTAATCATTCACGGAGTGAGCAATTCCTATCAGTGGGTTCCCGCCCCGCCCCTTGTCCACCCCTTCACTCTGAGCCCTCACCCAGGTGCAACGCCCCTTTCTGGCACTGCTTCCTTGCCTCTTCACCACTTCTGGTGCCAGGAGGCTGCTGGCTGTCCCACCAGCTGACTCAAGCCCGTTGACCTCCCGCCTGCTCCTATTCATTAGCTTATGAGTCTGTGTGGGGCGGCTGCAGGCTTGCCAGGGCACTCACAGGTCCTGAACATCAAGGCATACAGTCTGCGGAGTCCCAGCACTCACAGCCAGCACAACCAGAGGTTCCGTTTCAAATCAGAAGTGGCAGCAAAGTCTCGCTCACGGTGGAACCTCAAAGAAACCCCAGATACCACATGAGGCGATGTACCAGGGGACCCAATCTGCCGGACAGAAAAAGATGCCCTTCCACCTACATGGCTGGCCGGACCCACCCCTGCTAAAAGCATGCCTTTTGGCTCCCACAGAACAAAACAAGCCTTGGGTCACACCACCCACAGGGGTGAGAGCCAAGTGGCTATGGCAGCCAAAGACCAGGCTCCCACAGCTGAGCCCAAATAATCGTTTTCCCCACGGGGCAGGGAAAATGCTCAAGAAGCCTTGAGGTGAAGGTCAGGAGGCTGTTGAGTTTAGGGACAATAAAAAAACAAAACCAAAGAGCTTATCTCTAAAAAGGCATCTGCTTTCATAAATGCCCACCATAAATGCTGCCAGTTGACTGCAGCAGTGTGTGGACAGAGCAGGGGAAGGCAGCTGGGAACCAGGCTCCAGCTCCACCATGGGCTTTCTGACTGGCTAGGAAAGCTCCATTTCTCTCACTGGCCTCGTCTGCAAAATGAGCAGTGGGAGCCCTGTCTGGTTTGGCTCAGTGGATAGAGAGTCAGCCTGCGGACTGAAGGGTCCCAGGTTCGATTCTGGTCAAGGGCATATGCCTAGGTTGTGGGCTTGATCCCCAGTAGGGGACCTGCAGGAGGCAGCCAATCAATGATTCTCTCTCATCATTGATGTGTCTATCTCTCTTTCCCTCTCCCTTCCTCTTTGAAATCAATAAAGATATATATATTTTATTTTTTTATTTTTTTTTAAATGAGAAGTGGGATAAGATTAAGACAAATGCTTTCCCCTTGAAATCCCTGGGCTCTCTGGAGCTGTCCACTGTTAACACACAAAACCTGAACACCAAACACCAATTTATCCCACACTCAAAAAACCTGGCAACGTCCCGCCCTCTGAGCCTGCTGGTTTTCCTCTTTCCCGTAAGAGACCAACTCTGTCCGCCCTCAGTTGTGAAAGGGAACAGAGAGCACCACCATGCGGACTCTGAAAATGGACCCAGCTTTTTCCAGGGGGCTCCTGGGGCTGACCCCCATCAGGCTTGGAGTTAAAAGTATCTTAGCATCTAGCAAAAGCTGGGTGAACTTTGTACTTATTCAAAAGCTGGGTGAACTCTGTACTTATTTCCCAAAAGGACACAGGCCTAGAGGATCCCTGCCTTGCTACTGGATAGCAGAGCCCAGGGCAGGAGGGCATTCAAGGTGAAGGTTGCCAGAGAAAATACAGGGCGTCCAGTCAAATTTGAATTTCACACAAATGAGGAATTTTTTTCTTAACAAACAATTAACAATGTCATATTCGTTTCAGGTGTACAACGTAGGGGTTAGGAATTGCTTTAATATAGGGATTTCCCCTAGAATATTTGGGACATATCTATACTGAAATATTACTTGTTATTTATCTGAGATCCTTATTTAAACAGACTTCCTGTATTTTTATTTCTAAACCCAGCAACTCTTATCAGGACAACTCCTCTCAAACTCCAAGGCACTACAGCGCTAAACCTGGAGATTCCGAGAACATCCGCCGTGACTCCTCCCCGCCGCCAGATGGGGCTAGAACCACTTCCGGCCGTCGCCTGCTGCTGGCACAGGTCCCGGAAGTGACGTCACCTGGGCCGACGCCGCAGGACTTGGCGAGGGACACGGCTGCGGCGTAATTTGGGTGGTAACCCGAGAAATAGCCCACTGCCGCCGGGGCCCGCTGTGGCCCGGCGCAAGGACTGCTTCCGCATGTTTCGCGGCGCAGACTTACCCCCGGTTCCCGGCTGCGGCTTCCAGCGCTGGAGGCCGGAAGGACTCGCTGGTGGGCGGAGCGGAATCCGGAAGTGCGGGGTGGGTGCCAGGTGTGGATGGTGCTGGGAGGAGCGCGGGGGGATCCGGAGTGAGGCCTAGGGCTTTGGCTCCGCTCAGGCCGCGGAGGAGCGTGGATGGAGTCACTGGGCGCCTCGGTTTCATCTCTGCCATGGGGGTCGTGATTGCCGCCCCACTGGTTGCTGTGATCGTCCCCTCATTTTTCCTGTTCGGAGCAATCAGTCAGCAAATACTTCCAAGCTCCTGTTAGGTGCCAGGCACTGTACCGAGCAAACGGCCCAGAATCCCAGGATCACTCCTTACCCACAACCCACCGCTCCGGAGCCAGGTTATGTCATCCTCACCCCCCCCACCCCCAGCACTGGGGTCCCAAGTAATTGATTTGTGTCTCTCCCCACTCCCCCCCAATCCCTCTTCCCCTTGGCAACCAAATAACAGCTCTGACTCGGCAAAGAGAGTTCAGTTCCGAGATCTTCGAGCACACAAGGGGCCTGTAAACATCCCTGTCCCTGCTCTCACCCTGTGCTCAGGAGGGTGTACTATTTTTTTTTTAATGAAGGTTCTAGTTTATATTTTATTGATTTTTTACAGAGAGGAAGGGAGAGAGATAGAGAGTTAGAAACATCCATCCGCTGCCTCTTGCACACCCTCTACTGGGCACACCCCCTACTGGGGATGTGCCCGCAACCAAGGTGCATGCCCTTGACCGGAATCGAACCTGGGACCCTTGAGTCCGCAGGCAGACGCTCTATCCACTGAGCCAAACCGGTTAGGGCAGGAGGGTACACTATTTTGACTACGTTTTCTTGGGGAGATGTGGGGGAGAGCTACATGACAAATCACAAAATAGACTTCCTAACAATCTTAAAACAGGTTTTTCACACCCGCTCTCTAGCAGCTGCCACCTCTCTCCATAGGTCTCCAAACCATGCTCTGCTTTTGTCATAAACTCCTCCTTCCCCCCTTCCTAGCTGTCTCCCTGGGTTTTCCTTTGCCTTTATGCTAGAGGACCTTTTATTCCCTATCAACCGCTCCTAAACGCTTCTCCACCCCATCATCCAAGCACAGGCGCCTTCAGGAGGAGTTGCCTTCTTTATTATTTTTTCTCTCTCACTTACTAGTACAGTTTGCATTCAGTATTATTTTGTATTAGTGTCGGTGTACCGCATGGTGGTTAGATAATCATATACTTTACACAGTGTTCTCTCCCTCCACCCCCATGTTTCCAGTGCCCACCTGGCACCGTTCGTAGTTATTACAATGTTATTATTGACTGTATTCCCTACACTGTGCTTTACATCCCCGGATCTTCCTTCTTTAAATTTGGGGAGATTGGAAGAACTTAAAGTTTCAGTTTGTCCTCACTTCCAGTAAGCTGTCTTCATCCATGCATGCATTTATTCACTCCTCCATCATTCAGCAGTCATCTCCCGAGTGTCTTCTTTGTGGGCCAAGTGCTGTAACTGCTGCAATGAGTTAGAAGTGGTTGTTTCAGATGGGAAATGTACTCTGCTTTTGTAATTGCATTCCCACATTGGTGAGAGGAGTGTAAATTTGAGCAACTCTCTAATTATTTAGTGCCAGAGACTCATAAACAGACACCGTGTACTGTGCCCGTGCTGTTCTGTCAGACTGTAAGCAGGGGACTAACTGTACCCGTTTTTTAACCTCCCACTGCACCCCACAACTACTCACAAGATGCATTTAGCAACAGCATAAGTTTTAGATGCCCACTGGACTGTGAGCTTCTGGAATGTCATGACTTGGTCTAATTTGTATTTGTACTGCCTTGCGTAGGACCAGGCACAAAAAGAAACTGGAATTTCTTTCTTTCTTTTTTTTGTTTTTAATGAATTAAGACAACAGTGAAGTGCTCAACTACAAATTGCTGCAGACCCTAGGTGGAAAGGATGTCACAAAAGGAAAAGAGTTGGTGGTGAATAGAAGTAGAAGGCTTCATTGAGTGGTGGGGTTTAGATCTAAAAAAACCCCAGAATATTCAGCTCATCCGAATAATAACACATCTCTGGATAGTGGGCATGAATATGTCTACAGTCTTTTTTCAATCCTCCCCCAAGGATATCTTTAGAGAGGAAGGGAGAGAAAGAAAGAGATTCCTGACTGAGAATCGAACCTGCAACCTTTTGGTGTACAGGACGATGCTCCAACCAACTGAGCCACCTGCCAGGGCTGTCAATAGTCTTTTAAAGAGCACTTTGGCAATAAATATCAATATCAATAAATATAAAAAATGTGACATCCAGTTTCAGTCCAAAGAAATAATTGGATATGCGGACAAAGATGGTGTAGGGAAGGGAAAAACTTTTTCCTTTACAGTCTTAGGTTCAATGGTGGAGGCCCTACAAATTAAACTGACAGAAAACAGATTAATGGGAGGAAAAGGTTTATCTTATATGCACATGGTGGTGGTGGGGGTTGCTAACAGAAATGAGTGAGGACTCCAAAGAAGACAGTAGGCCTGAGACCTTATACACCCATTTTAACAAAGAGTGATAAATTATGGAGATGGACAAGATAGAGGGGGTTTGAGCGACAAGGGGCAGTACATTGTGGTAAAATAATTATATGGGGGAAATAAGGATTGCTGTAGTAAGATTTGTTTGCACAGACTCATCTTGGCATTGGTTCCCCATCTCCTGGTACCAGAATGACACAATTTCTCACGGAAAATTTATGTCCTGCTTTTCAGTAGGAAGGAGGAGGACAGGGAGCCCTTTGTGTGTCTGCTGTTTCTCAGCATGACTGTATGCTAAAGTGGCAAATTTAGGGTGATGTACTCTGATCCCTTCAGTGATATGGAGAGGTATTCATCCCAGAAATTTTCTGAGTGTAAAGCAATGTAAATATCCATTGGTGATAGAATTTATACAATTAAGTTTATAGTGCTTCTAAAAATATTAATAATATTCTAATATTATTAAGGCTACATAGATGTTATTTTTTTTTTTGAGATGCTATTTTATGAATTAAGGAAACTGTTGAAAGGCCATTAAAGTAGATTATAAGCTTTCCCTATTCAAGCAAGCTGAATTACACATACCCTACGGGGGGAGGGGTTACTGAATTTATTTTTTCAAGTTAAGCTTTAGTTTACATGTTCCCTTTGAGAGCAAAGGAGGAGGTTGTTCCTGGGTGATGTTGGATGATAGTGACATGGGGAAGGTGGCAACAGTGCACCCATCTCCACTAACACTGCTGAATCTCAGGAACCCCTGTAAGTCTGAAACCCAACCCCCTTCTCTGCTCAAGGGGGTCGTCAGGGTAGTGAGTAGTGCTCTGTCTTGGGCTTTCTGACCTGGAACTTCACTGTAAATGTATCCTGCTTGTTGAAGAAGCTGGTCACACATGATGTGCAACCATTTGAGGTTTCAGATGCCTCAGTAGGTTGGAAGTGTTAGTTCATGTTACCACAGCAAGCCAGCAGTTGTACTCCTAAAGCACCTGCTCTTCTATGGACATTCATCCTGTTGTCCTCCAGCTTCCAACCCATAGAGCAGTTTACCCCGAAATCCAGGTCTCACCTTCCAGCACTTCCCGCCCCCTTGTGGTCGAGTTCAGGCAGTCGGTTAGTTGTGGCCAATGAGTTGTGAGTGGAAGTGAGGGGTCACTTCTGGCCATTTACTTGCCCGTGAGGTTTTCCTGAGCATTTTTTCTCTTCACCTGGCAGTTGGCAACATTCAACCCGAAACCCTGAGTGAGTGATGGGAAGAGACACCCGGCCAACCCACAACGGACATGTATTGGAAGTAGAAAATAAACCTTGGATGTTTGAATCACTAAGATGTGGGGGTTTGTGTTACTGGGCCATTACCTAGCCCATCCTGGCTAAGCTCACTTTATCCTGTAGACCTGCATCTTAGAAGCTAGATCTCCTCTTGTTAATGTTAGATCATCCAGAAACTCTTGGTTCTCACTGGCATTCACCTTGCCAGACATGCTTCTGGTCACACACTGTTCATGCTTGCACACCTTTTCTTGAGGCATAGAACAATAATGAAGAGATCAAGAACATTTTGCTGTGTATACACAAACTCAGGACAGTCTTGTGCACTAATTAATACCTCGAAGCGGGGGCACAAAGCAGAAAGCAGCTTCCACAAATAGAAATTCTTTGCTTCAGTCTTAGATTCCAGCAGTGGGGCAGATTTTTATTCCATCAGTTCATGTGGCTTCTGCCCCTCACCCCGGCCTTTTTAAAAAGGTGGTGTATTTTTTAAAAAAATTTTTTTCAATTGACGAGAGAGAGAGAGATCGAACCCGAAACCTGGGCATGTGCCCTGACCGGGACAGTGCTAAACCAGCTAAGCCACACTGGTCAGGATTGCCCCTTCCCCTTTTATTGCACTTTACCTGTGACTGAACAGAGGTAAATGATCGCAAGAATTCAGGACCAGCAGGAAATGTAGGATTGATTGAGAACCAGAAATAAAAACAGTGAATATCAATGTGTTCCGTCTTCTCTCCAATGAGGTGAACAAAGTTTGGTTATTCAGCCCTGAAAAGTATTGTGAATTATGATAGTGCATTCATAGAGAACCTGTAAAAAGTTCTGCCACCGTAAAATCCATGGTGAAAGTAAAGTAGTGATTTTTTTTTTTAATGTATGCAAAACCTGAGATAAGTCAGAGGGTGTCAGTCATCAACTCCAAACTGGAGGCAGCTGCCTTCTCAGGGCGGCACTGCTGGGCTTCACGGCCTCCCTCCACTCGTCCTTCACATCCGGGACCTTGGGGTTCAGCCCCCTCTTCCTAAGCATTCAACCCTAATGCCTCCCAAGAGTCTGCACGGAGGCGTGGAAGGGCTCTGCAGTGAGCTTTCAGGACTCCCCTCTGCCGCCCCTGCCTTGTGCTCTGCACTGCTGGACCCTGGCCAGGGCAGGGCCAGGCGGAGCTCTGGGAGACCCAAAGCTCTGGTGCTAGAATGGTGTTATGAAGGCTTGTTCTGGGGGCAGGAGCAGGTGAGGCGGTGCTGGAGGAGAGAGAGAACAGAGCTCTTTTAAGTAAGGACTGTAAACCCCTTAAAACAGTGTGTGTGTTTTTAAAGGAGGGGTAGGGGAGCATACAAATAGCTCAGCCTGGACTGGCGGGTAACTGATGAGGAGCGGCTAAGGCTGTATAGGCTGGGTTGTGAGATGGGGCAGTTAAGCCTTTGAAACAGTTGTATACTTTTAGAGACAAGAGGTTCTGGGAGGCTAGGCGGCTCTTCCTGGCTCTGAGCTGCCGGCTTATCTGGGAAGCTCCTATCCCTTCCTTCCACAACAAGAAGGCATTGTTGAGCTACAATGGACTCAGTTACAAGTGAAACAATTACCTAGCCTTTGCCCTGGAAACTCGGCTGGAGAGTGCGAAACCAGCCTCCAGGGCTTACTGGCTGGGTGACCTTAACCTCACAAAACCCCAGGGTCTTCATCATTAAAATGGGGTTAAGAGCATGACATGTGTTTAAAGTGCACAGAGAAAGGCTCCAAGTTGTGGCCGTACTGTTTCTGAGCTGGGCCAGATTAATGGGTGTGTGACCTATGCAGTCACCAGGGAGCAAGGCCAGAAGGGGTCCCGCACTGGGTTTAATAGTCTGCTGTTGCTGTCTTGCAATTCTTAGCAGTTTCTGTGAGGGAGAGCCCATATTTTTATTTTGCACTGGGTCTGGCAGATTATGTCACTAGTCCTACTATCTGGAGAAGAATGGTATTACGGGCCCTATAGCCCAGGAGTCTCAGGATCTGTCTGAGGAAGTCGTCAGTGGCTACACATCAGGAGGGCCAGGGTTACACACTGGGTGAGGCGGAGGTGGCACTGTCTCCCAGGCAGTACTGAGGCTGTAAGGACAAAGTCTGAGCTCCCCACCGCTAGACAGGTCCCTCCCGCCACTTGGCCCAGGAGAGCTCTTGTATTTATTTATTTATTTATTTTAAATATATTTTATTGATTTTTTACAGAGAGGAAGGGAGAGGGATAGAGAATTAGAAACATCGATCAGCTGCCTCCTGCACACCCCCCACTGGAGATGTGCCCACAACCAAGGTACATGCCCTTGACCGGAATCGAACCCGGGACCCCTCAGTCCGCAGGCCGACGCTCTATCCACTGAGCCAAACCGTTCAGGGCAAGGAGAGCTCTTTTAGCAAGAGCCTAGAAACCCTCGGCCTGGCTCACTCCGTAGCTGAAGGTCATACTTTGGGTCTCCCACAGGCTGGCCCCTTGGGAAAACGAAGCACAGCCTGTAATTCAGAAGTGCACAAGCTGCAGGAATTCTATGAAGTCAGCCACAGGTTCCTTGCAAAAACCCCACAAAGTCAAATGTTCTAATCTTTTTTGAAAATGTTTTTATTGATTTTAGAGAGGAAGGGAGAAACACCTATGTGAGAGAACCGTCTGTCAGATGCCTCCTGCACGCCCCCTACTGGGGATTGAGTCCACAACCCTGTGCTCTGGGAATTGAACCAGGAATGCTCAACCAACAGAGCCACACCGGCCAGAGTAAATATTCTACCCTTTCGTTTTTATTTTTATTTTTTGTTAATTCTCACCTGAGTATATATTTTCCATTGATTTTTAGATAAGAGTGGAAGGGAGGGAGGGAGGAGAGAGAGGGAGAGAAGAGAAGTGAGAGAGACAAGTGGAGTGGTTGCCTGCTGCATGGTTGCCTCGGAACCGGGGCAGGGATCGAACTTGCAGCCCAGATACTTGTCCTTGACCGAGAATGGAACCTCTGTGTGGGCCAATGCTCTAACCCAGCCGTGGGCAAACTACGGCCCGAGGGCCGGATCCGGCCCATTGGGCTGTTCTATCCGGCCCGCGGAGCCGAAAGAGCGGAGGGTTCTCTTGCTCTCCCCTCCGCTCCTTCACCAGCAGCAGTGTTAACATGGCAACGTCGGGAAACACGGCCGCAGCTCCTTCTTCTGAGTCCAGTTTAAGAACCCATTGTGGCCCTCGAGTCAAAAAGTTTGCCCACCCCTGCTCTAACCACTGAGCTGTATGGACCAGGGCCTCTACTCTTTCAAAATGCTTTTAAGCAGATATTAATTTGGTCATCAGAAGAAAATAAAACAAGCAAGAAACAAATAGAAAATATGTTTCAATTAAAATAAAAACCATTGCTGAGGTTGCCTTTGACTCCACAGAAGATGTTTGTAATTTTCATTTGATGTGAAATGTTACCTCTGCTCATAGTCATCCTAGAACATTTATTTCCTCTTGGTGGTAAGTGAAATGATGCATTCATTTAGAAAATAAAGCAATTTGTCAGGTAAGAAGCAGTTGTATGAGACTGTGTGTGACAACTGAAACATGCTATTCAGAATTACTGTGGGTTGCAATCATGTTCCAACATTCTGCTCTTCCTCTTTGGCAATTTAACTTACACACACACACACACACACACACACACACACAGCCTTCCCAGAGAGTCACCTGACTCTAGTTATTGTGAAGGCTTGTGTAAAAACTTGAGGGGGAGCAGAATAGTCTCCCCATAATGTGCCACTTTCGCATGTGGGTTGTTTTGAGCTGAAGGCAATTAAGAGCCAGCAGACTCTTTTTCCCCGTTAACTGCCTAAAAGAATTTTAAAAGGGGGTCTATACCAACCAGGGAGAGAGCTGTTATCAGAGACAACTTTGTACACCAGAAAGATTTATCTGCATGCTGCGGCAAACATTTTTTTACCAAAGTTTTGCTCTTCTTATCTTCCTGTGAATTGTCTTCCTCCCTTTTGAGGTCCCAGACCCCTACCTTCTCCTTAGCTCAGGATGGTATAAAAATCTAAATTGCCTGACTACCTTGGATTCTGCCTTTGTGGAGCTCCTGTACATCAGGGTGGGGCAAAAATAAGTTTACAGTTGTGAGTACACAAAACAGAGTTCATTCTTGTTTTACTATTTATTCATTGTATTATTTTCCATACGGACAACTGTAAACCTACTTTTGCCCCATCCTGTATATACAGAATTAAACTTGTTTTTCTGTTAATCTGTCATGTCAGGTTTTTTTTCTTTTTCTTTTTTGTCTTATGTCAATCTTTATGTATTAGATCTGCCAACTAATCTAAAAGGAAAGGAGGGAAATGTTTTTCTCCCAAACAAGCTTAATCAAGTTCCAGAGAAGTTCCACTTTAACTCAAATTTATCTCAAAGAATTGGAATTTGTAAGGAGCCATCAGTTTTGGAAAGAAGATATATGGCTTAGTACAGATTCCACTTTAAACTGTGTATCATGAAATGTAAACATTTAATAAATGGGCCAATCCCGCCCTTGCCAGTTGCTCAGTGGTTAGAGCATTGGCCCAAGGACTGAAGGGTCATGGGTTCGATTCCGGTCAAGGTCGTGTACCTCAGTTGCAGGCTCAATCCCTGATCCCTGTCAGGGTGAGAGCGGGAAGCAACCAATCCATGAGTCTCTCACATCGATGTTTCTCTCTCTCTCTCTCTCTCTCTCCCTCCCTCCCTCCCTCCCTCCCTCCCTCCCTCCCCTTCTCTCTCTCTCTCCTCCCTGCCACTCTCTAAAAATCAATGGAAAAAATATCCTCGGGTAAGGATTAACACCCCCCCCACCCCAAATTAAAAAGAAATGGGCCAATCCTAACCCTATTGTAATCGTTTCACAACATACAAGTGGATCAAGTCATTACATTGTACACTATTAAACAAAAACCTTTGTCGCTGAAAGCTTTTCTGAACGTAGGGTTCATTGAGCCACGTGCTAGGCAGAGAAAGGACGAAGGACGAGGTCCGGGGCATGCAGTCCAAACCCGCGGCAGCAGGGCTGGATGGAGAAGACAAACCCGTCTGTCGTCCTGGAGCTGACAGAGTTGGAGAAGAAAGATGCAAGTTGTTTTAAAAGCATTTACATTGGCTATAGATAAAGGGGGTGGGGGAGGTGAATCGGGCTGGTTCTGGCACAGGTGGCTGGTCAGTAAGGAAGAAGGGTTTGCTCTTTTTGTATTTATTGTGGGCAAGAGTCCAGAATGTTCCTGTGTAAGCAGAATGCAGTGGTGTCTGATGGTCAGCTATTCTCCAGATAATCATGAAAATAACCACCGGGAAGTTAATTCAAAGTTTCAACAGGCATTTGGGAATGTAAGCAATCTTGCTGGGTTTTGGCCTGCAGCTATGAACTGATTTTACCTCCCTTATCTCTCCCCGCCACCCTCCTGCCTGCTGTAATTTAATCTAGGACACTAAGGAATTTTCTCTTTGTCAACACTTTAAACTTACACAATACCATGTGTCAACCTAATTGCATAAATCTGGAAAAACAAACAAACAAAAAACAACTCTATCCAACTAGCTTAAATAATAAGAAAAAATTAACATAACAAGTAATCTCAAGACAGGATGGCTGTAGGGTTGGTATATAGATCACAAGGACACCGTGTTAGCTTCCTAGGACTGCCATAAGGAAGTCACACAAACTGGGTGGCTTAAAACAATAGACTTTTATTGTCTCACGGTTCTGGAGGCTAGTAATCCAAAATCAAGCAGCATCTCGCTCCCTCTGAAATCCATGGGGGAGACTCCACTCTCTGTCTCCATCTTTTGGGTGTCTCTCTTTTCTTCTAATAAGGACACCAATCATATTGGATTTTGGGTCCACCCTACTCGAGTTTGACCTTATTTTAACTAATTACGTTTGTAACAACCCCATCTCCAAATATGGTTACATTCTGGGGTACTTACTAGAGGTGAGGACTTCAATATATCTCTGGGGGAGGGCAAGAGACACAACACAACCCACAACAGAACCTTTCCATCTTTCTGCTCGGCCACTGTCAACCTCCTGGCTTGCCTTTAGGCTGCTGTCCTCATGGTGAAACCTGGCTACAGCAGTCCCAGGCATCACGTCCAACAAACAGAGTCCATCAGAGGGATCTCTTCCTTGTATCTCTTTTAGAAGCAAAGAGCCCTTCCCAGGACCCCCTCCCACAGCAGACTTCTTCTCATTTATCATTAGCAGAAATTTCATCACTTATGCATGCCCAATGCCATGACTGGGACGGGGAACAAAACCACTCATCGTGGTTGGCGTTGACTAGTGGTTCTTAAATTTGAGCATGTGTTAGGCTCACCTACCTGTAGGGCTTGTTAAAACACAGATTGCTGGGCTCCACCCCCAGAGCTTCTAGTTCACTAAGTCTGATGTGAGGTCTGAGAATTTGAATTTTTGACAAGTTCCTAGTTGAAGCTAATGCATCTGGTCCTGGAATCATACTTTGAGAACCAGTGGTTTAGACTAACCAGGATTTATCTCAGAGTACTGAGCTCAACAAGTGGAAAATGCATTGCCAATTAGAGGAGGGAGGAATCAACAAAATCAGGGTTCCATCAAAAAGGAGCAAGGGGGAGGGGGGGAGGCAGCTAGTAGTGTCTGCCAAAGAGTGGCCAAAGAAAAGCTAGGATGAGACTAGAAGGGGTGTGTCCAGACAGGCAAGAAGAAAGTCAGAAAGGAATAATGTCAAGGGGGGCCATGGAGAAGAATTTTAGGGAGTGATCAACACTGTTAATGTCATAGATAGGGCCAGGAAGATAAACACTTATTGAGAAGATTCTGTTTGTGTAAGGGCCTCATTAAAACAACATCATATGCAGAACTTGTATTTTTTTGTGCAACAAACTTTATAAAATCTTATCAGGAACAGACCAATGATATAGGAAAACTGTCCTTTGATGAAAGAACTTAAGTTTTATATAAATATACCATTGATAGTGGATATTAATTAATTTTAAGAATCCTAATAATAGCCCTGGCTGGTGTGACTTAGTTGATTGGGCATTGTCCCATGCACCAAAAGGTTGCTGGTTTGATTCCCAGTCAGGGCACATGCCCAGGTTTTGGGCTCCATCCCTGGTAGGGGGCGTGCAGGAGGCAGCCAATCTATGTTCTGCTCTCACATTGATGTTTCTCTTTCTCTCTCCCCCTCCCTCCCTTTTTCTCTAAAAATCAATTAAAAAATCAAAAAAATCTAATAACTTAATGTTAGCCAGCTTAATTATAAAAAACTAGAGGCCTGATGCACAAAATTTGTGCATGGGGCTCGGCCCTCACAGCCCCGGCTTCATTTGGAAGGTCGTCTGGACCAGTGGTCCTCAAACTTTTTAAACAGGGGGCCAGTTCACTGTCCCTCAGACCGTTGGAGGGCCGGACTATAGTTTAAAAAAAAAACAAAAACAAATTCCTATGCACACTGCACATATCTTATTTTGAAGTAAAAAAACAAACAAAATGGGAACAAATACAATATTTGTATTTGCATGTAGCCCGCGGGCTGTAGTTTGAGGACCCCTGGCCTGGATGGTTATTTTGCTGTTTGGTCTAATTAGCATATTAGTTCTTTATTATATAGGACTAGAGGCCTGGTGCACAAAAATTTGTGCACTCGGGAGGGTCTTTCGGCCCGGCCTGTGCCCTCTCACAGTCTGGGACCCCTCGGGGAATGACCACCTGCTGGCTTAGGCCTGCTCCCCGGGGGATTGGGCCTAAGCTGGCAGTCAGACATCCCTCTGGCAGCCCAGGAGCCCTTGGGGGATGTACATTTGCCAGCGGGGAGCAGGCCTAGCTGCAGTTGGACATCCTTAGCGCTGCTGAGGAGGCGAGAGAGGCTCCCACCACCACCGCTGTACTGGCAGCAGTCAGCCTGGCTTGTGGCTGAGCAGAGCTCCCCTTGTGGGAGTGCACTGACCACCAGAGGGCAGCTCCTGCACTGAGCGTCTGCCCCCTGGTGGTCAGTGTGTGTCATAGTGACCAGTCATTCCCAATCTTTCTGCTGTTAGGGTCAGTTTGCATATTACCCTTTTATTATATAGGATAGAGGCCTGGTGCATGGGTTGGGGCCAGCTGGTTTGCCCTGAAGAATGTTCCAGATCAGGGTGTGGGTCCCGCTGGGGTGCCTGGCCAGCTTGGGTGTTTGCAGGCTGGTCACACCCCCTTCAGGGTGTGGGTCCCCACTGTGGTGCCTGGCCAGCCTGGGTGAGGGGTTGATGGCTGTTTGCAGGCTGGTCAAGCCCCCCCAGTGGGGAACCTCACCCCATGAAGGTTTGGCCAGCCTGGGTGAGGGGCTGATGGCTGTTTTCAGGCTGGCCACACCCCCTTTAGGGTGGGGGGTCCCCACTGGGTTGCCTGGCCAGTCTGGGTGATGGGGCTGAGGGCTGTTTTCAGGCTGACCAAGCCCCCCGGCGATTGAAGCTCCCAGCCTCTCCTTTTTTTCTTTTTTTAATTCTGAGATTTATTTACCTTCTATAATTGAAACTTTGTAGCCTTGAGTGGAGCTCAGAGCCAGCCAGGGCGGGCGGGAAGCTTGGCTTCCTCCATTGCCAGGGGCAACCCAAGCCTCCTGCTCGTTCCAGCTTTGTGGCCACAGCCAGCTGAAAGCAGGTATCTGGGGTTTATTTATCTTCTATAATTGAAACTTTGTTGCCTTTAGTGGAGCTCAGAGCCAGCCGTGGCAGGCGGGAAGTTTGGTTTCCCCCATCACTGGAGCAACCAAGCCTCCTGCTCGCTTCAGCTCTGTGGCTGCCGGCCGCCATCTTGGTTGAGTTAATTTGCATATAGTTGCTCTGATTAGCTGGTGGGAATGGCTTAAGGCATAGCAAAGGTACAGTCAATTTGCATGTTTGTCTTTTATTAGATTAGATAATATTTTCTCTTCCCATTCTGAAATAACCAAGACAAAGTTATTTTATGTCCATTAATGAGAATATATCTCCATACCTTATACTATCTTTTATTAAAAATATGGACTATGCATATATGAATATAAGTTCCATATTAATTATAATTTTAAACCCTTAGAAATCTTAATTTTAGTGACAACTAAAAATAAGCAATTAGCATTCTTTAGACCAGTAAATTTATAAATACAGTTCATTCAAAATGATTATGTAGCCCTGTATTATTGACCTGGAACATGTTCATATTATAAGAAAAGGGTGGGTTATAAGTAATATTACATTATGAACCCATTAAAAATATAGTTCAGCCCAGCTGGTGTAGCTCAGTGGTTGAGTGTCGACCCATGAACCAGCAGGTCACGGTTCAATTCCAGATCAGGGCACATGCCTGGTTTGCAGGCTTGATCCCCAGTGTGGGGCATGCAAGAGACAGCAGATCAATGATTCTCTCTCCTCTATCTCTATCTCTCTTTCCCACTTTGTTCCTCTCTGAAATTAACTATATATACATATAATTAACTATATACATATATATATAGTTAAAATTTATATTATATGTATTTTACCATAATAAAAACAAATGGAACAGTAGCTACTTCTGGATGCTATGTTTTTTATATTACTTTTTTTTTTTTTTAAGTTTTCTGCCAATGGATGTGTATTTACTTGTATGAAAACTAAGTCAGCCAAAACCGGTTTGGCTCAGTGGATAGAGCATCGGCCTGCGGACTGAAAGGTCCCAGGTTCGATTCCGGTCAAGGGCATGTACCTGGGTTGCGGGCACATCCCCAGTAGGAGATGTGCAGGAGGCAGCTGATCCATGTTTCTCTCTCATCAAACTAAGTAAATAAATGAAATAATGCTTTAAAAGAAGAGGAAAATAAAACGTCAAGTCTGATGCTCTTTAAGGCAATTTGATTCAATTTGATTCAAACTTTACCCTCCGTTCCCCTCCCACCCCCGCTCTGGAGTCACTTTTTAAAAAAAATTTCTGAGCCTTTCTGAGTCACCTTTAAAAATTTTTTTGTTGTCTTTATTTTTTTTAAATTTATCTTTATTTTTTAAATAATTACAGATTTCCCTTTTGTTTTTTTCCCCGTTGACCCCCTCCACCCTTCACATGACCCTCGCAGGCTTTCACCACACTATTCTCTGGGTCATGGGCTATGCATATCTATACTAATAAAAGGGTAATATGCTAATTAGACTGGCCATCTTCCGGATGTCCGTCCGGACAACGTCACGGTGGCAGGGGCCGAGGCAGAGGCGGTTAGGGGCGATCAGGCTGGCAGGGGAGGGCAGTTAGGAGGTAATCCAGCTGGCGGGGGAGCAGTTGGGGACAATCAGGTGGTAGGGGAACAGTTAGGGGCATTTAGGCCAGCATGCAGAGGTGGTTAGGGATGATCAGGCCAGCAGGGGAGCAGTTAGGAGCATCAGGCCAGCAGGCAGAGGCAGTTAGGAGTGATCAGGCAGGCTGGCAGGCCAGTGGTTAGGAGCCCATGGTCCCAGATTGTGAGATGGATGTCCAACTGCCAGTTTCGGCCCGATCGGGATTGGGCCGAAACTGGCAGTCTGACATCTCCCAAGGGGTCCTGGATAGGAGAGGGTGCAGGCCGGGCTGAGGGATACACCCGGTCATGCACGAATTTCATGCACCAGGCCTCTAGTATGAATGTAAGTTCCCGGGTTAATCACTCCCCACCCATCCTCCCATCCCCCCACCCCCCACCTTACCTCTGAAATTGTTAATCTGTTTCAAGTTTCTATGTCTCTGGATCTATTTTGTTCATCAGTTTATTTCATTCATGAGATTCCACATATGATGCTTATTTTGTCTGACTCTTTTATTTTGTTTAGCAAAATACTCTCCAGGTCCATCCATGTTGTTGCCAATGGTAAGAGTTCCTTCTTTTTTACAGTCGTGTGGACACTTTTTAAAGTCCAGCCTTTAAGGCACTATTGGACTGGAAGCTAGGAGAGCCCAACTCTAGCATGTCTGGGAGCCAGGCTGGGAATGTGAAACAAGCTGGACTATTTCAGGACACTCTTCAAATATGAAAAATGACCTTTTCCATTCCAAAAATAATTCCGCGAGTCAAGTCTTGGAAGAAAGCTTCGGTCTTAACAGTGAAATCTGGGAAAGGTACAGGAAGTACAAAACTTGAAAGATACCCTGCAAAGATTTCTTTTGGCTGACAACATTCAGTAGATTACAGCTATTTCTATGGTTATTTTTGTGGGTTAAGAGGAACCACAAAATGGTATCTCAGTGGATGTGTCCACTTCCCAACAAGTCCAGGACATGGCCCCAGATTTATCCATGTTGCATCTGACTATTCAAAGCCGACTCTACACCCGCATTTCTCGCCTGTGAAATAAAGAAGCAGGGATTGCAGGGAAGTGAGTGTGCTGGGGAGCCCAGGGTTTTTCTTCCACTGCTTTGCAGCTTGGAAAGTTGCCATCCATTCAGGTTTCACTCAAACAGGCTTTTTCCAGACCCTAGAACAAATCGTAGCCAGAAACTCTGCTCTTTGTCAGGAGGCAAATTGCAGCCCAGACTGAGCCAGGATCTTGCCTTCTCCCCTTAGAAAACAACTTTTTTTTTTTTTAAGAATCCAACTGGATTTTATTTGACGCAGAACACAATAGGACTGCAGGAATAGAAAACTGAGAAGCCAAAGCAGAAAAGACCCAGTTCTATCTAACTTACAATTAAGTAACAGGAGGGCAAGTCATTAAATGAATAACAAAACAGTTGAGCTTGATGGAGAATATTTTTTTTCTAGTGCCCATACTTTTGGAATTCCCACTCTGTTGTCCAGCGGACACACCTGCCGTGTTTTGAGCCAGCGAGAGATGCAGTGGAAGTGAAAAGCATGATTACAGACTCCCCACGCAACGGTGCACTCTTCAGGAGTGGCAGATGCCTGGTTCGCCTGACATTCTACGCAAAGATCATAATGTGGTTCCTGCAGATGACAGTTATCAACCACAGTGTCCCAGGCCCAGAGGGCTACTGCGTTCCACTTTTTCACTTCGAAGAGCTTCTTGCCTGCGCCGCTGTTGGTGCCACTCTGGGTATCCACATCCATTGCTGCCGCCATTTTGGAAACACACCAACAACTTTTTTTAAAAATATATTTTATTGATTTTTTACAGAGAGGAAGGGAGAGGGATAGAAAGTTAGAAACATCGATGAGAGAGAAACATTGATCAGCTGCCTCTTGCACACTCCCTACTGGGGATGTGCCCGCAACCAAGGTACATGCCCTTGGCCGGAATCGAACCTGGGACCTTTCAGTCCGCAGGCTGACGCTCTATCCACTGAGCCAAACTGGTTAGGGCACAACTTTGTTTTTAATGTGTAGGAATCCTGGCTCTTCTTTCTTTACTCAGGGGATGGGACACAGCCCTGAGTTCTTTCCAGAAAGACCCCTGTTGTCCCCGGGTTTCTGTATTGTTTTGCCACTGTCCAGATTATATTGTTGTAGTGTACCCTGCAAATCACACAAGGATGCCTCAAGATGTTGAATTAAGGAGCCACATTTATTTCAAAGCCAGCGACTGCGAGGGGCAAATGCTCTCCAAATCTCATAGCCCTGCACGGCAGTAACATCAGGCTTATATCACAAAGGTATCTATTACATCTCTAGGTTTGGAATGAGGAACAAGGTTTGAAAAAGCAGTTTGTTACAGAAACTAAATTGAGCAAGTTAGTTATCTACAAAGATTAATTATAGTTTTAGGTCTTGGAGCCACTGAGTCAACAGAAAACACATTTTCTGGAGCCACTGAAGCAATTAAAGCAATTGTGCGGTCCTGGTCTCCAGGTGCAGAGGAATGTGTTTTGAAAGACCAGTAAAACCACAATCAATGGGATATACAGTCGAATGGGGTGATTTATATAAGTTCAGGAGATCAAAACAACTTCTCTATTATTTTAGCAAGCAAATACTTACAGAAGCCAGAACAGCAGGGTTAAAAATTAAACAGCAGTTTTTACCCGAGATGAACGTTACTATGCTTCATTGCTTCAATATCTGGATCTATGGATATCTCATCTTTCTAATATCAGTGATTTAAATGTTTCAGTCTTTCCTCTTTAGCTACTGCAGTTTAATGAAGTAAAAGAAATAGGCTCCATCTCCACTGTTGGTGACCCCAGGCAATGAACCATTTGCAGAGCTCCGCACAAGTTAGACATCTGTGAACCCTTACGGGTTGCACTCTTTACCCCCTTGCACAGAAAGTGAAAGCCAAGGTTCTTGGTGCCTATTTTGTGATTAGATGTGCTTTTCTTTGTTAGGGATCAACTTTCCCTCCCTTTAAGGCAAAGAACCCCTTTGAGGAACCATTGGAACAACCCTGTTGACTACAAAGAGGGTAATGCAGCTGTTTCATATCTTAAATGTGGTGATGGTTACACAACTGTATATAATATTAAAAACTATAAATTAAATTATACTTGGATTAAGAACACCAACAACAATCAGTTTAGTAACATGAAAAAATGTGTACGAAGCAATACTAAAGCAGGGGGGGAAATGCTGCATCTGTAAAGTTTATGTGTGTGTACATACATATACATATACAGTGGGGCCTTGACTTACGAGTGTCCCGACTAATGAGTTTTTCGAGATATGAGCCGTCTCTCGGCCGATTTTTTGCTTTGAGTTGTGAGCTAAAATTCGGGTTACGAGCCAGCTTCAGATACCCCACCGCTAGTTGGTGCAGCAAACATCACAGTGAACACCACAACATCAGCCCAGCATCACGTGTCTCACTCGTTCACTTCTTGATTTGACATACGAGTAATTTGAGTTACGAGCTCCGACACGGAACGAATTAAACTCGTAAGTCAAGGCCCCACTGTACTAGAGGCCCAGTGCATGAAATTCGTGCATGGGTTGGGGGGGTCCCTCAGCCCAGCCTGCACCCTCTACAATCCGGGCCGCAGGCACAGGCGCAGCCACTGGCCCCTGGGACCACGGGGCAGGCGGCTTGTCTCTCTCCCTGGCCACAGCCTGGCTAGTCCCCATTTCTCTCTCGCGAGCTCATTTGTGCCTGGCAGGTCCCCATTCCTCTCTCCCAGTGTTGAGTGTCTGAGCTGTTCCAGCATGATGGTGTGATGGCTATTTGCATATTAGCTCTTGATTATATAGGATTGGTTAATTCTTGTATGTGGTCTGACCTGGGGTTGCGCCCGAAACCTTGGGTGTATCAGGATGATAATCTAACTGAACTCTAGGGCTGCCTATGTTTTCTTCTTGGATTTTTATGCTTTTGAGTCTAATATATGCCTTTAATCCACTTTAAGTTTATTCTTGTGTATGGTATAAGAAGGTGGTCTAGTTTCATTTTTTTGCATGTATTTGTCCAATTTCCCCCAAACCACTTATTGAATACTAGAGGACTGTTGCACAGCATTCATGCACTGGGGGTTGGGGGGGTCCCTCAGCCCAGCCTGTGCCCTCTTGCAGTCTGGGACCACTCGGAGGACATCCCCTGAGGGGTCCTTAGTGCTGCCACAGAGGCGGGAGAGGCTCCCACCACTGCTACTGCGCTCGCCAGCTGTGAGCCCGGCTTCTGGCTGAGTGGCGCTCCCTCTGTAGGAGTGCACTGACCACCAGGGAGCAGCTTCTGCATTGAGCATCTGCCCCCTGGTGGTCAGTGTGCATCATAGTGATCGGTTGTTCCGCTGTTTGGTCAATTTGCATATTAGGGTTTCATTATACAGGATACTGTCCTTACCCCATTGTATGTTCTTGCCTCCTTTGTCATAGATTAATTGACAATAAAGGTGTGGGTTTATTTCTGGGCTAATATATGTCTGTTTTTATGCCAGTACCATGCAATTTTGATTATTATGGCCTTGCAGTATAGTTGATATCAATTGGCATGATTTCTCCAGCTTTGTTCTTCTTTCTCAAGATTGCTGAGGCCATTTGGGATCTTTGGGTTCTATATAAATTTTTTGGAATATTTGTTTTAGTTCTGTGAAATACATCATTAATATCTTTATAAGAATTGCATTGAATCTATAGATTTCTTTGGGTACAATTTAATGATGTAAAGTCTTTCTATCCATGAACACAGTATATGCTTCCACTTATCTGTATCTTCTTCAATTTATTTTTTTAGCCTTAGCTGGTTTGGCTCAGTGGATAGAGTGTCGTCCTGTGGACCAAAGGGTCCCTGGTTTGATCCCGGTCAAGGGCACATACCTTGCTTGCAGGCTCCTCAGGCAACCAATAGATGTGTTTCTCTCCCATCAATGTTTCTCTGTCTTTCCCTCTCTTTTCCATTCTCCCTAAAAATCAATGAAAAAATATCCTCGGGTGAAGATTAAAAAAGAAAAAATTATTTCTTCAGTGTCTTAATAATTTTTCAAGTACAGGTCATTTGCATTCTTGGTTAAATTTATTCCTATGTATTTTATTTTTATTTTTTTAATCCTCACCTGAGGATATTTTCCCCATTAATTTAATTTATTTATTTAATTAATTTGTTTTTCAGCAAGGCAAATATCTTTACTTCTGCAGAAGGATGTGCACGCACATGGTCTGGGAACACACACACACTGATTTTTTTAAAAATAGAGAATGGAAGGAAGCGGGGGGGGAGAGAGAGAGAGAGAGAGAGAGAGAGAGAGAGAGAGAGAGAAACATCAGTGTGAGAGAGACACATTGATTGGTTGCATTCCGCACACTCCCTGGGGGATGGAGCCTCCAACGAGGTATGTGTCCTTGACCAGGAATCAAACCTGATACCCTTCAGTTGGTGGGCTGATGCTCTAAAATAGCCAAGCTATTTTATTTATTTATTTTTAATTTTAATTTTTTTAAAATTCTCACCCAAGGAAATTTCTTCATTGATTTTTAGAGAGAGTGGAAACGAGGGAAGACAGAGAGAAATATTGATGTGAGAGAAATACATCAATTGATTGTCTCCTGCAGTCCCAACTAGGACCCCAGTGGGAAGAGCCTGCAACAGAACTCCATACCCTTGACTGGAATTGAACCCAGGACCCTTTAGTCTGCAGGCCTACGCTCTATCCACTGAGCCAAACAGGCTAGGGCTATATTTTTTTATGCAATTTTAAGTGGGATTGTTTTCTTAGTCTCTCTTTCTGATAGTTCACTTTTGGTGTATAAAAATGCAAATGAGCCCTAGCTGGGTTGGCTTGGCGGATGGAGCATCTGGCAGCTGACTGAAGGGTCCCAGGTTCCATTCCAGTCAAGGGCATGTACCTCGGTTGCAGGCTCCATCCCCAGCTTCGGTTGGGGATTGTGCAGGAGGCAACCAACATCAATATTTCTCTCTCTCTGTCTCTGCCTCTCCCTTCCACTCTCTCTAAAAAAGTCAATGGAAAAATATCCTTGAAAAAACAATGCAACTGATTTCTGGATATTTATTTTGTATCCTGCTACTTCACTGAATTCATTGATCAGTTCTAGTAGTTTTTGGTGGAATCTTTAGGGTTCTCTATATACAGTACCATGTTATCAGATGTAAATACTTTTTAAAACTTAGGTGAGTGTGGAGCAGTACACTTAAAATTCGTTCACTCTGCGCTTTATGCTATAAATACATTGTTTTAAAAGAAGGTTTAAAGTTCTGGCTGGTGATCACAAGAGTGTATATCCAAATGAAAAAATATTCATCCCTAAAATTTGTGCAGTCTACCATACATTATAACGCAATAAAGAAAAATACAGACATTGAAACTGCCTGCTCTGTCGAGGACTAGAAGTGGAAGCCCGCCCGCGCTGTGTTCACTGACATAGCGGACCTCCGCGTGGCCTGCGATCGGGCGCCTGCAGGGGGCGCCCGAGTCGGGGTGGGGCTATGGCTGCACAAAGACCCGCCGCTCGGGGCACCACGGTCTTCCGGCCCACGGGGGAAGGTGGTGGGCGGCCCCACGTCTCCCGCCCTGTGAGCGGCTGGGGAAACCGCCGCCTCGGGCCACGCTGCCACTCCACTCCGCGTAGGCCGTCCCTGACGTCACCGCCCCGCCTCCCGGCCTCGTGCCGCCGTCCTAGCCCCGCCCCCTTTCCCGGCTTGCCCCGCGGTGAGGTCCCTCGCCCTCGGCTTCTGCCAGTCGCCTCAAGATGGCGAACACAATGAGCTGATCCGCGCTGGTTGCCCCTGAGCCTACTGTGAGGAGGAACGGTTGGCGAGGCCTCACTGAAAGAAGAGCGTTGCACGAGCAGGAGGAGGAAGAGGAGGAAGGGGAGGAGGCGCCCCGACTGTCGGCCGCTCTCCCGCTCGCCGCCGGCCCGGCGCTTGCCCCGCCTGGGTCGGCCCCTCGGCTGCCCGCCCGCTCGCTCGTTCGCCGGCCCGCTCGCTGCGGGGCCCCGCCCCGGCCCTGCTCCGCCGCTGCCGCCTCCTGCCGCCATGAAGCTGACCGACGGCGTGCTGCGGAGCTTCCGCGTCGCCAAGGTGTTTCGTGAGAACTCGGACAAGATCAACTGCTTCGACTTCAGCCCTAACGGCGAGACGGTCATCTCCAGCAGCGACGACGACTCCATCGTGCTCTACGATTGCCAGGAGGGCAAGTGAGTGCGGCGGTTGGCCTGGGCCCCGCCCTCCCTCCCTCCCGCGGGTCGCGCCGCGGCCCGTTCCCCACTCCGACTCCGGCCTCCGGCCTGTTTTGCACTCGCTCCCGCCAGGGCCGTTTCCACTCCGAAGCCGTCCAGGAGGCCCTTTTTTTTTTTTTTTTTTGTAAGAAGTAACGGTAGTAATGCTAGTAGTAGTATTTTGTAAGTCGTCGGTCTCCTCAGAGAGCGCATCTCTTGCCCCACCCCACCTTGACCTTGACCTTTCGGCGCCGGGCCCGCCCACACCTGCCCAGCGGGTAGTTTCCGCGCCTCCTGCTCTATCTGAGGTGCGGGCCGGCTCTATCCCCAGCGCCGGGCCGCGGAGGCCGCTCCCCCGCCGGCCGCCGAGGCCGCTCTCCGTGCCCTCGCGGGGGTGACCTCGATCCGGCGCTGGCACCCCGCCCACCCGCTCGCCCTCGGCTTCCCGCGAAGGCCGCGTGGGTTGCAGTTCTTAGCGTCAGGATTTATTTTTTGTGCTTCCTTTCTTTTCTGTTCCGAGTCATGCTCACACCCCTTCGGACCCGGTGCCCACGCTTGTAGGTGAACTTTCTACCCAACATCTGAAACTTTTCCTTTTTGCCGGGCGCAAGCGAACTTGGCCGTCTCGTCCCGACCTGAATGTGGACCTCCCGTTAGAACAAAGAAAGCATCGGCTAACAATTTCGTGTTTCCTCTTACGGTTTTGTGTTTTTTTTTTTTAAACTACACTTTATGGTCCACTTGGAATTACCAAAATTCCGAGTCTAGTCTGACCATGAAATGTATACGTTGCCCCTCTGGAGACCCACCACACCTGCTTGTAAGCCCAGCATTTGTTTTTTTCCCTTTTTTCCTGGGGAGCTTGTCAGCTTCACCTCACCCCTGTAGATTTGCTTTCTTTAAGTCCTTGCTAACTTGGGAGCTCCTTTGGAGCAGAACTGGATTTAGGCTAAATTTTATTTCCCTTCAGCCACTTTCCTCAAGCAGGCTTGCAGATCTTTGCTTTTGTCAGACTTCATTGTGTTGTCTAGTTCCAGATCTTACTTTTTGAATCTTTGGGTTTTCCTCTATCTTCTCCAGCTGTTGTTGTTCTTCCTCCCCCCCCCCCCCCCTTTAAAAATACACACTGATGTCTCCTACAAACTTTCTTGTGGAACTTGTCTCTTTGTGAGTTTAGTTATCTAAAGTAATTCTGTTTCGTCCGAGCCATAGTGTTCTACCCACTTTTTCCCCACTGGGGCTATGAAAAAGTATTCTGTAATTGGCTCTGGATTTGCCTGCTGTACATGGGAGGGTGGCCTATAGTGGTGGTCTTGGGGGGAAGAGAATTTGTTAGCTGGAGTGATGCTGAGTTTTTTGAGTCAACTTAATTCATTTGGCCTTGTGACCAGGTATGTGACATTGGCCATTTCACTTCTCTGGATATTAGATGACCTCTTTAACCTATCGGACAGAGTACATGGTCCTAAGTGGTAATGTGAAGAAAAGATTTGCCACTAGTGTGGCCAAACCAACATTGGAAGAAGTCCAACGTTTTCTTGTAAGGCACAGTATCTTTTTAAAATATATATATTTTTATTGATTTCAGAGAGGAAGGGAGAGAGAGAGAAAGAGAAAGAAAGGAACATCAGTGATGGGAGAGAATCATCGATCAGCTGCCTCCTGCATGCCTCCTACAAGGGGTTGAGCCCGAAACCTGAGCATATGCCCTGACTGGGAATCAAACCATGACCCCCTGGTTCGTAGGTTGATGCTCAACCACTGAGCCATACCTGCCGGGCTAAAACAATATTCTTTATGCTCTGTGTTTTCTAGTTTACTGTTGTTGTTTTTTTAAATTTTATAATGGAGTTCATCCATTGAGTGATTTTTTTTAAACTTGAGAGAATATGAAGGATATTAACTGTGGTAGGTGATGCGAATTATTCAGAGAAGGCTTTAATATTATTTGCTCATTCTTTTTTAAAAAAAATATATTTTATTGATTTTTTTACAGAGATGAAGGGAGAGGGATAGAGAATTAGAAACATCGATGAGAGAGAAACATCGATCAGCTGCCTCCAGCACATCTCCTACTGGGGATGTGCCCGCAACCCAGGTACATGCCCTTGACCGGAATCAAACCTGGGACCTTTCAGTCCGTAGGCCGACGCTCTATCCACTGAGCCAAACCGGTTATGGCTATTTACTCATTCTTGATCACCAGAATCATCATTGGTGGAGAGAAGCTTACAAAAATATTTATGGAAAAATGTTGTTCCTGGGCTTTGTAAAGATTCTCTGAAAGAATGAAATACATTAGAATTTTTTTTTTTAAATATATTTAATTGATTTTTTACAGAGAGGAAGGGAGAGAGATAGAGAGTTAGAAACATCGATGAGAGAGAAACATCGATCAGCTGCCTCCTGCACACCTCCTACTGGGGATGTGCCCACAACCCAGGTACATGCCCTTGACCGGAATCGAACCTGGGACCTTTCAGTCCGCAGGCCGACGCTCTATCCACTGAACCAAACCGGTTTCGGCTAGAATTTTTTTTTTTAAATATATTTTTATTGATTTCAGAGAGGAAGGGAGAAGGAGAGAGAGATAGAAACATCAGTGATTAGAGAGAATCATTGATCGGCTGCCTCTTGCATGCCCCCTGATTGAGCCTGCAACCCAGGTATGTGCCCTTGACTGGAATTGAACCCGGGATCCTTCAGTCCAAAGGCCGATGCTCTGTCCACTGAGCCAAATCAGCGAGGGCTAGAATCTTGCTTTCAAACTAGAAAATCATATGTGGTAAAAGATTTCTGTAATTAAGAACAAATCTCAGGTTAGTGTTATTGATAAATTTGAGGCAAATAGGCTACTAGGTGTACCAGTTAATAATGCGGATGGAGTTACACATATGTTGATATATATGTGATTTGATATGTATGCTATTTTGTATTGACAACAAGCTTCAAAACTTCATGTGTCAAATTTGCTGAAGGTGTTAACATCATAGATATTTTTACGCCTACTAGTAAAATTGTCAAATTTCATGCCCCCAAAAAGAGCATTTGTGGGAAGTTTTAATTCATTATTTTGAAGAAAAAGTTATTGTATACTTTGGGAAGCTTATGGTGAACATGTTCCATCTCAAGATACTTGTGAACACTGGTTTAAACGCTTTAAAATTGATGATTTCGATGTGAAAGACAAAGAACGTCCCGGTCAACCGAAAAAGTTTGAAGACCAACAATTACAAGCATTATTGGATGAAGATCCATGTCAAATGCAAAAACAACTTGCAGAAAGATTAAATGTTGCTCAGCAAACAATTTCCAATTGTTTACAAGCAATGGGAAAGATTTTAAAGAAAGGAAAATGGGTGCCACATCAACTGAACGAAAGACAAATGGAAAACCGAAAAGTCATCAGTAAAATGTTGCTTCAGCAGCACCAAAGAAAGACTTTTTTACGTCAAATTGTGACTGGGGATGAGAAGTGGATTTATTTTGAGAATCCCAAATGCACAAAATCATGGGTTGATCCAGGTCACCCATCAACATCACCTGCAAGGCCAAAATTGTTTCGGAAAGAAGACAATGCTCTGCGTTTGTTGGGATCCGAAAGGTGTGGTGTATTATGGAAACCATTAATACTGATCGCTACCTACAACAAATAATCAATTTGAACCACACTTTGATCGTGAAACGACCAGAATGGGCCAGAAGACATGGCAAAGTAATTTTGCTTCATGGTAACGCACCATCACACACTTCAAAACCAGTTAAAGACATGTTAAAAGATCTTGCCTGGGAAGTATTAACTCACCCGCAGTATTCACCAGTCCTTGCTCCTTCAGATTATCACTTGTTCCTTCAGATTACCACTTGTTCCGATCGATGGCACATGCACTTTCTGAGCAGCGCTTCAAAATGTACGAAGAAGTGGAAAATTGGGTCTCTGAATGGTTTGCCTCAAAACAAGAAAAGTTCTTTTTGGGATGGTATCCACAAATTACCTGAAAGATGGGGGAAATGTGTAGCTAGCGATGGATGTTACTTTGAATAAAGCCCTTTTGATGTTTCTCTTAAAATTATCGTGTTTTCTTTGATTACAAAATCTGCCATTATTAACCGGTACACCTAGTATATATAAGTGGAACTGAAAATTTTCCTTTCACCATAGACTTTAACATTGGCTCTTTAGGCTCTACTGTGGTAGATAGACTGAAATACTGGGATAAGTAAGCTTCTCCTTTCACTGGTAGAGGCAAAGTTAACTACCTTTTGAGAGCAAGCACATGTGCACGCTCATACTCACTTGTTTACTCACTCTCTCATTGGTTACCACCATACAGTAAGTAACCCCAGTGAACAACTCTGGACAGTGGACTTGACTAGGTAGCCTCTGAGCTGAGAAGTCTTGTTTGGAAATGCGTTTTATGTAGGGAAATTCTTAATCTTACTGACATTAAAAAATAGAGACCTGGCTGTTGTTTTCAGTGGTTAATGTCAGCCCGTGAACCCAAGGGTTGTGAGTTTGATTTCTGATCAGGAGCACATACCTGGTTGTAGGTTCAATCCCCACTTCATTCAGGGCACGTGCAGGAGGCAACCAATTGATGTGAGATAGGTCTTTCTCATATTGATCTCCCTCCCTCCTTCCTTCCTCCTACTCTCTCATGGGAAAAAATATCTTCAGGTGAGGACAAACAAAAAACAAATATTGGAAGTGCAAATGATTGATTTCTTATAGCTGCCTGGGTCATCTGATTGTTTAGCATCTATGTGCCAAGATGAATTTGCATTGATGACAGGGTGAACTTTTTCATAAATTGGAACTCTCGGTAAATACTGGTACAGGATTTATGAAATTCTCCTACATCTAAATGTAGAACATTATGAAGTTTTTGGTTAATGATTTTGTTGAGTTCGGTTTCAGCTTGATCCTCAAGCTTCCATAGAGGAAGACATTTACAGAACTTCAGCGAATGGATTGGTATCCTCTGGCTTGGGAAATATGTGATTTTGCATTAAAGTAAAAAGAAAGCAACCAATGACTAGTTTTGCTAGGGAGAGTTAGGTTTGCCTTCCAAAAGGCTCAGTAAGTGCTTTGAACATGTAGGATAGGGAGAATGGGTAGGTTCTACAACAGCAGGTTATTAGGAAGGGTAAAAAGTAAGTTCTGGCCTCACTGGTTTGATGTATTTTCATGTCCCTCTTTATTATCAGGGTGACTTGTGTTTTTTTGTGTGCCTTTGTTCCCAAATAGATGTACTTTTTCTCAAAGCTAACTTTTGAATATTGTAATAAAGACTGAATTGAGCCGTCAGATTTACTTCCACTTTCGAATCTTTGCATTTGGTGTCCAGAGGTGAGAAAGGCTGTTGCACTTGATTTCATTTGTTTCTTCTCTCTTGTAAGAAATTCTGTTTCTGCTGAAACCGGTTTGGCTCAGTGGATAGAGCGTTGGCCTGCGGACCGAAGGGTCCCAGGTTCGGTTCTGGTCAAGGGCATGTACCTGGGTTGCGGGCACATCCCCAGTAGGAGATGTGCAGGAGGCAGCTGATTGATGTTTCTCTCTCATCGATGTTTCTAACTCTCTCTCTCTCCCTCCCTCTCTGTAAAAAATCAATAAAATATATTTTTTTAAAAAAAGAAATTCTGTTTCTTTCTAGTGTTAGAGATTACCAAGAATCCTCATCCTTGCCACATCATTCAAGTGCTTTTTTTTTTTGAAGATCTCAGATTTGATGATGGAGGATTTTGATTGTTTTCTTTCTCTGTCCATTTTCTTATCAGACCAAAGAGAACCCTGTACAGTAAGAAATATGGCGTGGACCTCATCAGATATACTCATGCAGCAAACACAGTCGTTTACAGCTCTAATAAAATAGACGGTAAGCAAGCCTTCTTTTTAGTAGGTCATGGTTTCCTTTGTTAAATAGTTCACGGAATCTTTGTGACTATTTCTGTTTAGGTTGTAGTTACTTTAAATATTTTCCTATGATCTTAACAGTGCTAACATTGTTATGACTGAAAAGATGCTAGAGGCAAGCTGCAAGTGCTTTTGAAATTGAGTATGAAAGATCTTCAGTTTAGAGTAGAAAGTGGAAATAGGAAGCAACAACTGGTGTTTATGGTTTGTACTTCTGGAAACTTAGAAGAATACTTTTAGAACAAATGAAAGGAAAGAATACTTGACACACAGCAAGTGGTGAACAATAGTACCTCCTCCTCAAAATTAAGAGTTTTGAGAAAAGTTTTCACAAATGCTTGAGCTATAATAGTTTATGGGATCTTAGAAGAGTTTTTAGTGTATGCCCAATCTTTTATGGTTTGTGTCAATAAAGGACAGTGTGCTGACCTTATTTTGTCTTTGATTCTGGGGACAATTTTTTTATCTGAATTTTATCCTTTTCCCTTTTTGCTTTTAAATAAAGCTAATGTCTTTGAAGAGTAAAGTTATTTTTAGAAATTAAACTTGTGAGTTTCTTTCTCTAATAAATGGTTCTGCTTTTACCTGCATTTCACCTGGATAAGTTGTTCTCAGTTGACAGATGATCTTGATAATTGAGCAATACCACTTAATTCTTTTATTATTATTTTTTACAATATATTTTATGGATTTCAGAGAGAAAGTTGGAGAGAGAGAGATAGAAATATCAATGATGAGAGAGAATCATTGATCGGCTGCCTCCTGCACGCCCCACACGAGATAAAGTCCACAACCTGTGCATGTTCCTGAACGGGAACCTAACTGTGACCTTCTGGTTCATAAGTCAGTGCTCAACCATTGAGCCACATCGACTGGGCAACACTTACTTTCATGTTAGGACTCCTTTTTAAAAAAATTCTCATGAATTTGATTGTTTCACTTTTTTTGCGGTAAGATTTTTCTAAAGTCATTCAACAGAGATTGCTTAGACTGTTATTTTGGCTCTGCCTGTCTCAGAGCTGAAGTGTTTTTTTTTTTTAATGTTTTTTTATAAGATGTTTCTGCCTGTACTTGACTTTTAGTAAGTATATTATTTCTACTTTTCATACCTGTATTTCAGAAATGGTTTTTTAAGTAAGCATGCATTTGATGCTTTTGACAAGAATATATAAAACATTAGAATCCTAAGGAAACATATCTGTGTGATTATCTGCATGACTGGTATATTTCTTCTGTTGGGGTCTTTTTCTGGGTGATTAAATGAGGATTGTCCAAATCTGGTTCAAGATGAGGCAAATGTGTGGCACTGCAGCTTTGCTGCCAGGCCTCCGCTGTGAGGATATTGCCTTTCCTGTGTCGAGTGCATCCTGAAGAGTTCCTTCAACGCTTCGTTTCCTTTTGCCTGATTCCAGGCTGAGGTAGTAGTTTGTACAGTTTGAGGGTCTATGATACCACCCGGTACAGGAGATAACTGTACAGGCCACTGCCTTGCCAGGAACAGCGCGCCAGCTACTGAGTGGGGCGGAGAGGATGGCGACGCCCTGCTCATCTCTGGGAAACCAGGTAATGGGGAGAAAGCCTTTTTCTGCTTAGGGAAGGTGAGTAGCTCCTAGTAATAGAACAAACAGGAAGACTTTGTAGTTGTTATAGGAGAACTTTAAAGATGTATTCAAGGAAAACCATGTAGAGTTCAGTTTTGTAACATACAAAGAGGACCGTTACCCTCTCCCAGGTTAAATGCCCTCTTATTAGAAAGTACTCCTGTGAACCACTGGGATGACTTGGTGCTGTTAGTGTCTTTGTTCCTGTGTTCTGTTTTCCTCCAGAATGTTCTTTCTGTACTTTTCTTTCTGCATTTTGGCATCATTTCCTATTACCCCTTTCTCAACAATTGTTCCTTATTCATAGTCTTTTTAGGGCCATCGTACCTTCTAGTTCAGCCATGGGCAAACTACGGCCCGCGGGCCGGATCCGGCCTGTTTGAAATGAATAAAACTAAAAAAAAAAAAAGACTGTACCCTATTATGTAATGATGTTTACTTTGAATTTATATTAGTTCACACAACACTCCATCCATGCTTTTCTTCCGGCCCTCCGGTCCAGTTTAAGAACCCATTGTGGCCCTCAAGTCAAAAAGTTTGCCCACCCCTGTTCTAGTTCTATTCTTCATGGCACTTCATTTCCCTTCCCAGCACCATCTTTTTTTTTTTTTTTTTTTTTTTTTAGATAGAATCATTTGGTTTTTAAGAATGTCTTATTTTACCCAAGCACAGATCTCTACGATTATTCCTTTCTTTGTTATTGTCAAAATCTCACTGTTCTGACTTCTTGGTATAGTTCATGAGTTTTATTTTGAAAATGTCTTGAGATCTTTGAAACCCAAATTTTCTCACTGCTTTTTGCCACTTTATTAGTATTTTAAACTAATTTCTCTGATGGACAAGGGACTAGTGGATAGTTGGTTAATTAGAAAAGAAGTAATAGAACTTCTCTGTCCATTTTGTTTAATTTTTATGTAAATTGTAAACACAGTTAGCATTCAGGTGAGGTTATTGCTCTAGTCTGTCAACTTAAGAATTCTGCTTTTGAATTATGTTAGATCTGTAGTGCCTTCTTTTCAGTTGTGGAAAGGAATTATTTACTATTTATTCATACCTTGCTTGAGTTATAGACAGCAATGACTTCTTTGATCTTGCCTTTTCAAGATGAAAATGCAAAGTAATTTTCTTTGAAAATAGTAGGATATCATCATGCCTTATTTGTCTTCTTACAGATACTATTCGTTACCTGTCCTTACATGACAACAAATACATCAGATACTTTCCTGGACATAGCAAAAGGTAAGACCCAAGTGTTATAGAAGTAGATAGTTCTTCTATCCCTGAGCTCTCAGTTAATAGAAGAATGAATGGAGAGATTTTATCAGTGAACTAAAGCTAGTTCCTCCCTGCTGCTTGGCCTTCCTCTTGGTCTTCTTTTGTTAATCCCCACCCAGTCAACTCTTGATTAACTGAGGTTGTGGAGGCAGGGGTAGGACTTTATACATAAATTTAAATTGTTACCGGAAAGGGGACCTGGTCCTTGGTGGTTCTGCCTAGGGCCAGCTTGTAGTGCGTAGGTTCTTCATGCAGGAAAAATTTCACAACATGAAGTCCAGGTGAATTTTAGCGGATGTTTATTAAAGCTGGGACAATGAAACAAGGACGGGCTGGGAAAATGAGCCTAGGCTGGTCTGCTTTGGCTCACTAAGAAGTCAGAGAAAAGGGGGCCTTGGGTACAGGCTCTGGGGGTTTGCCGGGGATGATCTGCCACTGCCCATTGCGGTCCTGGTTGCAAGCCTTGTGGGGTCCCTTGGAGTTCAGGAGATACATGCCTAGGGGAAAGAAGTAGGAAGGAGAACGCAGGCTGGGAACTTTGTTTTGAGGTGTTTTAAAGGCTGGGTGTTTAGGGGAAGTCTCAGGAGAGAATCTCAATAGAATATTCATCAGCTTTATCCTGATGTACCAAAATGAGGTTTTTTCTCTTCATCTGTCCTTGGTTGTGGTTGGCAAATGGCACTAATTGGATTTCTGCTGTCACCCTTCGTAGAGTGATTTAAGCTATTTACCCTGTGGTTAGGAGGAGAAGTACGAAACATTTACTCAAGTGTCCCCGGTTTAGGGAAGATAGGATATATTAGATCAGTGGTCGCCAACCGGTGGTCCTTGAGGTGTGAAAGGTTGGGGACTGCTGGTTTAAGGAAACCTTTGGAGCAGTGGTCACCAACTGTTGGTCCGCAGACCACTGCTGGTCTGTGAGGTCTGAAAGGTTGGTGACCGCTGTACTAGATGGCTGTAACTGCTTGGCATCTTGATTTTCTAGATGGTTGTAAACTGCTGTTTTAACAGTCTGATCTTAGTTTCCCTAGTCCACTTGTCCTGGTTTACTGGCCTGTCTCAAAATCACAGTTAAAATGTAATTAGGAAAAATGGTAGATTAAAGATATTCAGTGGAAACCTATGTAGTAAAAATACAGTTAGCATTTAGGAACCCCAATGAAAGGGATATCTGTATATATATATGAAGCCTCCCAGTAAGGTGGTCCCATTTCAGCAGGTTTCTGCTCTATATAAACATTCTATATGAGAACCTTAATGAGGATGCAAAAGAATAATTGTCCTTTGTTACTTTTAAAAGTCAAGAGGCTTGTTTCCTTATCCTGTTTGGTAGTGTAGGTTGCTTCTCTGTCTCCTTTGCCAATTTCCTCAGTATTTTTTTCTCTAGTTTGTCAAGTTTTGGTTGAATGTTAAACACATTTTTCCCCTTGGATGATATTTTAATCACAGGGAGTGGGTTATTTCCTCCTGCTTTCATTTGCAAATGTCCAGAAACCAAGTAAGGCTTAGAGTGGTAGAGTACCCTGACAGGCTGCACTCTGATTGGGCAGGGCATTTCTGTTACTGAAGGTAAGAGTGCCAGACAGTGAATGGCTTGTGACAAGTAGATGTTTTTGTTTGTTTGTAATCAAGTTAATGTTCACTAATGTACTGTTGTCTATAAGTGAGTTGATTGCAGTTGTTCAAAATTCTTTCCAATTTTCCCAGTTGTCCAATCTCTTGACCACCTGATTCTTATTAGTAGAAGACTTTGTTCCTCTCTTTTTGACAAAATCAAGGCCATCCAAAATAAGTTCTTTTCAAATTGTATTTCTTTCACCTAAATTCTGCTCTTCCTTCGAACTCTTTCCTTGAAAAAAGAGTAGCCTTTCTTCCTTGACAAAACCAACCTCTGTTTGCTTTCATCTGCTTAACTGGACATTTCCTTGCTGTCTACAAACTTACTTGGTCTCTTAAATCTATTTCTGGAGCCTATCACCCACTCCTTTTCACTGTCAAATATGAGTAATTTGCATACTCCTGTCTTCACCATCTAGTCCCAGAGTCATGTATGGGGTTTTTTCTAAGCTGTTTTACTTCCCGTTCCCTGCTGCCTCCAGTTAAAATTCATTGCCCTGGGCTTTTTTGGAGGTGCTCAACTTTTCAGTAAAACATTTTTTCCCCAGTTTGCAGCTGACTTTTCCCATCTCGGTTTTATTCTCTCGCTATTCTTGGCTTCTCTTTCTCCTTTTGGCTCTAAAATATATAAGGTTCTATTCTAGCCTTTCCTCCTTCTTGGTATTTAAAAAAAAATATCTCCCCTGATTTCATTCATGTCTACTCAGATGGCTTCCCAAATCAGTATTTTTAGCCCATGTCTGTCATGATTTCCAGACTCAACTTCCACCTACAGGTTTTATACACATCTGTGCAGATGTTTTTTCCATGTCCCCCACCTGACAGGTCCAACACTCCATCCATCATTGTTCTATTCCTTGAGTCATCTCCTCTCTGTCTACCTCATGTTTCTTCATGTCTGTTCCTATCGATTCTCTGGACTCAAAGCCTCTGTTGTCTCTTGACTCCCTTTCCCCTCCAGTGAGATGTTAAATCCTATTGATTCTATCTAGCTTTAATCCCCTGTGTCGCTCTCCTCCCTACTCTCTCCTTTGCTTCTGTTCTGGCTTATGTCCTGTCAGGTGAATTATTGTCAAATCCTAATTAACCTCCCCATCCCTCACCATCCTGCTTTAGCACCCTGTATTATAGTTCTGACCACAACATCCCTCAGGAAGCCTTAAAGGCTCTCCACATTTGCCTACTCCTTTCCCTTGGACTCAGGTTCTCCTTCCTCTGGCTCTGACTTTTCCCCCAGCATTATCACTCAGTTGCGGTGAATTGAACATGTGCCTCATGACTTCCTATCTTGCACCTTCTGGAAAGGTGTTTCCCATTGAAATCATGTTTACCACAGGTAATACCTCTTCCAGGAAGCCTTCCCTGGCCTTCTCTTGGAGTTGTCTGGACTAGATAGTTAAGCTTCCATAGAGTTGAGGTATTATTCCTCTTTGTGTTCCCTGTACCTCTCAGCATAAAGTTTTTTTGCCAAGATGGACTTCCTCTGAGCTATTGACCTGAATGCTGTGGCATAAAATTGCATGTCTATAAGCATTTTGCTCACTCTGTTTTAATTATCACCTTAGCATTCCCAGGAAATTTTGGCTTACAGTATATTTTAAATTTTTGAGTTGGGGAGCTAGTGTAAATGTTACATTGGAAGATACTTTTTTTTTTTAAGAAAAATTTTAAAAAAACGTAAATGGTAAGGAAAGTAAATTTTTTTCATTTTCTGTTCATGGTGTACATTTTAATTCTTTCTAGTGGAACCAAAAACCTCCTGAACCCCTTTCAGGATCATTCAAAACTTGAATTTCCTCTATGTCTAGATTTTAAAAATCTATTTACAAATGAGCTGTGCAGTTAGTTCAGTCACCTTTTTTACTTCAAGCTTTTCTTTGTCAAAATGAAACAGTACAATATGCATATTTCCTCTGTAATTTTTAAAAAGTTTTTTTATTTATTGATTTTTAGAGAGAAGAAGGGAGAGAGAGAGAGAGAAACATTGTTGTTCCACTTATTTATGCATTTATTGGTTGATTCATGTATGTGCTCTGACCAGAGATCAAACCTGCAACCTTGGTGTTTTGGGACAATGCTGTAACCAACTGAGCTACCCAGCCAGGGCTCCTCTATACCTATAGTCTTTATTTGTGATACCAGCTGCTAGATCTATGAAGTGTTTTGCAGTCAAGCTAGAATATAGAACTATTCGTCCATACACCCAGAAGAGCCACCTGAATGTCTACTTTCACAAGGGCTTTCTTCATAGGCGATATGGTAGAGTCACAGTCACTGTACAGGTCAGAGCTCACACCTCAAGAACCCCATGGTCAGGGCCATGGAATGCCCTGGGAGGCAGGTAAAGTGGTGCCACGTGTGGTCCTTCTCTGCAGGCCAGGCCCAAATGCTGGGGAAATGGAGGAGGGTGTCTCTTCAGAGCACAGAATGGCAGAGCAAGAACACCAGCAGAGAGGACAGGAGAGCTCAGGATGAGTCCTTGGAAGAAATGTTTTCTTAGTGAGCGATTCTCTTTTTAAAAAAAATTGATTTCAGAGAGGAAGGGAGAGGGGGATAGAGGTGGAAACATCAATGATGAGAGGAAAATCATCGATTAATTTCCTCCTGCACACCCCCTACTGGGGATTGGGCCTGCAACCCAGGCATCTACCCTGACTGGGAATCAAACTGTGACCTCCTGGTTCATGGGTCAATGCTCAACTATTGAGCCACCCAGCTGGACAGTGGGTAATTCTTAATGGGATAATCATAAAAAGGGACCTATATCAAAAATATAGTTGCTGGTAGCACAGGCCTGTGGCTCTGTAAGTGTAATGCCCAAATTAGCAGTCTATCACCTAGATCAGTGGGCTGAGGTCTGAGAATTCAAGTTTCTAACAAGCTCCTAGGACCTAGGTCAGTGGTTGGCAAACTGCGGCTCGCGAGCCACACACGGCTCTTTGGCCCCTTGAGTGTGGCTTTTCCACAAAATACCACGTGCAGACGCACAGGTACAGCGCGATTGAAACTTCGTGGCCCATGCGAAGTCAGTATTTTGTGGAAGAGCCACACTCAAGGGGCCAAAGAGCCGTGTGTGGCTCACGAGCCGCAGTTTGCCAACCACTGACCTAGGTCCTAGGACAGTGATGGCGAACCTATGACACGTGTCAGAGGTGACACGCGAATTCATTTTTTTGGTTGATTTTTCTTTGTTAAATGGCATTTAAATATATAAAATAAATATCAAAAATATGCAAATATCAAAAAATTTCTATATGTGACACGGCACCAGAGTTAAGTTAGGGTTTTTCAAAATGCTGACACGCCGAGCTCAAAAGGTTCACCTCACTGTCCTAGGAGCTTGTTAGAAACTTGAATTCTCAGACCTCAGTCCAGACCTGTTGGATCAGTCCTGGGAGTGACCTCAGTGATCAGTGTGAGCCCACCCTCCCAGCCATGCTGGTGCCACTTGGGTGTAGACTTTTAGTCTAGACCACAGACCACTCATTAAGTATCCCATGTAGTTCAGTACCATAAATTCACCCTTTTAAAGTAAACAGTTCGGCGGTTTTCAGTACACTTACAAAGCTGGGCAGCCATTCCACTATCTTAATTCCAGAACATTTTCATCACTCCAAAGAGAAACCTTGTACCCAGTCACATTCCCTGGCAACTACTAATCTACTTTCTGTCTCCAGCTCTTTGCCTCTTCTAGACATTTTGTATAAATAGAATCAGATAGTATGTGGCCTTTTGTGTTCGTCACTTACCATGTTTCCAAGGTTCATACATACTATATGTAACATGAATCAGTACTTCATTTTAAAAAATATATATATTTTATTGATTTCTTACGGAGAGGAAGGGAGAGGGATAGAAAGTTAGAAATACCGATGAGAGAAACATCGACAAGCTGCCTCCTGCACACTCCCTACTGGGGATGTGCCTGCAACCAAGGTACATGCCCTTGACCGGAATCGAACCTGGGACCCTTCAGTCCGCAGGCCAACGCTCTATCCACTGAGCCAAACCAGTTAGGGCAGTACTTCATTTTTTAATGCTGAATAATATTCCATTGTATGGATACATACCACATTTTGCTTATCCATTCATTAGTTGATGGACATTTGGGTTTCCAGTTTTGGACTATTATGAATAATGCTGCTGTGAGCATACATGTACTTTCTTTGTGTGGACATTTTCATTTTTCTTGTAATTTCTGGGTCATAGCAACTCTTGTTTTTTGAGGAAGTATAAACTTTTCCCAAAGGAACTGTGCCATTTTACATTCCCACCAGCAATGTATGAAGATTCCAACTTCTCCACATCCTCACCATCATTTGTTATCTTTCTCTTTTTTTCCATTATCTCTCTTTTAGATTATAGTTATGCTGGTGGTTGTGAAGTGGTATTTCATTGTGTTTTGATTTGCATTGGAATCATACATTTTTATGCTACAGCTTTAAGTTGCTTTTTTAATTATATTAGTTGGCTTTTGATTATCCAGATTGCTTGTGTAGTGTGTTCCTTAAAATGGCAGTTTGGGGAGAACAGGTTTTCCAGGTGTACCGGTTAATAATGCGGGTTTTTTTCAATAGATGGAGTTACACATATGTTGATATATATACGATTTGATATGTATGCCATTTTGTTGTATTGACTTCAAGCTTCAAAACTTCATGTGTCAAATTCGCTGAAGGTGTTAACATCATAGATATTTTTACGCTTAAAAATGTCAAATTTCATGCCAAAAAAAGCATTTGTGGGAAGTTTTAATTCATCACTTTATTTTGAAGAAAAAGTGATCGTATATTTCAGGAAGCTTATAAAGGTGAACATGTTCCATCTCAAGATACTTGTGAACACTGGTTTAAACGCTTTAAAATTGATGATTTCGATGTGAAAGACAAAGAACGTCCAGGTCAACCGAAAAAGTTTGAAGACCAACAATTACAAGCATTATTGGATGAAGATCCATGTCAAATGCAAAAACAACTTGCAGAAAGATTAAATGTTGCTCAGCAAACAATTTCCAATTGTTTACAAGCAATGGGAAAGATTTTAAAGAAAGGAAAATGGGTGCCACATCAACTGAACGAAAGACAAATGGAAAACCGAAAAGTCATCAGTAAGATGTTGCTTCAACAGCACGAAAGAAAGACTTTTTTGCATTGAATTGTGACTGGCGATGAAAAGTGAATTTATTTTGAGAATCCCAAATGCACAAAATCATGGGTTGATCCAGGTTAACCATCAACATCACCTGCAAGGCCAAAATTGTTTCAGAAAGAAGACAATGCTCTGCATTTGGTGGGATCCAGAAGGTGTGGTGTATTATGAGCTTCTAAAACAGGTGAAACCATTAAAACTGATTGCTACCAACAATAAATAATCAATTTGAATCACGCTTTGATCGTGACCAGAATGTGCCCGAAGACATGGCAGAGTAATTTTGCTTCATGATAACGCACCATCACACACTTCAAAACCAGTTAAAGACATGTTAAAAGATCTTGCCTGGGAAGTATTAACCCACCCGCAGTATTCACCAGTCCTTGCTCCTTCAGATTATCACTTGTTCCTTCAGATTACCACTTGTTCCGATCGATGGCACATGCACTTTCTGAGCAGCGCTTCAAAATGTACGAAGTGGAAAATTGGGTCTCTGAATGGTTTGCCTCAAAACAAGAAAAGTTCTTTTTGGGATGGTATCCACAAGTTACCTGAAAGATAAAAGGGAAATGTGTAGCTAGTGATGGACATGACTTTGAATAAAGCACTTTTTGATATTTCTCTTGAAATTATCGTGTTTTCTTTGATTATGGAATACGTCATTATTAACCGGTACACCTAGTATATATGTAAGCCGGTAGAGTGGTTTAAGGTTCGCATCCAGTTTTTGTAAGTATTTTGCTTCAACTCTTATTTATCTCAATGCATTTCAGGGTGGTGGCCTTGTCCATGTCACCTGTGGATGACACTTTCATTTCTGGGTCTCTTGATAAGACCATTCGACTCTGGGATCTCCGGTCTCCTAACTGCCAGGTAATGGTACCTCACAGTTACACTTTGAGTGTTATGTATGGTAGGCACTGTCATCAACTCTCCCTCTCAAGGAAAGGGGGAAAGCATTGGTTCTATTCTGGGATCCCAGAGTCTTTTTAAAAACTTTGGAGAAAATCTGATTTTCTGGTAGGTAGCTGGTAATTAAGCAAATTATGCTCTGTGGCTTATTGCTTTAAAAATGTTTTCCTGGAGCCTGTTAGCCTCAGATTTGTTATTTGGATTTAGTGGCTATAAAATACAGTTAAGGTTGATCTGAAATCAGTTGTATGGAGACCTGTTTTTTTTTTTTTATAAAAGCTTCATTTCAGTTTTACTTTTCCACTTCTGTAGGTAGGCTGGTATCTATTTGTGTCTCTTAGTTTTCTTTGGGAAAAGTAAATTTTATAGTGATAGGACCCTAGGTTCATTAACTTTTTTTTCTTATTTCTGTTTTCTTAGGGCCTCATGCATCTACAGGGCAAGCCAGTTTGTTCTTTTGATCCAGAAGGGTTAATTTTTGCTGCCGGTGTCAATTCTGAAATGGTCAAACTCTATGACCTTCGCTCTTTTGATAAGGTAAATCCTTAAGCTCTCTTGATATTGTGGAAGTTTTGATGGGTGAGATGGACATTTTAAGAACTTTTTAAAAAACATATATTTTTATTGATTTCAGAGAGGAAAAGAGAGGGAGAAATAGAAACATCAATGATGAGAGAAAATCATTGATCTGCTGCCTTTGTCCCCTACGGGGGATCGAGCCTGCAACCCCGAGTTGGACCCAAGACCCTTTAGTTTGCAGGCTGATGCTCTAACCACTGAGCCAAACCAGCTAGGGCTTTAAGAACCTTTTCTATGATAGAGAGGTATATGGTAGATATTGGAGAGTGTCATAGCAGCAGTTCATCCTTTGCTTTCCCTTGTCAAAAAGGAATCCAAAGGGGATAGAATAAGAGCTCAGGCAGAAGGAATTATTGATGTGAATTGGGGCTGCTGCTTTTATCTTTTGCAGGGGCCATTTGCAACATTTAAGATGCAGTATGATCGGACTTGTGAGTGGACAGGACTTAAGTTCAGCAACGATGGCAAACTCATCCTCATCTCCACCAATGGCAGCTTCATTCGTCTCATTGATGCATTTAAGGGAGTGGTGATGCACACGTTTGGGGTGAGCTGACATAGCTGTTTCCATGTTCCTATCTCCTGGGTTGAGAGTTGTGTTCACTGGTTAGTGGAGACAAACAGCTATCCTTGACTCACTGATTGAGGCACGGGCTTACATTTTGTTCCTATATATGAACTTACTTCCCTTGGATTCTGAGACATTCACTTCTCACCCAGTGACCCAAGTTTAGTGTTTAGATGTCATATAATTCGTGACCATAAACGTTTTCTTGCCCTCTTGAATCTGGAGCTAGAGTAGGCGGTGAATGGTAAAGGGTGGGGCCACGTTTGGAAACTTGGTGCCGTTGTGCATGAGAAGAGGGTTTCACAGAAAGGAAGGTGATGAGTCTGCTGGGTCAGTGTTTCTAAGCAGTTATTTTTTTGTTAATGGCACTTTGGCCAGAGAACTGTTCTGTTTTTTTAGGGTTATGCCAACAGCAAAGCTGTCACACTGGAGGCCTCATTTACTCCGGATTCCCAGTTTATTATGATCGGTAAGTGCTCTTTATACCCTTTGGGGGTTATTTTTTTAATACTGAGGTTTTGTTTCTATTATTTTTGTTAATTTTAACTAATTAAGGTAATATTTGTTATCCTTTTGTTAAGATGTTCTCAGATTTCTGTGTATCACTGTATGCCAAAGGTATAGTGTCTTTAAACTATTCTGACTTTGCAGTTCTTTACTGGGAACTGGCATTAATGTTGGTCTTTCCTGGACTAGCATTAGAGTTAAACTCTACAAGCACCATCTTTTTTTTTTTTTTTCCACATTTTTTTTTCTTTTTATTTTTATTTTTATTATTATTAGTTAAGGTATTACAAATGTGTCCTCATCCCCCCCATTAACCCCCAACCTCCCCCCCGCACACAAACTCATGCTCCCATCCCCCTGTTGTCCATGTCCATTGGTTTGGCTTATATACATGTATACAAGTCCTTCGGTTGATCTCTTCCCCTTACCCCCGCCCTCCCCTACTTTCCTTCTGGGGATTGATAGCCTGATCGCTGTTTCTCAGTCTTTGGGTCTGTCCCTTTTCATCAGTCTGTGTTATTCTCTCTAATCCACAAATGAGTGAGATCATGTGGTATTTAAGCACCATCTTATTAGTAATACTAATTTTCTGATATAATCCTGCTTTCAATCATTTTTAAAGTATATTTTTTATTGTTGATAGTTTTATAGATATCTCCCATTTTCCCCCCTTGACCTCCCTCCTCCCTGCCCTACCCCCCCCCCCCCCCCCCCAGGTCTTCACTATCCTATTGTCCTATTGCCTGTGTCCATGGGCTATACATACAAGTATATGAGTTCTTTGGTTTATCTCTTCTCATCCCCCCATTTCAGTTATCTTAATGGATAGGTGTTGGTGGTGTAATGATATTTAGCCTCCATTTAAAAAAAATGTTTTTATTGATTTTAGGGAGAGGAAGGGAGAGGGAGAAACATCAACATTGATCGGCTGCCTCCTGCATGCCTCTATTGGGGATCGAGCCAACAACCCAGGCATGTGCCCTGACAGTGACCTTGGTGCATGGGTTGATTGATGCTCAACCATTGTGCCATACCAGCTGGATTTAAATACCAGCCCCCATTTTTAATGAGAAAACTGAAGTCAGAGGGGAAGTTATTTGCTTAGGAACAAATAACTAGGATCAAGATTAATTCCCAGAGTGTCCTTTCTTCACCGCTTCTCCTCCCTCTCAATTTCTGCTGAGGGCTGGGTCCTGAAACATGACTTCTTTCTACATGCCAATCTATGTCTCTTTCCCACTTCCCTTTTTATTGTGCTTTGAGCTGTTGTGTGTTCCTTGATCATTCTATTCAGGTTCAGAGGATGGCAAGATCCATGTCTGGAATGGAGAGAGCGGTATAAAAGTAGCTGTGTTGGATGGCAAACATACAGGCCCCATTACCTGTTTGCAGTTCAACCCCAAGTTCATGACCTTTGCCAGCGCATGTTCCAACATGGTATGTGAACAATGGGAGATGTCCTTCAGTTGGGTTGTGGGTGTTTCAATGAGCACAGCAAACTGTGTTCTAAATAGGTTCATTACAAGCACCCAAGTTTGTTTCTCAGCTGTTGTTTCCATGTTTCACCTCTTACTCTCTGATCTCTGGTTGGGCTGGCCTTTCATTTTTACTCTTCTTTCTATGATCTGGGATCACCTGTGAACTCCCTGGAGATCTTAAGCCAGTTTTAGCTCTGGCTCCTGGTTTTATGCCCAAACTATCTGGGCTATGCTTTGACAGCTTTTTGTCTTCTTAAAATACTTTGAACAAGCCTTTTGTGGTTGTAACCTATAAGTTTTCCGTTTTTCTCAGTTTATCGCTGAATTCCTCAGAAATTCTTACAGTTGATCATAACTCACCACTTAGAAAATTTTCTCCAGGCTGTGTCTCTTCCTAGATAACACTGGCAGAACAAAGCATCATGAGTCTCAGCCACCAGTTTCCCCTTGGCATCTTCTAAACCTACCTGGATATTTGGAAGATGAGGCACTTACCCAGAACACATTACCTTCCTGGCCCTCCCCCCCACCCCTCCTCCTAAGAAAACCTAAAAAAAAAAGCATCAAAACCATCCAGTCCAATCCTCATTTTTTTACAGATCAGGCAGGTAGGGCCTTTCAATGAGGGTCACTTGTACATTAGTATGAGGCTAGGTTACCCAGATGCCTACCTCCTGGTCAGCACTCCTTTTTATCCTTACCACTGGGCCACTGTGGTAAGGATGAAAAGGGTAGCAGTATTGGAGGGAAACAGAACCATGTAAAGTGGAGTGTTTCTCCATAGATTGCTAGAGTCGGTTGTTTGGGAGAGAAGGCCACCAGCCATAAGGGTTGGACAGCTTGACGCTGTGGGAAGGGGTAAAAGAACCCTTAGTAGTTAAGAGAGCGACTTGGCTTTTTAAAGTTGACTTATGTTCTTTTTCCAGGCCTTCTGGTTGCCCACCATTGATGACTGATCCTGATGCTGTTTGGCTATTTCTGTACAGTGAGTGTGGCCAGCAGGAAAAAACTCAGAGGGACTGATTTAATATTGGGACTGGATCATTTGACTGGGCTGGAGAGCATCTTTCCACATGGCCTTCCCATGGATGTGCTGTACATCTGCTCAAAAGAAAAAAAGTACTTTGCCAAGCTTCTTCAAAAGGACTCTTGGTGGGGCAGATTCAATTGGGACTCAGATTTTCTAGCTGTCCACTGCACCAAGCTCCTCCAGAGGATGACCAGACTCATGATTAGGGTATAGTGGGGCCCTTAAGGCGCCTTCAATTTTGAATGTATTTGCTGCTGAGGAGCTGGTGAAGTTATTAATTCTGCACATCCCCTCTCTTACCCCCATAAATGCATGGGAAGCCACAGTTCTGGTTTGGAGATGCTAGAGCAGCTCAGTGCCCCTTGCCCTCACCTTGCATGTCTTATTACTGGGTCTCCCTGTGTCATTGTGGTATAATCCACAACCATATGTTACTTAGGTGCCAAACATTTACAGAAATAAGTCTTCATATATCTTAGGGTCAGAAAGGGACAGATACAGAAAGACCTTGTTTGCTAGGAAGAGTCAAGTTATAGTCATTTGAAGGTGGGTGACCTAGACATGCCTCAGGCTCTGGGTTTTAGGTGGGAAAAGACCCAAGAACCTGAAAGGGAGGAAGGGGTAGCAGATGAGTTCCTAGGACTGGGAGGTATAGCAGTAGCCTAGTGTGGTCCCTTCTCATCAAGACAAACCGATGGTCCTCCTGGGTGCCTACCCAGTGTGGTTGTGTACAAAAGCAAGGGAGTCTATTTTTGTACATGAGATACATCACACTTTCCTGTGGGACCAGTATTGTTGAGTGAGTTTGAGTTGTTTACACTGATGCCTTCCCTGCCCACCACAAATTGTGTACATAGTCTTCTGATGATACCATCCCTTCCCAGCTCTTAACCATGAGCTGGCTCCAGGCCTGTGTTATATGTTATATTAGCCTTTTTATATATGATCTTGGGTTTCTGTTGTTTGTATTTTAGCACAGTGTGTACACCTTCATTTAAATATATCTGTGTATGTGCATACATATATATGTATACTAGAGGCCCAGTGCATGACATTTGTGCACTGGGGTGGGGGTCCCTCAGCCTGGCCTGCACCCTCTCGCAGTCCAGGACCCCTTGGGGGATATCCGCCTGCCGGCTTAGGCCCGCTCCCTGTGCAGAGAGCGGGCCTAAGCCAGTAAGCGGATATCCCCCAAGGGGTCCTTAGTGCTGCTACGGAGGCGGGAGAGAGACTCCCGCTGCCGCCGCTATGCTCACCAGCCGTGAGGCCAGCTTCTTGCTGAGCGGTGCTCCCCCTGTGGGAGTGTACTGACCACCAGGGGGCAGCCCCTGTTTTGAGCATCTGCCCCCTGGTGGTCAGTGCATGTAATAGTGACTGGTCGTTTCATCTTTCAGTCGATTTGCATATTAGGGTTTTATTATATAGGATAGGGTGTATGTATGCATATATATATAAAATACTTGTTGTTTCTTGGAGTTTAGCCGAAGAACAGCCTGGGGGAAAGACTGCATCCTTGCTAATAGTGTTTTCCACAAGTGTTTGTGAGTCTTCCCTATTACATTTTCCCTTAGGTGACTTTACGGAGCAAAGCTCCAAGTGTTTGCTATTCCCATGGCAGCTAATTGAGGGTCTTGGGACGACTCCCTTGTGTTCATCAAGCCGCACTTTGGGGCCCTCTCTGCAGTATTAGCCCCCTTTTTTGCCTGGTGATACTCTGTCTGCACCTTTATATGTGTGACAGTCACTTTTGCATGCCTTCTGTGTCTGGCTTACAGTATTTGGGGACAGGATGCTGGAACCATGGCATTTTCAGTTTGAGGCTTTACCAATTACACATCACTCCTGTTTACCTGTTATGTCTTCTTTCTTGTTTCTGTTCTTTGCCTTCTCTTGGGGGAGGGAGGGGTCCTGATCAGGGTTGAGATGAGCTGTGGCTAGCTTATGGCTTTTCTTCCCCTGCATGGCCTTCTTAGAGCAGGATGAATGGCATGTTATTTTACTAAATTCCCAAACATTTAATTAAGCAGGTAACATACTCCCTGCTCTTCCAGAAACAGACTCAACAAGGTAATGATTTGTCCACAAGGACTTGCCCAAGAGTACATGTCTGCTAGGGGGAAAGCAAGCCATTACTGCCTCTGTTCAGCAGCAGAAATAGGCTATGAATTGCAAGCAATTACTATTTTGTTTTAGCAGCTTTTTTTTTTTTTAATCTTCACTTGAGGATATTTTTTCCATTGATATTTAGAGAGGGAAGGAGGGGTAAACATCAGTGTGAGAGACACGTGAAATGGTTGCTTCCTGCACAAGCCCCTGACCGTGGCCAGGGATCGAACCTGGCGTAGGCTGATGCTCTAACCACTGAGAACACTGGCCAGGGTGCAATTTTTGACTTGTTCTCAAACTTAAAGGTCAAGGGGCATGCATCTTTCTCAATGTAGACTAGGACCTGCAGCTTCTGTGATACTCACTTTATATAGCTTTGCAATTTAATAGTGAAGGAAATTTTAGAAACCAAATGAACTGAGCTGTTTACTGCCCACTCCTGACTTTCCCGGGATAGAAAATTCATAGTAGGGATAACTTCAGAGAGTGCTTGGAACAGGGTTAACAGAAAACCTGCATAATTAACATATCTGTAACTAGAGAAGCTACCAAGCATAATTTTCCTGTCAGCAGGAAAATGAATTGTATTGAGTTGTGTGTCCAAAGCTGAGGTACCATGTCCTTTGAAAATATGCACTCATGGCCTCTATAAGGACCTGGCTCCTGAGTTAGGAAGGAAAGGAAAACGATGTAGCTGGAAGTGACTGGAGATGATGTGGTGGTGGGAATAAGGCAGAATAAAGAGAATAAAGGCTGTTGGCCAAAGAGGCTGAAGGCTGGGGCTGCATGGATGCTCACAGTGGAGCCAGAGGTGCTTGAGTTCTTAGTGAGGAGGGGCTGCTCACCACTTTCAAGTCGGGCCAGAGCCACCGATTTGTATGCGACAGTAACAACACTGCATTGCTCAGCCACCAGCTAGTTGGTTATTATTATTATTATTATTTTTTTTTTTAAGAAAAACTTCTGGTTGCAATAACAATTAGTGCTTATTAAAGAAAATTTGGGAATTTTAGAAAGAATCAGTTTTCCACCCAAATGCTATCACTGTTAATCTTTTGGTGTTAAGTGTTCTAGACATTTCTGTGTGTAGATTTTTGGTGTGTTTACATAGTTGTTATTCTACTGTATATACAATTTTATGTCCCTTTTGTACTTAACATAAACATTTTTCCATGTTATCTGTCTTAAACAGAATTTTATGGCTGTAGCCTCTTCCTTTGAGTTTCGGTAGCATTGTTTGGTTCCTAGAGTTGGAGGGTGAGATGGGTTGACTCCTGGCTCACAGTGGGCTTCGCTAAAACACTGTGTGGATGGATGGTTGTGCTTCCTGGGACTGCCCTTGACTGCCCCTGGTGACTAAGCTATGGGCTGGTGGGAGGAACCCCTAAACTCAGTCCTCAGGTGAATAGCAGCGTGAGTCTCCTCTACCCCAGCCTCTAATAAGCAACCATATGGCCAGAAATGAGTGAATGGGAAAGGCCAGCCTGAGCCAACCTTGATCTTCAGAGACTTACATCTGGCATGTACCTCAGGCTACCTTTCATCCCCACTTTTATCTCAGCTCTTAATCAGATTGGCAGCCTCTATCTGGAATAAGATTTGTCCTGCTAGGCCTTAGCTTTTGGGGGGCAAGGATAGTGGGGCCTCTTTGAGGCTCCTATGCCAGTTTTGGCAGACGGCCTGGCAATTGCTTGGTAACCCACTGCCTGGCTTGTGAGTTGGTAACTACTAGAGCCTGTATTCTAATTGCTCTATCCTTGGAGCTGCAAGCACCTGCCATGTGCCTTATTCTCGGCCCTCTCTGGACCAGAGAAGACAGTCTTAGGCCCATTACTTTGCCCATGGTCATTGGAGGTTGGCCAAGGGCTGTGAAAGGCAGCAGAGGGAACATCCCAGCTTATGAGCAGTAGGTTGACAGATTGCTCAAAGAGGAAGAGACCTCACAACCCAGTGGGAGCGCTGCTGCAGCATTTGACTCTGAGACATAAATACATAGGTCAGTGTAGCTGTCCCTGCTGCAGTCACTCCTGTCAGCTTGCTTGTAGTTGACAGACCCACTGCACCCACGCCCTTGGCTTCAGCCTTTGGTGTGAGGAGCAAGAGGATGAGCTGGCTCAGCTGTTGATATGGGCGAGAGGCAGACACAGGATGCTGCCCACACTCTTGGGGGCGGGAAACTACTGAGGAAAGGGGAAGTAAAACTCCTGCAGGTTATCCGGGCGCACTCCTGCCCTTGCCAGCTGCCAACTAGAGTCCCGGAGAGGCTGCCCAGGGCAGCTGGGGCCGACCAGTTTGTCAGGATACATGGAGGTCCAGACTGTGGACAGATGTAGGTCCAGAAATGCTGGGCTATGGGATATGACTGAAACACGAGAAATTTTGTAGTTTTTCCTATCTTCCCTAAAAAACGTTTAGGACTGTGGTCGGCAGATTGCAGCTCGCGAGCCACATGCGGCTCTTTGGCCCCTTGAGTGTGGCTCTTCCTAAGCCTTAGGAGTACCCTAATTAAGTTAGTAACAATGTACCTACCTATATAGTTTAAGTTTAAAAAATTTGGCTCTCAAAAGAAATTTCAATCATTGTACTGTTGATATTCGGCTCTGTTGACTAATGAGTTTGCCAACCACTGGTTTAGGAAATGGAGTCTAAAATGAGTTAATGGGCCGGAAAGAGGGTCTGAGAGCCTCCTCAAGGAGTTAGTAAATACATGAATTTTACCATCAATTCCAGGGCCTATTGGCCCTTGTCTTTCATAGCTGCTGTTTAGGCTGTGAGCTACCTGATAAGAACTCATCTCAATTGTAAACCAAAATAGTGGATCAGGGAAGAGTCGAGTGAGGTTGAGGTCATGAAGGTGATTGCCTTATAACTGAACAAATACTTTCCCAGTACTTGAGTCTTGGCAAGTGCTAGATTGTAAAATAGTCTTGTTGGAAGGGTAAAAAATTAAGCTGCCCATCAAAATGCAAGCCTTGGAATTTCTATTCAAAAACAAGTTAAAAGGGCAGCCCTTCTGGTGCCTCAAGCCCAGAGCTCACAGGTGGTGGTGGAGACCTCCTTTCTGTTCCCCAGGCAGCAGTCCTCTCACTGCCGCTCACCCTAAGCTGGGAACTAGGGAGGCCCCAGAAAAGAAGTGCTATATGCAAGCTTGCAAGGTAGAACTAAGACTGATTTTTTGGAAGGTAAAAGCGAAGGTAAACTGTAATGCCAAGCTGTACAGGAATTCACGATTCACAAGGGCTTTTCTGCACACAAACTTTTAATCATATGGAGGTGATGGGGAGCAACAAAAGAAAGGCATTGGGGCATCAGCCTGGGGAGGGGACTGGAAGGAGCAATTGGGATGCAACGCCAGAGGCAGGTGCAGTCATTGGAGGGAATTCCCCACTCAGCCAACTGGGACTCCTTGCCCCTTTTTGTTCTCCAGCTGCCTGCCAAAGGGAGGACCGTGGGAGCTGGGTTCTCGACACTTCAGTTCTGACTGCCTGGTATAAATAAATGCTCCTCTTGAAATGGGTAGGGGTGGGGCAAAAGCCCTGGGCTGTGTCTGGGGGCAGGCAGGCAGGCAGGCAGGCGTGCTGTTGACCACAGTGGAGGGATGCTCACATTGCACCTAACCTGAGTGGTTTTGGGATATGGTGTCTGAATCCTCAGTGGCCACTGCTCCCTTGGCTCTGGCTGTACAAGGGAATCACGAACACAGAGACGTCATCGTAGGACACCTGCCCTTCCTCTGTGGGATTGCCATCCTTCCCCTGTGTGCTGTGTATCAGCATTTGGGCCAGCTCCGAGAACCTGTGGGGATCATCCTGCAGATGTACTCCAGGGCTGAGCAAAGAGGCAAAGCCCACCCTCAGGGAGAACTCACTGCGCTGGGTTAGACACTTGGAGACCAAGCCATGCAGTCCAACTGAGGGGCCAGGCAAGCTGCAAACCTGTGAGGGCCAGATTGGACCCACAGACATCCCCACCCCTTGGAATCTAGAGACCACACTAATCCTGACCCTGCTGTGAGCCAGGCTTGCCAGTGCTGTCTTCTCAGCCGTAACTACTTGGTGTTGCTGTTGCACCCAGGCCCAGGCAGGTCCCCAGCAGTTACAGTACCTGTGTGGGTCCTCTCGATTGCCAGGGAGGAAGCTCCGCACTAGCCGTGCCACCTGCTCATTGGACAGGACATCCCAGAGCCCATCAGTTGCCATGACAACCACATCCTCCTCCTGCAGCTCCAACTGGTCCAAATCCAGCACTGTCACCTGCAAGTTAAGCCTGAGAATCCCTCAACTTTCCCTTCCTGGCTCCCACCAGCCTCATTTTCTGGGTAGATGGAAGGAAGCTGGGGTGGGCTGTTGCCCTCTCACCTGTGGGACAGAGAGCAAGAAGGGCTTGAGTTGAATGTTTGTATCCAGGACTCTGAGCTGATGGTCTCCCAGGCCCCGGGAGACGGCCAGTGTTCCCAGTAACCGAGCCTGGGGACAAGGGAGATGTGAGGTGACAGCAAATAGCCCCAGCAAATGCACAAGTAAAGCACAGAGATGGACTGTGGTCCTCAGGCACCCTGGGCTGAGGGAGAAACATCCTGTGGCCTTGGAGCAGACCCAAGACACCAGCCACAGCCACAGCACAAAGAAGCTCCCGCCTCTGCAGTGGGCAAGTGAAGAGGGATTTTTGGAGGGAGCTGTTCACTGACCTGCCTACCCTGTCCGTGGATCAGTGGGTACTTGAGATCCGACTTCTCCACGCACTTGTAGCTCCTACCAGGAGCAGACCCAGTATCAACCCAGGCCCTACTTCCCACCTCCTCTCCCCTCAACATAGGGCCCACCCTGCCCATGTGGATGGGATTGCCCCAGGCTACAGAGCTGGGCTTAGACCCCGTGTGTCTCCCCACCCCCATCCTGCTCACCAGCCGCTCATGTAGTGATCCCTGAACAAAACTTTCTGCCCCAAGTCATCCCCCTTCAGTCGCCGAGGGAACTCCAGTCGGGTGAACTCATCAGCCAGAAGCTCAGGGTAGACAAAGGCCTGGGGTAGGGAGGCCATGCTCCGATTAGGCTCTTGTTGGTGGCCCTGCACCCAGGAGTTGGAGCTCCACAGCCTCCCTCTGCCAAGGGCACCTACCAGTTGCTGGATCCGTTGTCGCTCACTTTCCGGGGTGAACTCAGAGCTCAGAGGCCGCACCTCATCTCTCCGCACCAAGATGGCCCTGGATGGGATTGGGGAGGAGAGGGAGAGGGCTGTGATGAAGCCTCCAACGTCACCCATGGCCTCCTTTCTGCTGGCCAGGGGCCTGCTCTGCCCACACCCCCGTGTTCGAAGCCCTCCATAACCTCCTGCAGGGTAAAGCCTCTGCCCCTTCGCCCTGTGCGCTCTCTGGCATCTGCTGTCCACTCAGACTCCATGTAGACCAGGTGTACAAATAGCTCAGGTAGTCAAGCCTCCCCATTTCCCTCCCTCCACTTCCAGCCCCCTTTCATTGTCCCCACTGCCTGTGCTGCCTGCCTGCCGCCTGCCCCACTCGGAGCTCACTCACCTGCTATCTCCGGCATTGGCCACATACAGCTTCCCCTTCAGCGACACAGCCACCAGGGCCGTGCAGCCACCCACTTGGCCTGCGGCCTCCAGGTCCCGCCCGATCACCTCATCCTGGGGCAAACAGAGGCCACTTTAGCTTGTACTGCCACCGTATCACTCTGTCCCCAGTGCTCACCCTGCAGTTCATTTCCCCACCAACCAGCCTGGCAGTCCTCGTCCAAAGTCTAGCTATGTCTCCAGGACCCCGTGGTCAGATCTGTGTGTATCGCTGGGGGGAGGGAAGTCCTACTCAAAAGAGTGAGAAAGGGAAGCCAGCTCCTGCACCAAGGACCAACAGGGTGTGCAACGAGATGATGCAGGTAAGAGCACATAGCACATAGTAGGCGCTGGATAAATGGGAGGGGTTATGATGATAATGATGGCTGTTAGGAACAAACCAACCCAATCTTGTCTTCCCAACTCAAACATCGAGGGGGACTACCACACCCAAGGTCTCTCAGGTCCCTGGGGACAAAACTGTCACTCCTTCCCCAGTCAAAAACCACACTTAACTTACACATTCCTGGAAGGCGCTCTCCAGAGCCCCGATCACCAAGTCTTCTGTCCTAATGCCCTTTTCCTCAACAAACTGGGGATCACTGGGGCAGACACAACGGCCACTGAGGTGCATGGGGGGCTGAGTGGCCACCATGCCCTCTCCTATGGCCTCCAGCTGCCGGCGCAGGCAGGAGTGCAGGGTGTTGGCAGCCAGGATGGCTGCAGCTGGACCGCCGTGCCCATCAAACAGTGCCCAGTAATGACCGGTCAGGAACTGTCCAGGAAAGGACTGGTGTCAGGTTCTTCCTGGCTTCCCCAGTTGATCCCTGGCCCAGCATGGGGCACTAGGGCAACAACTTCAGCCTGAAGTCCTAGCCCCAGTCCTGGCCCCAGCCTGTAAGAGGGGCTCAACCCCGTGTGCTCACCTCCTCTGGGCACAAGGTCAGCCACTCCTGGTCCTCTTCAGGCCCAAACTCACATCTCCGGATGCACAGCTTCCCACAGGCGGCCTGATCCTCATTGAACTCCGATTTCTCTGCATTGATGATCCTGAGGCCAGGAAGTGATCAGTGACCCTCCAGGGACACACCCATGTCCCTGTGGGCACAGAGACCAGAGCAGGTGCACAGGGAGGAGCCCTCCCTCTGGGCAATAGCCCCCACGCTGTCCCTTATGTCTGGACAAAGATGGTGTAAGTTTCTTAACTCTTCAGTGACCTAAGGCAAAACGCAGGGCCCAGCTCCTCTGAAGCCTGCCTATTGACCTGGCTGGGAGGTCGGGGGGCGGGGGGGGGCTGCTGGGGAAATCTGGGGTTCCCTTGCTATTCTCCCCCACCCCCCATGTAAGCGAGAATCCCTGTCCCACACAGCATAAGCCAGAACCCAGAGTGTGTGTGTGTGTACCGGGGGAGGTATCGCCAAAGCCCACAATGCGGGCACTCCACCCAGTCTCCCTGTCTCATGTTGGAAGCCCAGGGGTGCAGGTCCTTGCCAACTTGCAACCTTCTTCTCTGAGGGAGGTCGGCGTCCCAAAGAAAAGGCAGAGGTGGAGGAGGGGAAGGCTGTCGGAGCCCAGAGACGAGGGCAAGAAGGAGTTGGCCGCAGGTTGGGGAGGGCGTCACTCACTCCGTTTAGCCTGTCCCCTAGCTCTGCACAGGCCCCGGCTGGATCGGCAGGGGTCCGGGGTGAGGGGTCCCGGGACTGGGTCGCTGAAAGGGGAGGGTCGGGCGGGGTCGCAGGGGGTGGGGCACTCACTCTGCGTAGCCTGCGTTCCAGGGCAGCGTGCGGCCGCGCGCGGGGCAGCGCACGGGCCGGGCGTCCGGGCGGCGCGGGGCGTCGGGGGTGCCGGGGCAGGAGCCCGAGCCGCGCAGGAAGCGGGGCCGCCGGTAGGGCACGGGGCTGGCGCGCGGCCGGGGCGAGCGCGGCGCGGGGAGCGGGCCGCCGGCGACCCCGGGCAGGAAGCGGCGGCGGAACCAGCCCGCGGACATGGCGCGGCAGGGGCTGCCGGCGGAGCGCGGGGCTGGCGGGAAGGCTGGGCGGACACCACCCGGCCCCGGGAGGAGGAAGCGGGCCGGGAGGGCTGGGGCGGGGCGGGCGGGCGGGGACTCCCCTAAACCCCAGCCTCGCAGCGGAGTCCGTGCGCCGCCTGCTGCCGTCGGGCTCGTCAAACCTCTGAACAACCTAAGAAGCAAACGCCGTTACCAACCCCACTTCGCAGGCCGGAAAAGTGTGGCCCAGAGAGGGAAGTCGCGCCCCGTGCCCCACGGTGACCTGGGCAGGCGGACTGTCCACCCACGCGTGTGGGGGTGGGGCCCTCGCCGTGGAGAGGGGCTGCCCCTCCTCCCCGCTCCAGGGGCCCGCGCAGGGCTCAGGGCCGCCGGGCGCCTCCTGCTGGCCCGGACCTTGCGCAAGGGGAGGAGGGAAGAGGATGTCCTGAGGTGCTGGGCTGACACCGGGAGTGCCTCTCAGCTCGGCGTTCCCCTCCGGTGGCCTCTGTTCCTCCGGCTCAGCTCGGCCCCCTCCACCCCGGGATGGACAACACTCGTCCTGGGACACCGCTCTGAGCCCCTGGCTGGCTGTCACTGCAGGGTCAGCGGCAGGGTCCCCCTTCACATCGGGATGCCAGCAGATCACCCTCTGTCACTTACACTCGACTCCCCGTGCAGGCCTGTTATTTCCATCCCATAAGGACCGTGCAGCCACACAGGGGAAGTGTCCTGCGCCCAGGGCTGTGCTGTTTCCATTATGACAGTGGAGCTGACTCAAAACCCACCCCCCAGGGATTTCTCTTCCCCTTTCCTCCTCCGGGAAGGCAGGCTAGTCAACTCAAAGCCCCTGAGCCCAGGGCCCCCAGGGAGGGTGATAGGAGAAGTCCCTACCTTTGCCTCTGCTCCTAAACCCATCATATGCCCACTAGGCCTTACTTCCTCCCGGTGGGCCAGCCTGCCCCTTTGTGAGTTCCCCTTACCCAAAAAAGAAGGTTCTCGGGGCTGGAAGCTGTGTGCAACACCTCCCTCAGATGGTTCAGTTCCAGAGAGCCTGTGGGCTAATTTACTGGACCCACTGTGTGTGCCAGGCCCGCGCTGGGTGCAGGGGCACAGCACTGACTGATGGATATGAGCTCCCCAGCAGTGATGGTGGAAGTCCTGGTGGATGCTGCTTGATCCAGCTGGCAAGGGGGTGAAGGCAAAGTCAGCGAAAGCTTCCCAAAGGACACCTGAGCTCTGACTTGTCCTTAGACAGAATTGGACCAGGGACCCAGGGTAGGGCAGACTTAATTCAGGATGTGGGTTACCTCATCCCCACCAGCCAATGGCTAAGAGGCTTGTAAAGTCTAAAATTCAAGGAAATACCAAAAACACAGCCTACTCCTCCAACCCACTGTCATGGCCTCTCCTTGGTGGGATGCAGGTCCTGTTCTTTAAGAAGCTCCTGACAGCCAGATGCCACATGTTGCCCAGCGTAGCCATTTTAAGTTTTCACAGCCGCGTGGAGCCCTATGGCAATCCCATACTCCGTTCCCAGGTGTCCTGAGTATTCCTTCAGTGCCACCAGGATCCTCTGGGCTCTTAGGCTCCCCTGAGCCTCTGTTCTTGCCTGGATCCCAAGCTTGACTCCTTTGGTTCACTCCCTCATTTTGATGAAGCACGTCCTTTAACAACTTTCTAACAGCTTGCAAGTCTGAAAAAGTTTGTATCCTACTTTTGCTTTTGATCGATATTTTGGCTCAGAATGCTGACTGCTCTGTATATTGTCTTTTGCCTGTGGCTGCTGCTGAAATCCAGTGTCTGTCTTATTCCCAGACCTTTGGCTTGTCTTTGCCTTTTTGTCTCTCCACAAACTTCCTGGTTCTTCTGACTCTGGTGTCTGAAATTGTGGGGGAGGGGCTACATTCCTGGGCTGGCCCTCCCTGGAGGTCATGCAACACCTCACTCCCCAGTGACACCCTTCTCTGGACAACCTTTTCCAATTGCTTGAATGAACTCGATTGCGCCCTCTCCTGGCAGGAGGCCTTCCCTCAGCACGTGAGGAATGGAAGGTACGAGAGGATCAAGCTTAGAAAAGGAGAAAAATGTTTATGCTACATTTTTTTAAAACCTCACAATGAAAATAGCTTTTGTTATGTCCAATATCTCTCCTTAACAAAATGTAATTTTTAAAATTTAATACTTTTACATGACTCAAAATTTTTAAAAAAGTATAATAGTGTATTTAGCAACAACTTTCCCTCACAACCCCAACCCCTGGCTACCCAGCTTCCCTCCCTGGAGACATCCAATATCACTACCTTCTTGTGGATCCTTCCAGAAATGTCAGGGGTATTCTGTGGAAATTCAAACAAAAACATTACATTGCATATACTAGACAAGAAATAACAAGTGCTGGGGAGGATGTGGAGAAAAGGAAACCATTGTGCACTGTTGGTGGGAATGTCAATCGGTGAAGCCACTGTGAAAAACAGGATGGAGGATCCTCAAAATATTAAGGGGATTAGAGAGATGGGGAAAAGTGGTTGGATTTGGGAGGGCTGGAGAAGTTAACTAACTTGACTGACGTCACATAGTGACTACTCAAATTTATATGAATTAAAATGACACAAAATTAACATTCCACTTTCTCAGTTGCATCGGCCACTTTATGAGTGCTTAGTAGACACATATGGCTACCTTACTGAGCAGGCAGACCAGAGGATATTTCCATTGTCGCAGAGCGTGAGGGACAGCACTCCCTCAGAAACCAGGTCTCCTGAAGTTCCTTGCCTAAAGCGCAGGCAGATTCCCTACTCAGTTTGGAGTCTCTGAGTGTTTGGGGGCTGATGTCAGCAACCCTAGATTGTGCTTGACCTGGCAGCGCTCCCCAACCCTTAAAAAAGTGTGGCGTCCAGAGCAGTGCAATTGTCCCTGCCCCTTTACTACAATTCCAGGCAGTGACTGAGAGGTAGGAAGCCACGTCACTAATGTGTCCGTGTGAATTTGACCACAGGGCCACCGGGGCTGCATGGAGACTCAGAGCGGCCACGTATGAACCCTTCTTCACGTATGACTTCATGAAGCAATCGGGTTTGCCCAGCTTCTGAAAATATTGGCACACAGCATGTACATTTCACTACTGGAATCGCTCATTTCGGAATTAGATGTCAGAAGAATAATAAAGTAACTTTTGGTGAGTACATACTATCTGTAACGAAACAAAATGGGGATTGCAGCAGCTACAGCTCAATCTTCCATCTCAGAGGTTTATTAGCGCGAATCCCACTGGAATCAGTAGCAGGATCTGAGAGTGTAGTACAGTGGGCGCATTCAGTATGCTGCATGTTTCACACTTATTTGATCACTGGATATTTTTCTGTTTTCTTTTTTAATCTATGAAATGTCTCGTTAAATTAGTTTTCTAAGAAACACAGTTTGGGAAATACTACGCTGGTCCAGACTCATCATTTTACAGGTTATGAGAAATGAGTTCCAAAGAGGGTAGCATGACTTTCTTAAGGTCTTGTAGGAAGATGGTTAGGCTGGGATTCAAACTTGTCAGAGGCCAGTGCTTGGGCCCCTGCATCATTCACTTATTGGAGAGTTGGACGTACCATGCATGTCAGCCTTTCACAAGAGACCTGGGTGAATGCTGAACCTTCTAGGCAGACTATCCTATATAATAAAAGCCTAATATGCTAAGTGTTCGACTGTTCGACTAGTTGGTATGATGCGCACTGACCACCAGGGGCAGACACTCTGACAGGTAGGTTAGCTTACTGCTGGGGTCTGGCCTATCAGGACTGGGTGAGATGGGCTGGACACGCCCTGGAGCCCTCCTGTGGTTCCTCCCTGGCCTCGATCGTGCACCGGTGGGGTCCCTCAGCCTGGCCTGCACCCTCTTGCAATCCAGGACCCCTTGAAGGATGTGGAGAGCCGGTTTCAGCCCGATCCCAGCAGGCCAGGCCGAGGGACCCCATCGGTGCACAAATCTGTGCACTGGGCCTCTAGTCTATATATATAAAAGGCTAATATGCAAAGTGTCCCCTCGGGAGTTCGGCCGGGAGATTGGGAGCTCGATTGCTTGCTATGATGTGTGCTGACCACCAGAGGGTGGCGCGGAATGAAGGAAGTCCCTGGCTGGCAGCCAGTAGCCAGGGAAGGAAGGCCCCAGTTGGCAGCCGGAAGGTCCCGATCGGTCCTAATCACCAGCCAGGCCTAGGGACCCTACCCATGCATGAATTTTGTGCACTGGGCCTCTAGTTGTAAGATAATAGTAAAAGACTGGGGGATGGGAGTGGGGAGCTGCTACACAGTAATTTATTATGTAACAACAGAAAACTAATAGAAATAGCACGGAGGCCAATATGGCAGGAATGAAATAAGTAAGGGGAGACTTTGAGAAGATAAAATCTGGGAGCTAGCCCAAAGCCAGAAAACGCAAGGCTTTCTGGGCCTTGGTCGTGCCATTGAATTTCCAGTGACTGGGATGGGACGCTGCTGGAAGGTTTGAGCAGAGGAACAGTGGCCTTGACCTGCTCCTGAGAGCTCAGTACTGTCTGATGAACTGGTAGCCAGAGAAAGCAACTTCACTGGTAGGACCCCCAAGGACTTCCAGTGGTACTAACAGATCCTTTTTTTTTAAGTTGATGGTTGTTGTTGTTCTAATTCTTTAGTAGTTTCATTTTTTGTTGTTGAATTTATTGGGGGTGACATTGGTTAATAAAATTATATAGGTTTCAAGTGTACACTTCCATAATACATCATCTGTACATTGTATTGTGTATTTCCCACCCCAAGTTAAGTCTCCTTCCATCACCATTTATCACCCCATTACCCTCTTCTACCTCCTCCCCTTCCTTTCTGGTAATCGCTACTGTTGTCTGTGTGTAAGAGGTTTGTGTGTTTTTTTGCTCAATCCCTTCACCAAGCTCACCAACCCCCCTCTCCTCTGACAGCTATCAGTCTGCTCTCTGTATCTATGAATCTGCTTCTATTTTGTTTGTTTATTTTGTTCATTAGATTCCACATATAAATGAAATCATATGGTGTTTGTCTTTCTCTGATTAGCTTATTTCACTTAGTATAATACTCTCTGTGGCAAAAGGTAAGATTTCCTGCCTTTTTGCAGCCAAGTAGTATTCCATTGTGTAAATATACTACAGCTTTTTTATCCACTCATCTACTGATGGGCACTTAGGCTGCTTCCAAATCTTGGCTATTGTAAATAAAGCTTCAATGAAAAGAGGGGTGCATATATCCTTTTGAATTAGTGTTTCAGGTTTCTTCAGATAATTCCCAGAAGTGGAAAATCCTCGGTCATAATACAATTCCATTTTTAATTTTTTGAGGAAACTTCATACTGTTTTCCACAGTGGCTGCACCAAACTGCATTCCCACCAACAGTGCACGAGGGTTCCCTTTTCTATACAGTGGGGCCTTGACTTATGAGTGTCCCGACTAACGAGTTTTTCGAGATACGAGCCGCCTCTTGGCCGATTTTTTGCTTTGAGTTGCGAGCTAAAATTCGGGTTACGAGCCAGCTTCAGATACCCCACCGCTAGTTGGCGCAGTGAACGTCACAATGAACGCCACAACATCAGCCCAGCATCACGTGTCTCACTCGTTTACTTTAAGATTTGACATATGAGTAATTTGAGTTATGAGCTCCGTCATGGAACGAATTAAACTCGTAAGTCAAGGCCCCACTGTACATCGTCACCAACACTCATTGTTTGTTGATTTATTGATGATAGCCGTTCTGACAGGTGTGAGGTGATATCTCATTGTGGTTTTAATTTGCATTTCTCTGATGATTAGTGACGTTGAGCATCTTTTCACATGTCTATTGGCTATCTGTATGTCCTCTTTGGAGAAGTGTCTATTTAAGTCCTTTGCTCATTTTTTAGTTGGATTGTTTGACTTTTGGTGTTCAGTTGTATAAGTTCTTTATAAATTTTGCATATTTACCCCTTACCAGATATATCATTGGCAAATGTATTCTCCCATTCAGTGGGTTGTCTTTTCATTTTGCTTATAGTTCTTGCTGTGAAAAAACTTTTTAGTTTGATGTAGTCCCCTTTATTTAGTTTTCTTTTGTTTCCCTTGCCCAAGGAGACATATCAGAAAAAATATAGCTACAAGAAATGTCTGAGATTTTATGCCTATGTTTTTTTTCTAGGAGTTTTATAGTTTTGAGTCTAACATTTAAGTCTTTAATCCATTTAGTGTTTATTCTCGAATATGATGTAAGAAGGTGGTCTCATTTCATTTTTTTTGCATATATCTACCTAATTTTCCCCAAACCATTTATTGTTAGACTGTCTTTACCCCATTGTATGTTCTTGCTTCCTTTTTCAAATATTAATTGACCATAAGGCATGGGTTTATTTCTGGGCTCTCTATTCTGTTGCACTGCTCTATATGTCTGGTTTTTTGCCAGTACCATGCTGTTTTGATTACTATGGACTTGTAGTATAGTTTTGTAACAGTGGGGAATTGTAATCCATCATTCTTTTGACATTGTTTTGGTAAATGCTGACTCTGACTAATATGTAGCTTGTAGATAAACAATATGCTTGTATTAGAATCCGAGGAGCTAACGTCAGAAGATGCAGACTCTGATCTTCAGTCACCCCATTTCCAGGAGACTTGCTGACTTTCAATCATAGAACCAGGATGATGTAGAACCAGGATGACACACACCAGACCATTGCGTGACCAGTTTCCAGATCCTTATCGGAATAGACTGTGCTGGTCTGTATGTAGAGAACTTTTCAATCCCCTCCCCTTGACCTCTTGTTCTGCTTTCCCTCCCGCTCCTTACAGAAACCTCTGCTCACACTGAGGTAGGGAGATGGGCTCCCTTGGTTTCAGTTATAGTTTGATATCAAGTAGTGTGATTCCTCCCAATTTGTTCTTTCTCAAGATTGCTGAGGCCTATTTGGGGTCTTCTGTGGTTCCATATACCTTTTCAGAATATTTGTTCTAGTTCTGTGAAACACACCACTGGTATCTTGATAGGCATTGTGTTGAATCCATTGATTTCTTGGGTACTATGGACATATTAATGATGTTCATTCTTCCTATTCATGAACATAGTATATGCTTCCACTTATTCTTCAGTTCTTCAATTTCTTCTTCAGTGTCTTGTAATTTTCTGAGTACAGGTCTTTTACTTCCTTGGTTCAATTTATTCCTAGGTATTTTATTTTATTTCTTTTTTATGCGGTAGTAAATGGGATTGTTTTCTTAGTTTCCCTTTCTAATAGTTCATTATTGGTGTATAAAAATGCAACTGCTTTCTGAATATTTATTTTGTATCCTGCTACTTTACTGAATTCATTTATCCTGGCAAATCCTTCATCATAAAATATTCCGAAGGAGCCAGCAAAACACACGGAGAACACCTGGAGCGGTTGAGAGACAATGCATATCAGATACAGTATTAAGGATATACCAGCGACTGAGAAGAGCAAATCCATTAAGAGAGATCACACGCCTCCCTCTTTGGTCAGCTCCCACGTACAGTAGGAAAAAGGCTCTCAGGAGATGTGCTTCTCTAGCAAACATATCTACGCGGTAGAGACTCAGCCTCAGGAATATCCACAGCCTGCCCCCTGCTATCCTGGCAAATGATTAAGATATGATTAAATTTGATGATTTGCCACGGCCAGGAATTGATTACTAGTAGCGACTCAGGGGCAGCTTTTATTGGCGGTTGGGTGCTTTGCCAGAAACTGCCTTCCAGATGGGGCTGGAAGATTGGAAAAACGGCAAGGGAACCCCACCATAGGAAAAATATAGACCCCCAAGATAAAAACAGCAAGAGAGAGAGAGGCAGAGCCTTCCTCACACACACCAAATCAGAAATACTTCAGGTATATTTAAACCCTACTCCACAATTCAGCACCTTCTTGTAGTGAGAATCTGTCCTTGCAGTCCTCAGCATTCTGTTGCCTTGGCAAAAACCCTATCTCTTGACATTTAAGAGATTTCTGCCCCATTTTCAAAGAACAGTCCTGGTGAAGATGCCTTTAAAAATGTGTTTTGTATCTGCAATGCCTTTACTGCTAACCCCGCCCGCCGCCCCAGCCAGAATCTGTTCATATCCTCTACCTGACTTCTCCATAATGGGCGTCCCCCATTCCCACTTTCACTGGCGAACCATGTGCAGGATGGGCCCTGTGGCGCTGGTTGTAGGAGGGTGCGCCAGCAGGAATCCACCGAGGGTCCATGTCACGTGGTGCTTGGGGAGGATGCCTTGAGTGCCCACTGCCTGTGCGCGCAGCTCTCTGCTCAGCTTTGACCCTGCTCCCTGAGGATGCTGAACTCTCGAAGCAGGTTGAGCTTCCTGAATTTGGTATTGGTGACTTTCTTTTTTTTCCATTTTTAAAATTTATTTATTTGGTGACTTTCTTGACTGGTTTCTGATGAATTTTATCCCAACTGTCAGTTTTGGGGTACTCCTAGCTTCCATTTCCATTCTTGTCCATATTTGCTTTCTCCTGGCTCCCCACTCTCTCTCTTCAACTCTGTCTGGTGTTGCTAAGTAGTCAGAGCATCAGCCTTCGCACCAAAGAGTCGTGGGTTTGATTCCTGGTCAAGGGCAGTACCTGGGTTTCGGTTCGCTCCCTGCGAGGAAAGCAACCCATTGACCCCTCCCTTCCTCCCTCCCTCCTTTCTTCCCTCCCTTCCTCCCTCCCTCCCTCCTTTCCTCTCTCCCTCCATTTCTTTTCCTCTCTCCCCACCTCCCTTCCACTTCCACTCTCTCTGGAAAAGCAATGGAAAGAACATGCTCTGCTGAGGATTAACAAAATAACAAACAAAAAAAGATCCATAGTCAGAGCCTAATGCTGTTGGAATAAACTGTAACTAGAAATTCTGTAAACTAGGAATACTCGTGATTTGATCACAAAGGGTGATAGCGATGGTTTGGAAGATAACACATTTAAAGCATGTGCGGGTGGTTGGCACATGATAAGTACCGAACAAACTGTTAGTATTTTTAGTAGGAAAGCTGGTGGATGGGTGGAAAGGGGCAAGGATGAAACTCAGAGAGAGTATGGTGGTAGGAGAGGAGACTTAAGATGTGGAAACAGAATATGAGAATCCTGCTTACATGCAAAAGACACTGCGGAGTGGACCCCACTTCGTGAGCATCAGCTCAGCCCTGTGGTCACAGAAACACAGAATGTGGCACTTGGGAGTTTGATTAAAGCCGCTTAAAGGAGAGCATGCTGAGTCCGGAAATCCCAGTGATGGACAACTCACTTGAGTCCTGCTATGGCCTTCTCTGTTATCATGGTGACAATAACCATGTCTTCATTCAGTGACTATATAGAGTGTGTACTCTGTGCAAGGCACTAGATATACTGCAGAAAGCAAAGCCAAGTCCCTGCCTCATGCATCTTAACAGTCTGTAGGCAAGAGAGATAATAACTATGTAGAAAAATCACTACTGTTGAAAAAGTAGTATGAGTAACAGGAAAGCATCTCTTTCAGATAGGAGATCAAAGAAGACTTCCCTGAGCTGAGATTTGAGGCAAATGAGGATAAACAGAGCAAGCAAAGAATGGAAGTGAGGCAGAAGGAGGACCGAAGGTGGGGGACATGATCGCAGTCCTTTACCACATTTCGAGCTGCTGTACGCCAGTCCCTTTCTAGGTCATCTCCTCTGATCCTACGACTCAGTGAGGAAGGAGGCACTTTTCCAGGCATTAACTGAGGCTCAGAGAGCTCAAGTAAATCTCCCAGGGCTATTGGAGACGTGGAAGAATTGAGAAAAGAAAAAGAGAGAGAAAAAACTCGTGGGCATGGAAAACTGTGATGATTACAGGAACTGGGGGGTGGAGGAAGAGGGTCTAGGGGGGTAAATGGTGATGGGGGAAAATCTATATATATAAAAGGCTAATATGCAAAGTGCCCCCTGCGAGTTTGATCATTTGCTATGATGTGCGCTGACCACCAGGGGCCGGCGCGGAACGAAGGAAGGCCCTGGCCAGCAGCCGGAAGGCCCCAATTGGCCCTAATCTCTGGCCAGGCCTACGGACCCTATCCGTGCATGAATTTTGTGCACCAGGCCTCTAGTAATAAAATAAAGAGCCAACAGTGATGGCTGCTGAGGTGGCCAAGGGGACGAGGGCTTTAGCCGTGGGCTCCGACTCCACCACTATTTGAGGACATCCCCCATGTACTTCCTCCAGCCCTGGTTGGAAAAGACACTCACTCCCAGCGAGCCCCACGGGCTGGCCAGGATCCAGGTCCCACAGGCAGAGAATCTCCACGACCAAGCAAGGGTGATTTTTAAATGAAGGAGTATTCAGCAGAGGGTTTGCAAACATTAAGTGTCCTCTTACTTTGAGCAAAAAGATGCAAAGCCCATTTCTGAGAAAAGAAATGGAAAACTTAAAGGACCCCACAAAATGAATGGAGGAACTGACTACAGTTCATTAATTGGATCAAGTATCCATGAGATGAAAAAGCCATTACATAGTATCGTCAGGGTCTTGAGGCCTAGGTAAGGGATTTTTCTGAGGGGCTCCCACAACACTTGCATATAGTTTAAATAAGCATCTGCAGTCATTTAATTAGGTCCACGAGAAAGCCCTAAATCACCTCTGTGCCTTCACGGGACTCACAATTTAAGGCTCTTTCTGTTGCCAAGAAGTAGAATAGCCAGGATCCATGGAAAAGTTTTGGGCCAATTAAAGAGGTTGTGCACTGCTATTTAGAAACAAAAAAAATGGTGCTCATTTTTCATGGTGACATTAGCAAAGACAACGAAGACCTCTCACCTGGAGCCTCTGAAGGTGACAAAACCGTGAACCAGGTGGACCTAGTAACATGTGCCTGAGACTTCGCTCTAGCCAACACTACTTATTACATACTAAACTAGAGGCCTGGTGCACGAAATTCGTGCACGGGTAGGGTCCCTAGGCCTGGTCGGTGATCAGGGCTGATTAGAGCCTTCCGGCTGCTGGCAGGGGCCTTCCCCTTCCTTCCCCTGCTGGTTGAGGCCTTCCTTCGTTCCATACTGCCCCCTGGTGGTCAGCCCACGTCATAGTGAGCAATTGAACTCCTGGTCTCTTGATCGAATTCCCGAGGGGACACTTTGCATATTAGTCTTTTATATATATAGATTATGTAGGTCAGAAGTGTGGTCAGGCTCCACCATGTTTTTTGCTTAGGCCAGCGTCAGCTGTCTTCAGGACTGGGGGCTCTGAGGAAAAGTCTACTCCCAAATTCATTCAGGTTGTTGGTAGAACTCAGTTCCTTATGGTTGTAGGACTGAAAGCCTTGTTTCCTCATTGGCTGTCAGCTGAAGGCCACTCTCAGGAGGCCACCCACATTCCTTGCCACGCGGTCTCCCCCATCTCTAAGCCCGAAAGGGTGACGTGAATCTTTCTGAGTTCCCCTTCTGCAACCAGCCAGAGAAAACGTTTTGCTTTTAAAGGACTCATGCAGTTAGGTTAGCCCCACCTGGACAATCTTCCTCTCTAAAGGTCAACTGATTAGTAATCTTAATCACAGCAGCAAAATTCCTTTAACATACTTAGTACTCCTGGGAGCAATACAGAAGAGGAGGGAGTTCATGGGGCCCTCTTGGAATTCTGCCTCCCACACTGTTCCTTAAACGTGCTCTGATCAGCGTATCTCAGGACCTTTGCACTTGCAGTTCCCTCTGCCAGGGACTCCTCCCCAGAGAGTCATGTGGTTTGCACAATGGACATAGTACGTACTTACATGTTTATATGTTTACTAGTGGCCCGTTGCATGAAGATACGCTCAATAGGCCTTCCTTCCCCTGGCTGCCGGCACCGGTTTTCCTCCGGCACCCGGGACCCAGGCCTTTGGTCCGGCCGCAGCAGCGAGGCTTGGCTTCTCCGCTCCGGCTGCTCCCAGCCCTTCCTTTTTTTTCCCCAGCCCCTCCTTGAGCGGAGCCCAGGGCGGGCTGGAAGCCTGGGTTGCCCCCAGTGACCCAGGCCCCCAGCCACTCCTTGAGCGGAGTCCAGGGCCGGTGGGAAGCTTGGCTTCTTCCGTCTCTGGGAGCAACCCAAGCCTCCTGCTCACTCCACTTCTGTGGCCGCTGCCATCTTCAGTCGTCTTCAGTCTTCGCTCCGTGCCTGCGTATGCAAATTAACTGCCATCTTTGTTGGGTTAAATTGCATAGTCACTCTAATTGGCTCATGGGTGTAGCGGAGTGATGGTTAATTTGCATGTTTCTCTTTTATTAGTGTAGATCAGGGTTCCTCAAACTTTTTAAACAGGGGGCCAGTTCACTGTCCCTCAGACTGCTGGAGGGCCAGACTATAGTTTAAAAAAAAACTATGAACAAATTCCTATGCACACTGCACATATCTTATTTTGAAGTAAAAAAACAAAACGGGAACAAATACAATATTTGTATTTGCATGTGGCCCACGGGCCGTAGTTTGAGGACCCCTGGTGTAGATCATTTCTCTTTCCTCACTGGAATTGAGACTCCCTGAAAATGGGGGCATTGCCTGCTTTATTCATGACTGCATCCTCAGCACCTAAAATAACTCCTGGCACACAGCAGATGCTCTACATCAGCAATTTTCAACTGGTGTGTTGCAAGAATTTTTAAAACATGCAATGCCCAACTATTTAGTCAGGGGCACTGATCTCTTTTCCCTTAGATTTTCAAATAAAAAAATGACAACAGTCAACACAACAATAGCCATCTGGTGTGAATGAATCAAAATTATACCTTTTTTTTGTTAGATCAGTAAAAAAGTTATTTTTCGGTGGGCCACAGCATTTTAGTAATTTGTTATGTGTGCCATGAGATGAAAAAGATTGAAAATCACTACTCTCAAGCATCGATCAGACCGTCAAACCTCAGAGGGAAGGTAGGGGAGGGTGGGGGTAAGGGGGAGAGATCAAACAAAGGACTTGTATGCATGCATGTAAGCCTAACCAATGGACACAGACAACAGGGGGGTGAGGGCATGAGTGAGGGGCTTGGGGGAGTAATGGGGGGATAAGGACACATATGTAATACCTTAATCAATAAAGAAATAAAAAAGGAAAGACAATCACTGCTCTCCATCTGTAAATGCATCATAAACGAATCTCTAGTTTTCTCCACCCTCTTCTTCTCTTCCTTCTCTCTCCCACTAAGATGTCTCTGAATTTTAGAATTTCCATAAAATGATCATTATAAATGGGTTTTCCCTCTGAATTCAAGCATGATGATGAAAGGGGTGAGGAACCTCTGCTGTTCCACCCGATCTAAATAAGCACGGAGTTTAAAGAGGCTCTTTTATCTTTGTCAATCTTCCTTACCTTTGACCCATTTGTCTCTTCTTTGCCTGGCATGTACCTCGTGCATTCCCATCTTTATGCCTCAGTTCAGGGTTGGAAAGGCCTTGAAAATGATTGTAATTTCTGATTCATGAGTTTTCTAAACTGGAATATTTTCTCTGGCTGGTGTGACTCAGTTGGCTGGGGCATTATCCTGTGCACCGAAAGGTTGTGGGTTCAATTCCCAGTCAGGGCACATACCTAGATTGTGGGTTCCATACCTGGTCTGGGTGTGTTTGGGAGGCAACCTGTCGATGTCTCTCTCTCTCTTTCTAAAAATAAAACTTAAACTGCCAAGAATATTCCCCATTTTTTAAGGTCCGGCTCAGGATTCATGGGTTCCGTGGCATTCTTTGATTGGTATAATTAATCCATAGGGAGATCTTTCTCTTTTGAATTAATTTACTATCTGAACCAGAGGTCCTGGGGGCACAAAGGCTAGATTAGTGCACTGGTCTATTTTCTAGTTTTTATTTTTATTTTTTTTTTTTTTTTTTTTTTTTTTTTTTTTTTTTTTAAATATATTTTATTGATTTTTTACAGAGAGGAAGGGAGAGAGATAGAGAGTTAGAAACATCGATGAGAGAGAAACATCGATCAGCTGCCTCCTGCACACCCAGGTACATGCCCTTGACCGGAATCGAACCTGGGACCTTTCAGTCCGTAGGCCGACGCTCTATCCACTGAGCCAAACCGGTTTCGGCATATTTTCTAGTTTTTAAAGTCATTTTAAGCGTTAGTCTTCTTTTTAAAACATGTTTTTTTTTTTTTAATTTATTTTTTTTAATATATTTTATTGATTTTTTACAGAGAGGAAGGGAGAGAGATAGAGAGTTAGAAACATCGATGAGAGAGAAACATCGACCAGCTGCCTCCTGCACATCCCCCACTGGGGATATGCCCACAACCCAGGTACATGCCCTTGACCGGAATCGAACCCAGGACCCCTCAGTCCGCAGGCCGATGCTCTATCCACTGAGCCAAACCGGTCTCGGCTTAAAACATGTTTTTTAAATTGATTTTTAGAGAGAGAGGAAAGGAGAGGGAGAGAGGGAGGGGGGGGGGAGAGAGAGAGAGAGAGAGAGAGAGAGAGAGAGAGAGAGAGAGAAAGAGAGAAACATTGATGTGAGAGTGAAACATTGACAGGTTGCCTCCTGGTTGACACTCCAACCAGGGACCGAACCCACAACCTGGGCAACAACCTGACTGGGAACTGAACCAGTGATCTCTCAGTGCACGGGTCAAGGCTCAACCAAGTGAGCCACACTGGCCAGGGCTAAATGCTTGTCTTTTTTTTAAAAAATTATCTTTATTGTTGAAAGTATTACAGATGTCCCCTTTTGTCCCCTTTGACCCCCTTCACACTGCACCCGCCCCTCCAGGCCTTCACCCACAATTATCTGTGTCCATGGGTTATGCATATCTACCTATATATATAAAAGGCTAATATGCAAAGTGTCCCCTCAGGAGTTCGACCGGGAGACCGGGAGTTGGATCACTCGCTATCACGTGCGCTGACCACCAGGGGGCAGAGCAGAATGAAGGAAGGTCCTGGCCGGCAGCTAGAAGGCCCCAATTGGCCCTGATCTCCAGCCAGGCATAGGGACCCTACCTGTGCACAAATTTCGTGCACTGGGCCTCTAGTATGCATAAGTTGCCCGGTTAATCTCTCCCCCCACCCTCCTAACCTTGCCTTTTCTTGGAGATTCATCAGTCATTTCCATGCTTCTATGTCTCTGGATCTACTAGTATTTTATTCATCAGTTTATTTTGTTCATTAGATTCCATATATGAGTGAAATCATGTGATACTTGCCTTTCTCTGACTGGTTTATTTTGCTTAGCATAATACTCTCCAGGCCCCTCCAGGTTGTCTCAAAGGGTAAGAGATCCTTCTTTTTTACAGCTGCATAGTATTCCATAGTATATATGTATCATAGCTTCTTTATCCACTCATCCATTGGTGGGCACTTGGGCTGCTTCCAGATCTTAGCTATTGAAGGAGATTGCAGTAAAAAATCCAGAATTCTCATTTCTCTTAAAAATAGAAACTCTGGAAACACCTGTTCTCATGTCCATGTTATGGTGGAAGTCATGTCCTAAGGCTTAAGTGATAGATTAATCTCTACCTTGAACAAGCTCTGTCCATTATTTCTGTGCATCTAGAATAACACACTTAACATGTCAGAATGATCTCTTCTCCAGATCTCCAACGATAACAGGGTGGGACAACTCCAACATTCCTCATTAGAACTCTTTACCTGCATACCCCTGTAAACTACATATGTTAGGTGTTAACTGGCCTGGACCCACTGATATGAAAGAAACATGTGTTCCTCCATTTTACTTTTCATCCAGTCCTAGTGATTTCCCAGCTTTGCTTTCTCCCACCTCCTTAATCTGCCACTAATGGATTTCATATAACTTTTTTAAAAAATATATTTCTATTGATTTCAGAGATGAAGGGATGGGGAGAGATAGAAGCATCAATGATGAGAGAAAACCATTGATCAGTTGCCTCCTGTACACCCCCTACTGGGGACCGAGTGAGCAACTGGGGCATGTGCCCTGACCTGGAATTGAACTGTGACCTCCTGGTTCATAGGTTGATGCTCAACCACTGAGCCACACTGGTTGGGCTCATATAACTTGCTTTACGTCTTCTCCTTTGATGCTAATGCATGAAATAAACTGCAAAACTGATATCCCCCAGAGCATTATCTCAGTCCCTTGAGATTTTGCTTCTAGGACTAGCCCCTAAATCAGTGATGGCGAACCTATGACACGTGTGTCAGAGGTGACATGCGAACTCATTTTTTTGGTTGATTTTTCTTTGTTAAATGGCATTTAAATATATAAAATAAATATCAAAAATATAAATCTTTGTTTTACTATGGTTGCAAAGATCAAAAAATTTCTATATGTGCCCTGGCTGGTTTGGCTCAGCGGATGGAGTGTCAGCCTGTGGACTGAAGGGTCCCAGGTTCGATTCCGGACAAGGGCATGTACCTTGGTTGCAGGCACATCCCCAGTATGGGGTGTGTAGGGGGCAGCTGAATCGATGTTTCTCTCTCATCGATGTTTCTGACTCTCTATCCCTCTCCCTTCCTCTCTGTGAAAAATCAATAAAATATATTAAAAAAAAATTCCTATATGTGACACGGCACCAGAGTTAAGTTAGGGTTTTTCAAAATGCTGACATGCCGAGCTCAAAAAGTTCACCATCACTGCCCTAAATCCCTGGCTCATAATAAACTCTTCAAACTTTTCTTTAGGTTTGAAATTCCTTTCCTGTATATTTATTGTGGTGACTATGAAGGGATTTCGAGAAGCCCCTCCAGGATGACCCTGCTGGGTACCCGCAGGACCCTCGTGCCCCAGTGGCTCCCGCTTTGCAGCAGGCGAACGTGGCTGAGTTCTCCTTTGGAATTCCAGGCCTCCGTGTTTTGTTGAAGGTCTTGACTTTGTTTGAGCTGTTCTTAGAAACTCCTGGAGGTGGCGCTAAAGGATAAGGAAAAGGAGAAAGGGTGGCTTTTTTTTTTTTTTTTAATGTGGTCTTTGAATGTGGTTGTGCTTTAACCTTTGCTTATTGCACAAAACACCACTGATTCCCAGGTTCTGCTGACATCAGTCAGTCAGGATGTTCCTCTTACCATGGCTCTACAGGTGATAAAGGAAGAGGTACGAGGGCCAACTAGTCAGAACAACTATCTTTTTTGACCTTTAATGAGGTACCAGACAAGAACGCCTGTTGATTTCTGCCTCGGGATCTGATGTGGTCCTTGGAGCCACGCTACGGAGGGCATTGCTCGTATTGAACAAGGCTGTCGGTATTGTCTGACCGTGTGCCTAGTGAAAAGCCGCTGATTCGATTCCGGGCTGCAGAAAGACATGGCTACATAGTCATTTTATAGCACTCAGTTTCTAAACTGTGGGGAGAGATTCAATGATTTGTTTAATTATTTAACAGTAGAAAAAAAAAATTTTAATGTGTGTGTACAGAGAATTCACATAAGCATGAAACCCAATGATGTACTTTAAAAGAGAAATCTAATTGGGTGAAGCCAATTCTATGGAGCTTGGATATGAACCATAAATATGTACTAGTAAGTACGTTAGAGGTTTCTCACACAGTTGTCTAGGGAAAAACCCTGGGCTACTTTTCTGAGTAGTGGCCCATTGTGGAAAAACAATAATGTCTACTCTAATTTCTTTAAGAGTCATCAGTTATGCTGGGCATCAAAAGACGCTTTTTTATTGGCCATATATAATAAAATATACTGGATAGTTCTAGATGACTAAACTTTTAAACAACTGTAGCTTTTGGAAGAACGAAGCCAGGATGGGACAGAGGCTGCCAATTGTAATGGTATAATTAAGCAGACATTACTAATCGATTGCTGCACATTTCCCATCATCTCCAGATGTGACCTCAAAATTGTTCTCAACAGTGTGCTTCAGGCAGAACTACTACTTAACTGGAGTTGTCATGTGAGATGAATGAAGCCTTTTGCCATCTCTGATGTAGAGTATAAGAAAAAGTTAACTTTCTTGTTCTCCTTGCTGACTTTTTTTTTTTTTTTAACCTTATGGAAAGGTTTACAGATAAACAGGCTTTGTATTTCCAGCTAAATCACTAAATGGCTCATTGATCGTTATGTCACTTTGAAAAGTGGGCCATTTTAGAAGTCAAACTGCAGAATTTGACAGGATGGCTGAGGCAAGGCTTCATTTGATTTTTGAGCTTTTTATTCCACACCAGACATTAATGGGAGTCAACTCCTGGAACAGATGGAAAATTGTGTATTTCAGGAGAGAAAGCCAGTGGGTTGCATGTACCAAGTGCGAACCCAGTCCTTTAGGGTGAGAAAGTTCTCTCTGATGGCAAGTCAGTTACCACATGACCCGGAATATTCATGTCTACATACTTGATTTCTTTCTTCCCCGTCTCTTGAAGTTGCCAGCAAAGGCAGGCAAATGACTACATTGAACAAAATAATGTGATAGGAAGGAAAACTTAGGTTACAGTTTTCAAACGTGAGAAGTGAAGTGGTTTCATTAAAAATGCACTAGGCGTAGAAGGAAAAACACACACACTACCGTCCTCATCTTTGGTTGGCACATAATTATTAGACTCTTCAGGATTACTTGGGTTTGTTTTATGACTGACACAACGCAAATGGCATCATAACTTTTTGAACCAAGGCAGCAGTTTCAAAATTTAATATCGCAGGACAAGGAAAAAAAATAGGCCTTGTCTGTTAGTGCACAATGGCCCTAAAAATATACAACTGTAATTTCATGGCTGACCTGTGTTGTAATTTACTCCTGGTGGTTCGTTTACTGAGATTTTAACTCTTGGGACTCTACATTTGGCCAGAAATGACGGAGATGTGAAAACCATTACACAGCCTTCCTCAGGAAGGGAAAGTAAGACAAGGCGAAGGGGCATAACTTCACTTTCTGTGGTGTCACTCAGGAGGGAAAAGTTTCTAGAACGCTGGATCCTGGCTGTGCATCCTCCAACAAGTCATCGAACTTCTCTGACCGCAGTTCCTTCATCTATAACTTACATGGAGCAATCAGACACGTCTTTGACTTGTTAGGAGGAGAGATGAGTTAGTGCATACGGAGTGCCTAGCACAAGGACCCATTGAAAGAACTCAACATGTTTTATGTTATTTTTTTATTGCTTTGAATGGCTGTGTTCTCCCTGCCATTGTATAGTGTTTAGAAAAAAAATGATCTAGGGACTGTGGAATGGAAAAGCTTCCAAAATAATTTCCCCGTGTTTGGATTTTAAGCTTTTACCAAGGACATCACCAGGAAGTGTTGCCGGGAGAAGGGGCAGGGGATGGCAGTTCATTGCAAAACAAACCTGAACCATAAGACAGACGTAGTTCCTTGGGTCTTTTTTGCAAAATTGTATTATTTCTTGGGAAAATGTTTTGCCTTATTAAAAGAAAAAATAAGTTTAAGCCATCACCATGGAGCAGGAGCAGTGTGCTGGAAAGGGAGAGACCCATGGAGGCGAGCCAGTCGTTCCAGCCAGGAGCACCTGGCCTCCACTCGGCGTCCAGGTATTAATACGTTCCGGTCAGGAACAGCAAGGCCACCGAAATGACCACCCGGGAGAGAAATGCCTGTAGCCTGCCACTGGGGTTCTGTGGTTTGTTATGCAGTAGTTAAAGCAATAGATAATGGTTACACTTCTGTAATAGCTCACACTCTCTTGTGTTGCGATATGGCTTCCCTGTCAGGCTCTCCAGGAGTATTGGAAGCTCCTTGAGAGTAGGATGCTATCTTATGTACCTACTATCCCCAGGGCCCAGCACAGTACCTGATGGGCAATAAACATTTGTCACCTGAAGTTCTGGCTTTAATAATTCCTCCGCTCATTGGAATATTTGTCTCTACGTTCATAGTTTCACTACTGAATGCCTACTATATGCCAGACACTACTGTGCTGGGTGCTAGAATTACAGATGTGAGCAAAAGTAACATCGGAAGAGTCCTGTAATTAGGAATGCAGAGCGTGTCAGCATACGTGCTTTCTAATGTGAATGAATGAATGGATAGGTAAAATAATCACATTGGATTTCTGCTGGCAGAAGGAATGGGAGGAAAGATCTAATAGGGAGTTAGTATAAGTGGAATGGAAGGGTTGGGCTGGGAGGTAGTGAGAGAAAGTTTTGAAATATAGTTCTGGAGAGTTTAGCTGATAGGCCAAGGGGTGTGGGTTAGGGTTGAAAGCTGGACTATGTACACAGGCCAGGCAGGTAATGTAAATAAGTAAAAAAGACCAAATGCGAAGAGAGATAGACTGGTGGGGACCATACTAGTCTTGGGAGTTCATGCCTCACTAAAGACCTTGTCCAGCGCTAGCTCAGTGCTTCCTAGACTTTTGTGTGCCTGGGGGTCGGTCACTGGGCAGCTGTCTCTGGGGCTGTAGTTTTGGGAGGAGGTGGTGAGGTCTGAGACACCATATTTCTGACAATCTCCCAGGTGATGCCATGCTCCTGGTTTCCTCGTCCACTGTCTGAGAAATAAGAATCTAGTTGATTGTTGTCATGTGATAATGTGGGTCCAGGTTTGCCAGTTCATTGGACCTTTTCAATAAACCCATATATCTCTGTTTTATCTAAAATGCCCTGGTTTTTCATAGTAGTAACTTATGTTTGTAAAATGGGAAATCTCTCTTTGACTACTTCATGGAATATGAACATGAGCTATTCTGATTCTAAATGCTAAGACCTCATCCCTCCTTCCATCCCTCCCCCCCCTCCCTCCCTCCCTCCCTCAACAGCTCTTTAAAAATGTACAAGCCATGCTTTGTGGGCTGTATAAAAATAGACTGTGGCCCAGCTGGTGTGGCTGAGTGGTTGAGTGTCGACCTATGAACCAGGAGGTCACAGTTCCATTCCTGGTCAGGGCACATGCCTGGGTTTCAGGCTAGATCCCCAGATGGGGGTGTGCAGGAGGCAGCTGATAAATGATTCTCTCTCATCATTGATGTTTCTATCTCTCTCACTCTCTCTACTTCTCTAAAATCAATAAAAATATATTTAAAAAACAAAACAAAAAAACCAACACAAATAAATAAACAAAAAAAGGCTGTGGTCTGGGTTTGACGCATGGGCTGCAGTTTGTCCTGCCAGCTCCTGAACTGGGCTCTCTTACAACTCTGTAGGGGTGGGAGTTAACTTGTAAAAATGGAATAGCATTGCACATGACTCTTGTCTGAGCGGAATGTAAATAATTCCTCTCCACAAGGATGCAAATAAATTCTTCCCTGGAGAGATGCCACTGATTTCTGTGTAGTAGAAAATATTACCACTTATTGTCTTGTAGGACATTAACCAGTTTCGCATCTATGAACGAATTTATTTTGGCATTCCTTTGACTGACTGTCTATGTTCCTCATATTCTCCTTTGAATCAGTCATAATATCTTACTGGCTCTCTCAGTAATTAAAGACGTGAGTGAAATCTTTGACATGTTTGTTTTATATTTGCATAGATATCAGATTTTTAACTGTTTGAAATTAATTCTGTAGTAATAATGTTATCCTTTTTTTTTTTTTTAACAAATTAGAAAACTGGCTTTACAAGCGGTTAGGGGAGTTTCCCACGTTAAACCAGTACATGGCCCAACTGGGCCCCTGGGACTTCAACATGTCTTTGGGTTCTTGGTGAAGAAGAGAAAAAAAGCAGTTCTGCCATTTTGCCCTCCTTCTGACTTCCTGGAGAATTTAATTTTCCTTATCCCAGGATAGGAAAACATTTCTAAAAGAAATGTAGTAAGTTAAGCAATTTATCTTACTGATTTTCATATTCTGTGAGCTCCTTTTAAAAAAACCTATCCGGCCCCTTTATATGCAAGTAAAAACTCTTTCTCACACCACAGCATGGCCTATGGATACTTCTTAAGGCTAGTCTGGTGGCCTCTTTCTTGTACCTCTCTGGCCGTCGACCAGCCTGCAATTTCAATTTCCTGCAGAATCGCGGCGCTCCGAGAGGCAGGCACACTGAGAATCGGAGATGGATAGCTCTGCCCAGAAGTCAGTATAACAAACAAAAGACTTAATATGTCTCTGTTGCTCCATTGCTGGGATGCGTGTTGATGTGAGGTTATCGGTTATGTGCTCATCTTTTATCTTCATTTATTCTAATCTTAGATGTAGAGGGAGAGTATTGTCTGTGACCTTTTAGGGCAAAGCGAGGAACTGGCCAATAATATTAGACACCAGGAAGCAAGCCTCTAGGATCATATTCATAGGTAAGGCTGTATGTCTATTTAGGGGCCCACCCATGTTGGGCAGTGCAGATGTCAGCTTTGAGATGTTTTAAGGTCAAACTTTGGGCCCCTTTGGAGACTGTGGTGGGTTTATTGGTCTAGGCCAGCGATTTTCAACAGGTGAGCTGCAAGAATTTTTAAAACGTGCAATACCTGACAGTTTAGTCAGGGGCACTGACCTCTTTTCCCTTAGATTGTCAAGTAAAAAAACGACAACAGCAAGCATAACACAGCATCCCATCCGGTGTGCATGAATCAAAATTATATCTGTCAGATGGGCAAAATATATATTTTTTATATTTTTGTGTGTGCTTCAGACTTTTAGTAATCAGTTTATGTGTGCCATGAGATGAAAAAAGTTCAAAATAGCTGGTCTACCAGTGGTCGGCAAACTGCGGCTCAGGAGCCACATGCGGCTCTTTGGCCCCTTGAGTGTGGCTCTTCCACAAAATACCGACTTCTGCACATGGGCCACGAAGTTTCAATTGCACTGTACATGTGCGCCCGCACATGGTATTTTGTGGAAGAGCTACACTCAAGGGGCCAAAGAGCCGCATGTGGCTCGCGGGCTGCAGTTTGCCGACCACTGGCTCTAGGCCAACTTCTGTGGCATCTTGCTGGGACGCGAGAGTCGCTTACTGGGAGTTATGGGGTCTCCTGTCTGGCTACCACCACACAGCGCCACCTGGTGGCCACCTGCCTTTATTTTCCAGCGCCTCTCTTGACCTCTGAAGTTGAAGGAAACAAAACACCTTGGTGTGTGAACTCTGCCTGCCTGAGGTCCCTGTATATGGAAGGAGGCAGATGGTACAATCGGAGGAGCAGAGGAGTTAACTGCCTAAGGAGAGAATGCTGGTTATCCTAGTAGGGCACATGAGTACATTTTCTTTCCTTCTTCCCTCCCATGGACGGATTAAAGCATGGTTTATTCCTAGAGCTCGAAGATGTCCTGAATTGCTGAGTGACAAGCAACCTGACACGTCTTTTTATGGGTCATCGTGAGCCGTGTGTCACCTGGCATTGCTTTCATCCTTCCCTATTTCACATCCTTTTGCCTTATTCTCACTGTCCTGGGACTGTACCTGCGAATAACCATCAGCACTTAATCCTTGCCCCAGGCTCTGTTTCCTGGAGACTCAGGTGACCACAAGAATTCCTTCTCACACAGGTCTGATGTTCTTTCTCAGGACTGGAGGTTTTAATGGCCAGTTTGCTTTTAAGCCACAAGAACAAAAAAGAAAACCACAAAACTACAAACATAATGCTCTTTGTATAGATTAGGATTAAATTTAGTTCCTAGCAGTAATAACAAGAACAATAACAACAACACACACAAATAAAATGGCCTAAACAACATAGAAATTCGTTGCTCTTTCATGTAAAAGTCTGGAGTTACGCAGGGCAAGCTATCACTGTGGTTTTCCTCCACACAGTTGTTAGAGCTGCGGCCTATTTCCAGCTCAGTGTACCCCTCTTGTAGGGCATCACCTTCAGCCTTGTCCCCCAAGGCCACATGGGCTTCCTAGGTAGGACCGTGAGGCGGAGAAAAAGGGAAGGGCCATAGTTCTGCACCAACTGTGTTTGGAGGAAATTCCTGAAAGCCGCCACAGGACAGCTTGGTTTATATTCCATTGGCCAGAATCTAGTTCTACAACCTGCAACCTAACACCTTTACCTGCTGCAAGAAAGCCTGGGAATGGAATCTTTATTTTGTGTGGCCATCTGCGAAGACTTCTGTTTGGAAGAAAGAGAAAAGGGCTATCCAGGAACAGCTAGAAGATTGTCAGGTACTTCTGTGTCAATTCCACTCTTTTTTCCTAACTCTCTAGACCAGTGGTTCTCAACCTTCTGGCCCTTTAAGTACAGTTCCTCATGTTGTGACCCAACCATAAAATCATTTTCGTTGCTACTTCATAACTGTAATATTGCTACTGTTATGAATCGTAATGTAAATATCTGATATGCAGGATGGTGTTAGGCGACCCCTGTGAAAGGGTCGTTCGACCACCAAAGGGGTCGCGACCCACAGGTTGAGAACCTCTGCTCTAGGCTCTATTTGACAGTGGTGGGTATTTTCAGGAGGCGATGGACAGGATACAAGTTAGGACAGAAGGAAGGAAAGTGATGCGTATTCAGTAGAAATTTGAATTTTGATCTTTCCCCGGCTAGCAACATGTGCTTCAATGGTGATGCTGGGCAGCGGCAGTGAGGTGATTTTGCTGAACGGTGTTCCGAGTGTGTTTAAGGTAATCTAGGTGTATTATATGTTGAGTTGTAATATTTTCAGTTTACAATGGGTTTATTGGGACGTAACCAATTTCCTAATTTAAAAAGATTTCCTTTGCAATGTACTGTCACCTAGCATATTTTTTCTAATGTCCAGTTATAAAAATGAATTTATAAAACGGGCCAAAGGATCACATCCTCTCATTTACATCTGCTACTCAATTTATTTTCATTAATATTGTGATCTTTTTTGATTAATGTGACTAATGTTCCTCACATGGCTGGGAAATGTATCAGTTATGGGGTTAATTCATGTGGATGTTTAAACTCAGAATGGGTTCATATTCATCGAACGCTTCCATTTGATGGGGGCTTTAATTAATTAGGTTCCGAAAACCTCTTCTGATAAATTCCACTCCATGCTAATGAACCCCATGGATCACCTTATTAAGCGCTAACTGTTGCCACCTTTTCACCTGCACTGTTAAGCCACATTTAATTTGTTCACACAGTTCCACAGTCAATAACAAGGCCTTTATTTTTGCACCATGTAATCAGGGTTAGGAATGTCCATTTTCATTCAGCGCAGTGCTTGCATAAGGCATGTTATGGAAAAAGATGCTTAGCTAGAGAATTTTTAAGCACTAAAAGAAAAAGAAATCAAATTGGCATTAATGAATGTGTGGGAATAATGTGAAGTTAAAATCGCATTTATGAAAAGAGTCAATAAGGTTTTAAGTTTAAAAATGTTTCCTATAAAGTAGCGTAGGAATAGAAATTACAAGTTTTAAATGCCATTTATTTCTTCTTCTGCATTCTTTATTGGGATTTAATTTGCATGCAGTAAAATTTACAGACCTTTTTTGTTGTCAATTCTCCCCTGAGGATATTTTTCCATTGATTTTTTTTTATTTTATTGATTTTTTTTACAGAGAGGCAGGGAGAGGGATAGAGAGTTAGAAACATCGATGAGAGAGAAACATTGATCAGCTGCCTCCTGCACACTCCCTACTGGGGATGTGCCCGCAACCAAGGTATATGCCCTTGGCCAGAATCGAACCTGGGACCTTTGTGTCCGCAGGCCGACGCTCTATCCACTGAGCCAAACCGGTTAGGGCTCCATTGATTTTTAGAGAGAGAGTGGAAGGGACGGGGAGAGACAAAGAGAGAAACATTGATGTGAGAGACAGTTCAATGGGCTGCACATGCCCCGACCAGGGCCAGGGATAGAGTCGAGCCTGAGTCGAGCCTGCAATTGAACCTGCAACTGATGTACATGCCCTTGACGAGAATCGAAACCTGGACCCTTCAGTCCATGGGCCTAACCACTGAGCAAACTGGCTAGGGCAGATTTACAGATCTTAAGTGTACAGTTGGATGGGTTTTGAAAAATGATGCGCCCAGGTAACCATGGCTCCAATCAAGATAGAGAATAAATCAACACTGCAGAATATTTGAAATCTAACAGAATGTACTTTGTTTATTCTGGCTTCCTAGATTCAACATGTTTTTGAGATTCATTCCAATTGTTTTATCAGTTATTTTTTTTTTTTTTTTGCCAAACAGTAATCTGCTGTATGCATGTACCACAGTTTGCTTATATATTTTCTTACTGATGGACATTTAGATTGTCCCCTCACCTACCCCCAACTTTTATAAATAAAGTTGCCACAAGCATTCTTGTATAAATCTTTTTGTGAGCATATATGTACACCTATGGATGAAATTGCTAGTCATAGGGTAGGTATATATTTAAAATGATAAGAAATTGCTCAACAATTTTTCAAAGTGCTTACCCACATATGGTATTGTCAGTTTAACATTTCAGTCATTCAAGTAGGTGTATAGGATATCTCACAGTGTTTTTAAAATTTTTTTTCTAATGACTAATGATGTTGAACACTTTTTTTTTGCTTATTGGCCATTGCTACATATTCCTTTGTGATGTTGCCTGCTCAGTTCTCCTCTCCCCCTCATTCCTTGCTGGAGGAGGAAATCTCTCACATCCAATTTCTCTAGCCTGCATCCCGGAAATCAGATTGTAGACTTGTAACCACTAATATCAGTGGGCTGGGATTTACAAAATGGCTCCTCATACAGCTGTAGGGCTAGGAGGACCGAGAATTGGTTTATTACTTTCTTGTTAAAATGAAAAAAAAAAGTTAGTACCTTACTTAAAAACTCATTTGACCCGCTAGTCACCAGGCCTGCCTGGGTCCCATGCTAATGTGCCTGTCTGATGGGAATTTGTGGTTCATTTTCTTTTCAGTATGTACTACAATATAATTCTCTGTGTCTTAATTTTATGAAATAATGGGGCAGAAGAAGATGTAGTGAGGTTATTAAGTCCTTCCCCAGTCTTGAGATAGTCTTAATTCTTTCTCTTCTTAACTCATCAAAGTGATTTAGCTGTGATTACCCAGGTAATTCAGGCAAAATACCGATTCCCTTGTTTTCGCTGCGTAGACCTACCTGTGGCTGCTGTTTTAATGAAAGGCAGTAAGTTTAACAATTCCATTAAATTTAACACCTTCTAAAACACATAAGACATCGGAGGTATTAATGCTGCATGAGTATTTAATAACAGGAACAAGGTTTTATGGCACTTCCCAGTTTGTAAAGCACTTTCTATTTATTATCTTAAGCTTTGGGAGGTTGGTGACGTATCCATTTTAAAGATGAGCTAAGTGAGTGTCAGAGTAGTGGGAGATCTAATAGAAAGTAATATCTATGATGACAGAGCCAGTTAGTGCTAAAGCCAGGACTGGAACCTAATTCCTCCTCCTCTCTTTTATTTTATACTAGAGGCCTAATGCATGCAATTCATGCAAGAGTGGGCGGGCCTTTCTTTCCCTGGTTGCTGGCACCGCTTCCTCCTGGCACCCGGGACTTGGCTTTCCTCTGGCACCAGCTTCATCCGGAAGGACATCTGGAAGGATGCCCGGTCTAATTAGCATATTACCCTTTTATTATTATAGATAGTGTGGGTTCTTTTAATCCAGGCAGTTAAATGCAAGGACCATGGGAATCTGATTTGTTCCAACTATGGAAATTTTAAAGCTTGCTGGGACCTTACAGATCATCTAGTTATATCACTTCATTTTATACAATGAGATTGGAGATAGTATTGCTTCCCACAGTCCTTTGGAAACTCCAGGCTTAGTGATTAGAGAGACTTGAGCTTGCGAAGACTAGCGCTCCGGCCTCTTTTGTGGGGAGATGAGGATGTTGGAGCTCAGAGAGGTGAGAGGCTTGCCCCAGGTCACACAGCTGGCTCTGGTGGAGCTGGGAGTTTGGATCCAGATCTCATAACACCCAGTCCCAGGACTTGTAGAATCTTTTTACTTACAGAGAATTTAACTTACCAGTTTACTTCAGCAGTCACATAGGTTTTATAAAAGAGAAATTTTAAGAACTGATTAAATAGCAAGAGTAGCCAGCTTATGGATTTCTCTACAACCCATGGAGTGATGCCAGAACTATGAAGTTGTGTCATCTGTGAATCTCTCTGAAGGAATTCAGTATCCTAAGAAAGATGTATAAATATTGACATCAGATTCACCTACATAGACACTCTCAATAGAGTTTCTAAAGTAGAAATATGTCAGGCAATATTTCCTGAAAAATAAAATTAAATAGAGACACAAATAGATAAGCAGAAACATGTCTTTATTGGATAATTCCTGGGTCAAAGAGAAAAGCCAAAACCACATTTGCTGAATATTTAGAAAATATAGATAATGAGAAAGCCACATATAAAAAGTAATGGGATGTAGCCAAAGTTGTATTGAGTGGAAAATTCATAACTTTAAATATTTGTGTTAGTTAAATGAGAAAAAAAGAAGTTTTACTGTGAGAGGTTAAAATAACTCTAACCACAGAGGCAAAGTGCCATTCTCATCACACCAAATCCAGGGTATATGCTAATAAAATGACTTATTAATGTTGATGTTAAACTTGATAAACTGACATTGTCAGATTTATGTTGAGAAAAGTTTTCCCACATGTACTCTGCAGACCCAGTTGGAGGGAGTCAAGAGCAGGTGTGAGTCAACTAGTTAAAAAGGTTACTTTATATCTGAAGGTTACTTTATATCCAAATGTCACCCGTGTATGCAGAGCCATATTTCTACCTTCATTGTTACTTTGGATTAAGACAGTAAATGAAACCTTTACAAAATTACTGTTATTACTATTGTGTAGTAATAATGTTTCAAATAAAATCTTAAGTTTCATAAAAACCAATAGATACTGAGCTGCTCTTGGTCAGGTGGAGATGGGGTGGTAATGGACAGAATCTGTCTGTGATGATTAATTTATGTATCACCTTGGCCGGGCTGCAGCGCCGAGATATTTAGTTAGACATTATTATGGATATTTCTATGAGGGCGTTTTTGAATGAGGTTAGCTTTTCACTTGGTGGGCCTTGAGTAAAGCAGATTGCCTTCCACGATGAGGGTGGGCCTCATTCGATCAGTTGAAGGACAGATAGAACTAAAATACTCCCCTAAGCAAGAAGATCTGCAGCCAGCAGCATTCAGACTTGAACTGCAGCGTCAGCTCTCCTCTGGGTCTCCAGCCTGCTAGCCCACCCTGCAGATTTTCAGCGAACCAGCCTCTATACTCATGTACTAGGTGTACTGGTTAATAATGCAGATTTTTTTTCACTAGATGGAGTTACACATATGTTGATATACATGCGATTTGATATGTATGCTATTTTGTTGTATTGACAACAAGCTTCAAAACTTCATATGTCAAATTTTCTGAAGGTGTTAATTAACATCATAGATATTTTTACACTTAAAAATGTCGAATTTCATGCCAAAAAAAGAACATTTGCGGGAAGTTTTAACTCATTACTTTATTTTGAAGAAAAACTTATTGTATACTTCGGGAAGCTTATGGTGAACATGCTCCATCTCAGGATCCTTGTGAACGCTGGTTTAAACGCTTTCAAAGTGGTGATTTTGGTGTGAAAGACAAAGAACATCCAGGTCAATTTGAACCACGCTTTGATCATGAAACGACCAGAATGGGCCAGAAGACACGGCAAAGTAATTTTGCTTCATGATAACGCACCATCACACACTTCAAAAACAGTTAAAGACACGTTAAAAGATCTTGCCTGGGAAGTGTTAACCCACCCGCCGTATTCACCAGACCTTGCTCCTTCAGATTCCCACTTGTTCCGATCGATGTCACACGCACTTTCTGAGCAGCGCTTCAAAACGTACGAAGAGGTGGAAAATTGGGTCTCTGGTTTGCCTTAAAACAAGAAAAGTTCTATTGGGACCGTATCCACAAATTACCTGAGAGATGGGGGAAATGTGTAGCTAGCGATGGACATTACTTTGAATAAAGCAATTTTGATGTTTCTCTTGAAATTATCGTGTTTTCTTTGATCACAAAATCCGCGTTATTAACTGATACATCTCGTAAGTCAATTCCTTAAAATAAGTCCCTCTCTCCTCTCTCCTGTCTCCTCTCCCCCTCTCTTCTCTCTCCTCTTTCCTCTCCCTTCTCTCCTCTCTCTTTTCTCTTCTCTCCTCTCTCTCCCTTTCTCTCTGTTCTACTGGTTATGTTACTTGGAGAATGCAGACTAATATACCATCTGTCTCTCCCCACCCCACTACACCCCTATTGGGGGGTACAATCCTTCTGTTCCTTAGAGATGAGTTAGAAAATCATTGATTTAAAGACTTGAGAGGATGCTGAGGAAAAGATGGAAGAACAATTTACTGAGAATGTATATGAGACTCTAGTCCACCTCTTAGATCTGTGTTATTTGATCATTTCCCTCTCCTGGCTTTAAAATGACAATAAAGTATGATGATTAAAAAATGGAAAGTATTTTTCAAATAGGAGTAAAAGCAATTTTACTCCTAATTTTCGTTCTTAATCTAAGCAAGAAATGGTACAACAGAGATCAGCTAAGGATGAATAGAGGACATTGGCCTCTCTGGAAAGTAATGAGACTTCACTTTGCTGGGCTGGATGCCTCATCACTTCTATTAACAGTGCTTCTTAATGGTATTGGGTCCTGGGATCTTTAATAATCTGGTGAGTATTAAAGGCATAGACCCTTTCTTTCCCAATACTGATTAAAAATCATACACTTAACTTTTTGCTGTGCTTTCAGGTGTTTGTGGATGCATCTTAAAAACTTGCATTTGGGAATGTTATTTGTAATAACATTTGGGTGCGGAATAGAATAGAAAGAACTCTGTACATGGAATCCCAAGACCTGGTTCAAATTCCAGTTTTATCACAAATTAGCTGAGTAACTTCGACCAAATGGCTTCAAATTTACAGTGCTGCCTGCTGCAGGTTTAATTTCTGCAGCTTTGAAATGGGATGACAAAATTTGGTGCAGAGGGCTGGCATGCACTCCAATTAGATCATGTATGTGCAGAACTTGGCAGACTTTAAAGGGATGTGAGGATGTAAGGTGATGGTATTTGCTCATTAGACAAACTGGTCAGTCACTTAGGCAGACCTTGCTTGAATCATGGGACACAGGAAAGATGAGTTTTCATGGGGAGAACACATGGGGAGTCTGCTACAGAGGCAGGAGCGTACAGGAAGGTCCGGGAGTGGAAGCAGACGGGAAGCAAATGAGAAAATGCATGGGTACAGACAGGAGGATGGGAAGACGCTAAAAAGTAACGTCTTTTCACTATTTTACTTGAAGTTGCCATGGTTCAGCTATTTGCAAGAGGCTGTTTGGATATGGAACCCTGGATGGATCAGACACGAGCAGATCTGGAATTCCTGGTTTCATAGCGTGGAACAGGCTTAAAGATGGTACGTCTGGAAGTCTCCTTGTGTCTAAAACTTTGTAAGGTCAATTGAGAGAACTGAGTCAGTAGGTATTCTGTCTGCTCCTCTGTACTTCCTGAGGGTTGGAGAGTAGAACCAAGTGAAACAGCCATTCTTTTGGGGCATTTGCAGTGTTTCTCTGAGAAACCTCCTTGTGGCTTTTTAGGGTTTGAGCTGGTCTTCAGTCTGAAAATCACAGTGAGGATCCCGTCTTGCAATTGAAAAGAGACTTCTGCTTCTCAGGGAGCTTGTGTGCTCATGCTCATGCTTGAAGTACGTGGGGCTGGTTTCTGCTGTGGTCACTGCACAGAGGAGAGGACTCAGTATGAGATGGGCTGACTTGTCTGCGATTACATTGCCAGCTTTTAGGAGGTGTCTGTCTGAACCCCAGCCTTGTGCCTTCTGTGTTGTGCTGAGACCTTCCCTTGAGAGGGAGCGTGGTGCAGGATTCAGCGCTCAGACTGCGGCAGCAGACGCATCGAATGCCGGCTTCCCCGTCTACTAGATGCCTGACCATGGGCACGTCACTCAGACACTGGGTGCCTCAGTTTCCTCTTCTGTGAAGTGGGTGCACTGGCTGCTACATACCTCATGACTTAGTGTGGGGATTCAAAGTGTGACTAGGCCTGAAGTGTGTAGGAACTGTGCTGTGATGTAATTGACATTTACCCATACCTATAATAGGGCGTCTCAGTGTGAGAAGAGAGAAATGTGAACTCAAAGGATTTCTGGTGGAAAGTTTGTGGACAGTGTGTAGTAGTTGAAACTGAGTATAGTCCTAGGTACTCAATAAGCACCCTGCCCCCGCCCCCCCCCCCCCCCCCCCCGCCTCGCCTTAACACTTATAGGAATGGTGCTTATGGCTCCTCTCACATGGCTTGACTTTGTCCTTCAGATCTCAGCTCAAATGTCACCTCCTCCAAGTAGGCATCCCTGATTGTTTTTTGTTTTTATTTCATCCCTGATTGTTGATGGTTTCCCTTCATCCTTTACATCGTATCATCTTAATCCTTTCCCTCGTAGCCCTATCACAATCTGGAGTTCTCGTTTTATTTCTTTACTTACCTACTTGTTCATGGGATGTCTCCCTCACCTGAAAGTCAGCTTAATGGGGGCATGGGTCTTGTCTGTCTCCTCCTCCTCCAGTATCACATTGCTTAGCACAGTTCTGACTATTTATAGGGGTCTAAGAAGTAATCGTGTGTGTGTGGTGCACATCAGGGAACTTCTGGCTTACCTAGCAGTTCCTGTGAGGGGGAGCAGGTCTGGGACAGAGCTTTAACATTCATGGCACTCGCCTACCTCTATCCACCGCCTCTCTGTGGCCTTCTCCCCTGAAACAGTGATTTTATTAGCAGAGCCCTCCACCCCTTCAAGCCCTGGATAAGTTCCCCTGTGCATCCTCTGTTACATACATGGCAGCATCGTGCATCCAGCCGCCCGTGTCATGATCTCTGAGTGAAAGCTTTTCCTCTCTCCCTCTGGCATGAATAACTCTAGTGCCCTGATTTTCCAGATGGATGAAGGAGGCAAGGCTGAAAGTTCCAGACAGATCTGTCGGTGCTGCCTCACCCCCTGTTTCAAGTTCTATTTGTAAACCCCCATTCTCCTCACCTTCTCATGATAAACGGCTAAGGGTAGAGCGCATCAGCATGGCACTGAGGGCACCACAGACCATGGCAACAGGAGCTCGTTTGCTTGACGAGAGATTACACTGGCTTTTATACCACAAGAGGCACAAGAAATTATAGCACTACCTCGAAATTAAAATTTTTATTCAGAAGCCAGTGGCGCTTTATCACCCTAGAAGCAATTACAAGGTGATAAAATGTGTGGACATTTAATCGATGCTGCTGTTGGGACTCGCTGTGCCATTTGAATTCTGACTCTGGGGCATTCTGAAGGCATTGCATGTGTCCTGTGCTTTGCCGAGGGACTTCTTACAGGCACACTGGTTGGCTGCAGGCGGCTGAGCTGTACTTTTTTGGGGTGCAGTGGAAGGCTTGCTTGATAAAATGCAATTATCTTTGTGGCAGAGGGGATGGCAAACCACCAACCAAAGCCAGAAGTAATTATTCTATTTGGGACTTCAGAATATCAAATGGAGCTCCAAGTTGTTGTGCAACTTTTAAAAAGGTATTTAGGTTGGATTGGAGCCTCAGGGTGGCTGAGGGAGGAGTGGAAGTGTGTGGGCATAGGAATCAGGAGGCCTGGGGTCCAGTCTGAGCTATTTCTACCAGGTTCCTTAGCTCAAGCCAGTTACTTTGCACAGCCTCTCTGGGATCGCGTCTGCAAAAGGAAGGCGTGGGCTGGATGATTTCTGAATTCCTTCTGGCTATTTCTTTCTAGGGAAGCGGTTCTCAGCCTGTGGGTCGCGACCCCTTTGGGGGTTGAACGACCCTTTCACAGGGGTTGCCTAAGACCATCGGAAAACACATATATAATTACATATTGTTTTTGTGATGAATCACTATGCTTTAATTATGTTCAATTTGTAACAATGAAAATACATCCTGCATATCAGATATTTACATTACGATTCATAACAGTAGCAAAATTACAGTTATGAAGTAGCAACGAAAATAATTGTATGGTTGGGGGTCACCACAACATGAGGAACTGTATTAAAGGGTCGTGGCATTAGGAAGGTTGAGAACCACTGTTCTAGGGCCATGTCTAGTAGGTGTTCTGTTCCATGGTCACCTAAAACAGTCCTTATTTTATTTGAAACATTTAAGTTGAGAAGGTGAAGATAAGAAGTGATTAAATTTTTTAAAATTGAATTTATTGGGGTGACATTGGTTAATAAAATTATACAAGTTTCAAGGGTACAATTCTATAATAAATCACCTGTATGTTGTATTGTGTTCACCACCCAGAGTCAAGTCTCTTTCTATCACCATTTATCTTCCCTTTACCCTCTTCTACATTCCCCCACCTCCTTTCCTCTGGTAATCACCATGCTGTTGTCTGTGTCTATGATTATTTCTTGGTAAATATATTTTTATTGATTCAGAGAGGAAGGAAGAGGGAGAGAGAGATAGAAACATCAAGGATAAGAGAGCATCAATGATCATTTGCCTCCAGCACACCCCTCCCACTGGGGATCAAACTGGCCACCCAGGCATGTGCCCTGACCGGGAATCGAGCCATGACCTCCTGGTTTATAGGTCGACACTCAACCACTGAGCTATGCTGGCCGGGCTGATTTTTTTTTTTCTCAATCTCTTCACCTATTTCAGTTAGTGACTGGTTTTTGACTTTACCAAGATAGCTTTGTAGTAGGCAGGAGGCAGAGTATCCTTCTGTCATGGGAGTGTGGAACTGTCTGTTACCGTTTATAGCATTCGGGGACCTGTGGGGGAACTGTGAGGTGAATTTATAATATATCCACTGAGCTGGATGGAATTTTCCAGGCTACATAAGCCAAACTCTTAATAACACAAGTGTCTTTATAGGCTGTAGAGACAAATTTCTGGCAAATTCTTGGTCATGTTGGGGGTGAATGAAAGTTCTATGAGGTCAAGGATCTTGTTGGTCTTGTTTACCGTGATCTCCTGCAGACACAATTATTTGTTAATTTACAAATCAATAGATGATCTGGCACAATAGTCTTAGGGAAAAAAGAAGGGGGCTTGGCTATCTTCTTATTTTCTTTTTCATTTGAACCCACCAATTCCTTTCTGTTATGGCTGCTGAGAGATCCTGGAAGTGCTCTGATAGCCCAGAAAATTCCCATTTTTCTGAGGAGGATAGGTTAGCCAATGCAGGGAGGTATTTTTTTGTGGTGAAATTAGATCTCTTCATTTTCCTCCACGATCCAGTTGGAAATGACCAAACAGAGATGTTGGATTAGAAATGAGCGTCATTGGATGTTATCCAGTTTACTCTTATTTGTGTCACCCACCATTTCTTCCTCTTACCCCCTGAAACCTTCCCTGATTCCCAGGCTACTCTCTATTCTAGATGCCTCTAAAACAGCAGTTCTCAACCTGTGGCTCGCGACCCCTTCGGGGGTCGAACGACCTTTTCACAGGGATCACCTAAGACCATTGGAAAACACATATATAATTAAATATTATTTTTGTGATTAATCATTATGCTTTAATTATGTTCAATTTGTAACAATGAAATTGGGGGGTCACCACATGAGGAACTGTATTAAAGGGTCGCGGCATTAGGAAGGTTGAGAACCACTGCTCTAAAAGGTTTCTCTATTGTTGTGGTACAGATGTTCATTTACTTCTGCATATATTCCCAGCGTTAGGAATATATGGGATGGGATCTTACCCTTTCCTTTTTGTGTCCTTCTTAGCACAGCCCCTTTATTCATGTTTGCTGAGAAAGAAGTTCTTTCTGTGACTTTTTGGTTAATGAGCAGGAGGAAGTTAACCTTCAAAGATCAGTGCTGTTGACTTGATAGCGTCAATTTTATGCCTAGGACTAACTGAACATATGCAGTTCCTATTCTTTTTTTTTTTATTTTTTATTTTTTTTTATTAAATCTTTATTGTTCAGATTATTACATTTGTTCCTCTTTTTTCCCCCCCATCACTCCCCTCCTCCCAGTTCCTGCCCCACCCTCCGCCCTCACTCCCCACCCACTGTCCTCATCCATAGGTGCACGATTTTTGTCCAGTCTCTTCCCGCATCTCCCACACCCCTTTCCCTCCCAAGAATGGTCAGTCCATTCCCTTTCTATGTCCCTGATTCTATTATAATCACCAGTTCATTCTGTTCATCAGATTATTTATTCACTTGATTCTTAGATTCACTTGTTGATAGATTCATATTTGTTGTTCATAATTTGTATCTTTACCTTTTTCTTCCTCTTCCTCTTCTTATTTTTTTAATTTTTTTTATTTTTTGAGGGACTAACATTTTATTTATTTATTTTTTAAATTAAATCTTTATTGTTCAGATTATTACATTTGTTCCTCTTTTTTCCCCCCCATCACTCCCCTCCTCCCAGTTCCTGCCCCACCCTCCGCCCTCACTCCCCACCCACTGTCCTCATCCATAGGTGCACGATTTTTGTCCAGTCTCTTCCCGCATCTCCCACACCTCTTTCCCCCCCAAGAATAGTCAGTCCATTCCCTTTCTATGTCCCTGATTCTATTATAATCACCAGTTCATTCTGTTCATCAGATTATTTATTCACTTGATTCTTAGATTCACTTGTTGATAGATTCATATTTGTTGTTCATAATTTGTATCTTTACCTTTTTCTTCCTCTTCCTCTTCTTAAAGGATACCTTTCAGCATTTCATATAATCCTGGTGTGGTGGTGATGAACTCCTTTAGCTTTTCCTTATCTGTGAAGCTCTTTATCTGACCGTCCATTCTGAATGATAGCTTTGCTGGATAAAGTAATCTTGGTTGTAGGTTCTTGGCATTCATCACTTTGAATATTTCTTGCCACTCCCTTCTGGCCTGCAAAGTTTCTGTTGAGAAATCAGCTGACAGTGGTATGGGTATTCCCTTGTAGGTAACTGAGTTTCTTTCTCTTGCTGTTTTTAAGATTCTCTCTTTATCTTTTGCTCTTGGCATTTTAATTATGATGTGTCTTGGTGTGGTCCTCTTTGGATTCCTTTTGTTTGGGGTTCTCCACGCTTCCTGGACCTGTAAGTCCATTTCTTTCACCAGGTGGGGGAAGTTTTCTGTCATTATTTCTTCAAATAGGTTTCCAATATCTTGCTCTCTCTCATCTTCTGGCACCCCTATAATTCTGATGTTGGTACGCTTGAAGCTGTCCCAGAGGCTCCTTACACTATCCTCGCATTTTTGGATTCTTTTTTCATTTTGCTTTTCCGGTTGGGTGTTTTTTGCTTCCTCACATTTCAAATCATTAACTTGATTCTTGTGCTCCTCTGGTCTGCTGTCGGGAGTCTGTATAATATTCGTTATTTCAGTCCGTGTATGCTTAATTTCTAGTTGGTTCCCCAATATACCATCGAGGGTCTCATTAGTTTTCTTGTAGATCTCATTAAGTTTATTGGCGGCTTCTAAACAGTTCTTGAGAGACCTTAAAAGTGTGGTTCTGAACTCTATATCTTCCATTGACAATTTTGTCCTGTTTCTTTGTCTCCGCATTTTGTTATGCTTCCTTGGTGCACCCCCTAGTGGTCTTTGTTCGCAGTCTTATAGTTAAATCTTGATTGTTGTAGCTAATTCCAGGGAGGGTTTGACCTCCAGGCCAAGTGGCTATGAGAATCAGCTGTGTCTGCAGTGAGAGAACTTCTGTCCTCTAGGGAGGTGCTAATCTAGCCTTTGCCTGAGGCTATCCGGCAAGTGCCTCTGTGCAGGGCTTGGGCGGGGCGGGTCGCACAGGGTCAATAGGGTGGGCCGGAGAGAGCAGTTATGGCGGCTCTCAGTCCTGTCCCCAGGGGCTCTGCCTCTCTGAGTCCCACCAACCGCTGCCAACCTCGGAGAGAAAGCTGCACTCGCTCTGACCGAAGCCAGACAGTCCCGCTTCTCCCGTTTGAGTCTGGGTCCCTAAAGACTCGCCTGTATCTGGAGCTCAGAGTCTGCGACTCCCTCCGGATTGAAAACGCCAACCGCGCCCTCCGCCGCCAGCCCGCTCAGCGCACTCCGCACCTCAGAATTTGACTTCAGCACTGCGCCTCCTCTGAGTGTCCATATGCGTTTCTCTTTCCTCCTAGTTGTAGGACTTCCACTCAGCCAGCGTTCCTGTGGTTCTGGGTGATGTCCGTTCAGTCTTTTAGTTTCACTTTTGAAGTAGTTGTTCAAGGCAGCAAACTCCGGCGTTAACCTATGCCGCCATCTTGGTACATCCCAGTTCCTATTCTTAAGCTTCTTACAATTTAGTTAGGAAGTGAATGAAGATCTACACATAAAAAATAAGTTGAGATATAAACAAAAAAGATTAAAGTCAAGTGCTAGGTTGTGTGGATATAGGCAATTTAGCCTTTTTGGCATTTAGAGGGATCAGACAGTTAAGGATGACATCTTATTTTCTAAAGTGTCTGTAATGCACCTTTAAAAAAACCTAATGTGGGCCCAACTATTATGGGTGGGGAGAATTCTTCATCCCCACCTATTACTCGTGGGAGTGGAATTCTTGCAGTATCCCAAAGAAAAGGATTTTTCTGAGACTCATTGGGGGGGGGGGCGGGGAGGGGGATGAGGTATTGTAGAAAGCATTATTTTCATGGAATTATACCCCAGATTTTCCAAGGTCCTATTTCCCTTCATTCCCCCACAGAAGTGTAGCTGTGGCTTCAATAGGACTAGATGAGAGCCATTGTCCAGAGTTTTCTTTTCCATGTAGAAGCAGAGTCCAGTCCAGCTTCAGGCTGCTTAATTTGTGTTCCCTGCTGCAGTCCATTGCATGTGGGGTCCACAGGGCCACATGATTATGGAGGAAACATGGGCAGGAGCAAAGCCAAAGGAATCAGAGCGCCAAGAGAGCCACTAGCCGAGAGCCATGATCCAAGAGCCAAGAAAGAGAATTCCTTTGTCTAGGGGATTAGATATTCCCAAATTTTTTGTGGGCTTGCATTGACTCCACCCACTTTGGCCAATGAGCTCTGTCCCCAGATTTGACTGACAAGCATCTTCCCTATGGCACCTGGACTCACTGTTCATGTATCTACCTCCCCTTTGTCCAGTCCCTTCCCCCGGTAATCTGCAGGGAATGGGCTGGTGGTTCCCTGGGGAGTGTGAAATTGCAGCTTCCTGGTGAAGCTGCCCCAATGGCCATGCTTATAATGTCTGGCCTTCCCTTTGCTCCTTTTCTATTATTAATCACTAATTACAAGGGTATCAAAACCGTATTCTAGAAACAAATACTCTCAAACAAAACAGCCAGACAGTCAGTTTCTTCTCTATCTTAAATTCACAAATTATAGGGTTTTTATGGCCTTTGCCTATTAGATAGTTTGACCCTTGCCTTTGTAAAACCACAAAGACAGGAATAAAGTATCTTGCACCTCAATCCTAATCCCCTGAGGTGTAGCTTCTTAGGCAAATGTATTCAGATTTCTTTTCTGCTGATGGGGGAACCTGACTCACAGCTAGTACTGGAATTCCTGGCATTCCTCAGACAAATACATTAGAAAATTGTTTGATGGTTTGTGTAAGTAAACCATCAGAAACATATATATCTTCCCTATCTGTGTGGGTGCATCTTGCTTCCTTGTAACTAAAAAAATTCAACACATACCGAGTGCCAGCAGGGTGCCCAGCACTGGTCTAGAAGCTGAGAATACAGTAGTGAAAGCACATGCTCAGTGTACCTTTCTGGAGTTTATAGCCTACTTGGAGGAAACATACTGCAAATAATGACCACAGTAAACAATTCAATGATACAGAATGTTAGAAGGCAATCAGGGCTATGGGAAAACACAGAACAGAGGTTGGGGGTGACAGTGGAGTGAGACTGGGTTGCCATTTTACATAAGGTGGTTGGAGGGACCTTAGTGACAGGCAGCCATTGAAGAATGACTTGAAGAAGGTAAGGGAGTGAGCCATGCAGATATCTGGGGAAGAGCCTTCTGTGCAGAGGGAACCGTCAGTGCAAAGGCCCGAGGTGGAAGTGTGCTGCATATGGGTGAGGACGCTCCTAAGGAGCCAGTGTGGCTATAGTAGGGAGGCTGGAGACATGGCATCAGAGAGGATTGCATAGAGCCTCGTCGGCCACAGGAAAGCTCTTGGCTTTGATGCTGATGAATAAATGAGGAAAGGAGACATTTGTTTTATGATATTTTTGGGAATATACTTAACAAACTCTTAGTAAACTATTTGTCTCACAGTGTACTTTTGTCTGCTTTGTTTGGATCTGCAAGATCCTGTATTTTAAGGTTAATCACCTGCCAGTATGGTGTAAGGGAAAGACCCAGCCTGGGTACAGTTCTCAGATTCACACTTAGTGTCCCAGCATCTTTGACTAGGAAGTGAAGGTGTTGAGCTAAATAAGGAAGAGAAATGTTTATTTTTTGTACCAGCTCTCGTTCATTGATAGTAGTTGCTTAAAGTGTCCAGTGGAGTCTGCATTCAGCTTTGGGCTGTGCAGTGAAATCTCTGTGAGTGATCAGTAGTATCCACCTTGGGGGCACAGACAAGAGGTGATGGTGAGTGTGCTATGAGCTAAGAGGATGTGGAAGTTGTCATTCTTCATAGCTGGTTTTCAAGACAAGAACTACAGAGTTTTGCCTATCTGTGTTCATCACAAATGTGTGAAGACTGTGGCTAGAAGGAGGAAAAATTTGTAAGAAATGAACTGGAAAATAGGGGTCTTATATTCCTTACTATGTGTACTATTTGTTATAGTACAAATCTGCAGTTATAAAATAGGAATTTTCCTTGGTAGTTCTTATGATAGGATAAAAATAACATTTTAGGCTCTTCCTCATAAGTCAGTCAGATATATTAGACAAGTATTTTCCCAGTATTATAGGAAATTGAAGCACAAAACCATACCTAAATGCATAATTAATAGGTTAACTATATTGAACTAGTGCTATTAATAAGCACTTCTAGATAACAGGTATCCAGCTGGGCTGTCCCTAGGAAATGGAGATGGGTTGTCCTCCTAGCTTTACTAGAAGGTTGTAAACTTTACAGTTGGTGCTTGAGTTGGGCAGGACTAGAACTCAGATTTATTTTTAATCCTCATCTGAGGACATATTAATTGATTTTAGAGAGAGAAGGAAAAGAGAGAGAGAGAGAGAAACATTGATTGGTTGCCTCCTGAAATCAAACAACCAACCAACCCTTGGTGACACTCCAGCCACTGAGTTACATGGCCAGGGATAGAACTCAGATGTTTTTATTCAAAGCTATTCCCTTTTACTCAAAATTCAGATACATTAGACAGTGTAGAACTGTAATAATTGCAGCTACCAGCTTTTCTGTGCTTACCATGTGCTCATTCATGTACAAAAAACACTTATTGCATATCACCTTAATTTAGTTCTCATAACATTTTAGGGTCAATATTACTTTCTATTTTATAGATAATGAAATGAATGCTGAGAGAGGTGAATTTAATTTCACTGCTGAGGGCATAGAGTTAGTACGGTCTATCTATATTCAAGTCTAGGTCTGTGTAATCCAGAATCTAAGTTCAATTGAAACTTTATTAATGAAAATATTCAATTTTTAAAAGGGGAATTCATCACCAATAGAAACATTTTATATTTAAAATGAGTTTAAAGTAAAACCAAAGGTCCTGAGCTAATACATCACCTCAGTGTTGTGTTCAGATTTAATCACTCCTTGAAGAAGGGAGTTGGGGAAGATACAGGGATTGAGATTAGAGTAAAATTCCATATAAATTATAATATGATTTCAGAGAGGGAGAGAGAGAGAGAGAAATATCAATGATGAGAGAGAATCATTGATCGGCTGCCTCCTGCATGCCCCACATGGGGGATCGAGCCCGAAATCCAGGCATGTGCCCTGACCAGGAATCGAACTGTGACCTCTTGGTTCATAGGTTGAAGCTCAGCCTCTGAGCCACGCCAGCCAGGCTTAGCAACAACTTTTATTGAATAGATTGTCTTAACTCCATTGTATATTCTTGCCTCCTTTGTTAAAAATTTACCATGAAGGTGTGGGTTTATTTCTGAACTATTTTATTCCATTAATCTTTATGCCTGTTTTTACGCCAGTACCGTGCTGTTTGGATTATTATGGCCTCCTTGTAGTATAGTTTGATATCAGAAGACCTTTGTTCTTCTTTCTCAAGATTGCTGAGGCTATTCGGGTCTTTGTAGCAGGCCTTTCTAAGGATAGCAGTTCCAGGCTTGCTGTTAAGCTCTCTTCTGCACAGTCAATTAAGCTGTAATTCTGTCAAAAACTGGCAGGCTGATCCCCCTCCATATTTTAGGGAGTCTTACAAAGGTGGGGGATTCTTATTTTGCATGTCTGCTAAGAACACCTCAAGGTTATTTCTGCATCGTGCTTCCTGGTGGTGTGGGTGTGGTGGGCCAGAGCGCACACCTCCTGGAGCAGTGGTCTGTGGTTTTCTGTTTATCGTCGCTGATTATCCTCCAGCAAGTCTTTCTGTCACCAACCGTGTTCCTGTGGGCTATAGTGTGGCGGCTTCCAGCCTGGTTGGAGCGAGGCCCATTGAATCCCCGCATTGCTTCCCTGCTCTTCCCCCTCACCCCCTCCGCCACCTTTGCTTTTAAGTCTTAAAGGCAGGATCCATATCAGATTCATTCATGAAACTTCTAGAGCTCGCAAACAGGGTCTCGCACATAGTATGTAGTAGGTGCCTAGTAAATGTTTACTGCGTCGCACAAGAGGGGCGGCCACGTACCAACCACAGAGGTCTCACTCAAAGAGACCGGCGGCCTTCAAACATGGTGCCCAAAGACCCAATCTTCTTGCCAACTTAAGACCACGACGGAGAGAAAACCCCCAGCTGAGTCTGAAATGAAAACGTAAGCCAGGGAACTAAAAATAAACAGCAGTGTGGGACTCCTCAATTCCGACAGGCTGCCACAGCACCAGTGTCAGGAAGCTCCACGCGGTGAAGAAGAGGAATAAATTTAGAAGTTTTAATGAGGGGAGATTCTATAACTGCCTGAAAAGCCTAAGTAAAAGAGGGGAATGTAATTTTCCTAGACAGGAGTGTGACATTCCCTTCCCTCACCCTTCCAATCCCTGGGCGATATGACATCCCTCCTTGCTTCCTAAGCACAGCCAGGCCACCCAGCTCTGAGAGTGAAGTCCATGTGGGGAAGCACAGGCCCTGACCCTACACCCAGAGTGGCTGTTGGCAGTGGAGCTCTGGTTTCAGGGCGCAGAGTCATCCAACTGGAGTATTAACAATGGAATCGATCTTTGAGTCATTACTGGTGTTAGCTATTGAAACCTCACAAAATTTTATGCAGAAATGCAAGATACGAGGCAGATGAAGCAGAACTTATGACTGAAGCAGAGGTAGCTGATTTCCCCCTCCTCCACTGGCCCTAAGTTATTTCCAAGGAACCCCTGTGGGTCCTGCAGGGCAGGGCTGTTGTGTGCAGTCGTGCAGGTTCTGCCTGTAGACAACCTGCACATTTGTCTCAGAACTCAGTTGGAAAAGATTGGCATATTCTAACCCTCTCATTTATAGATCAGGAAATTGAGATCTGAGGTGAAGTCACTTGCACAATGTCCAGAGATCAGTCACAGAGGTAAGATTTGAACACAGGAGCAATGATTCCCAATGTGTTGCTATTTCAGAGTCTTCCTGGCCTCTAGGGTCTCACTAGCCCACCCATACAAAAGTAGTGTTAGAGCAGGAATCCTGGGTCAGGTGTCATGCGCTTCTGCTTAAGAGAAGAAACGAAAGGGGAGACATCCTTGTGGTCAGAGTGAGCTTTCAGAGGCACCATCTTGATTGGGCAACCAGCTCATCTTCAGTCCTTTTGTTAAGCATTGATGGTAAAAGAAAAGCTGAAAACTCTCTCATCACTGGAGCTTCAGGCTTCCGATAAAGATACTAGTAAGAAAAGACTGAGTATGACTTTAACTGTAGCTTTGCCTGCAACTACAACCTTTTTTATGACTACTGGTATGATAACCACCTGCCAAGTACTAGATTAGGTATTGTTTTTGGGCTTTCACCGAACTTTAGGCTCTAAGAGGGCAGGATTTTTGCTTTTTCTGCTGTGTGTTGCGTCTCCAGTCTCATAGACATACTTGATGCTGAGAAAATATTGGGGATTGCTATGAGCCGAATTGTGCCCCTCCCTCAAGTCCATATTATGAGCTGGATTATACCCCTCCCCCTAATTTCATATGTTGAAGTCCTAAAACCCAGTACCTTAGAATGTGACTGCATTTGGAGTTAGGGCCTTTAAAGGGGTGATTAAGGTCAAATGAGGTCATATGGGTGAGCCCTCATCCAATATGATTGTTGTCCTTATAAGAAGAGGAGATTAAGACACAAACATACATAGAGGGAAGACCATGTGAAGACAAAAATGAGAAAATGGCCATCCACAAGCCAAGGAGAGAGAAACCTCCAGAGAAACCAGACTTGCTGATATCTTGGTCTTGGGCTTCTGGTCTCTAGAATGCAAGAAAATACAGCTTCTGTTGTGTAAGCCACCTAGTCTGCGGTATTTTCTTATGGCAGCCGTAGCAAAGTAATACAGGATTAAACACAGAATTCATAATTAGGTGGTGTTTCTAGGTTTGTGGCTCTAACTATTGTTTGTAATAACACATGTGATATTCCTGTAAAAAGAAAGAAGATGGATAAAGACCTACTCGTTCACATGATCTAGGATGACTACTGATTCAGGGTTACCTTTAACAAGTCATGAGAATTTATTCCATTAGAAACACATATTCTAAATTGGCTGTAATCTGTAATCACTCCTCCTGCCTAGCCCCCGAACTTTTGCTGTTACAGTGTTTGGAAGTTTCTTTATTTCCTTATTTTACTTTTCCTAGAGCTGATGAAGAAGTGAGAAGCACAGGTAACAACTTAACTATAAAACCAATTAACACCTCGGATTATAATTAGATGGGGCTGACGGAATGTCTCTTCTAACAAACCCTGTGAATATGAAGGGTTTTGTGCTGTCGCTGTTTTCCTAGACGAAGCAGGTGTTTCCTTCTGTATCCAGTCTCCCAAAGTAACTTTAACTTGCTCACAACAAATTACACAAAGAAGAGTGATATGGGAGACCACGCTCTTTGCCAGCCACCTCGGGGCAGGGGATTAGAGACATCAGCACTGCTTGTTTCTGGCAGTAATTTGCTGGAATTTCACTAGACAGGAGTGTGCCATTCCCTTCCCTCACCCTTCAAACCCCCCCTGGGGGAGGGAAAGGCAAAAGCAAGGGAAGGGTCTGGGACACAGACAGTGAAAACCTGTCATAAGATACAGAGTCAGAGCAGCACAACTCCCTCTCCCTTTTATGTAGAGCTTCCCCAAAATGGGCCACGTGGTGAGACATGTGGCTCAGGATTAAAGTGAATCTGACTCTATGACCTAGAGTATGTCCCTGCCATTCTGTCTAAGCCTCAATTTCCTCATCTGGCAAATGGGTATAATGATAGTCTCCACCTTGTAGGATTTTTTGTGAGAATTACATGAGATCAGTTGAGTACAAGAAGCTAGGAACTTAATAAAAGCCAGCAGGTATGGCTATTAAGTAGGCTTCAGACAGTGCTCAAATATTTGCAGGGATGAAGAATTTGCTAGCTTCCTCCTTTCTGTGGTTCGGAAAAATACCCAGCAAACTTGGGGTGAGATGACTTTAACCGGAGGCTCAGATATGTTACTTTTAAATGCCAGGGTTGCTGGTGGGCATATCCCATAGGATTGCTGTGAGGATTAAATGAGAGGAGGTATAAGGGACTGTCTTGTAGACGGTAAAGTGCTACAGCAATTTATTTCATGTTTATTGCCCCTGGAACTGTGCGGCACAAAGCCCTGCCATACAGTTATTCTCAAGTTTGTCCAGACTTGGACATAGGAACTGTCGTATCCTGTAAATGTCCGTAAATCACAGTGTGTATTTCAGGGACGTGGTGTCCTGGGAAGAGATGAAAGGTATTCCTGGGGAAGAGATCGGTTTGGCAAACCTAGGAGACGATGGCCCCCATAGAGATTCTCCCGGCCCAGAATACGTTAAAAGTTCTGAGAAGTCCTGCACTAAGGGAATCTGTGGGGCTTTGTTTTACCCTCAGGTCCCTTCTTCGGGGAACACCCCTTCACCTCTTGTAGGCCACTGTTTTGGAAATGCTGCCAACCTTTGACACACTTGAAATGGCTTTGAGTGTCCTCAGTCTTTTCCCGTCTAAACATCATCCCTTTAACAGCATTCCATGGTTTTGAGTCTTTTTTTTTTTTTTTACCACCATGATAATTTTTTCACATGTCCCATGCATTTATATTTGCTTTTGTCTGATGTGCGCTTGAGCAAGCAATTCCAGGTGCGGCCTGACAACCAGACTAGACAGGGGTAGACACACTCCAAGATTCTAGACTTTTTGTGGAAAGAGAATGGAAAGGGTGCTATCACATAGGTCATTGTCTCAACGTGCAGGTCTCCCTGAGTCTCACAGGCCGTGCTAACATGATTCTTGAATCACCCCATCTTTGGACCTGAGACGCATTGGTCTTGGCAGAGGCAAATAGACTATTCTGTCTGGAAAGTAATGGCCCCTAGAGGGCAGTGTGGTCACAGGAAAAGGCTTTGGAAGCCTGGTTTCCTAGGACTTCCTGGAAGCTCAGCGTGCCCAATGCTGCTCCTGGAAGCACCCTTCTCTGTCATTTTATCTTGTTTTTCTTTTTCACTGAATGCCGTAGGAAACAGTCAGAATGTCACCTGGCCCGTCAAGGCAAGCACTGAGGAAAGGCGGAGGTCCCGCGGAAAGACTCAGCCACGGCCTTAAAGAGGAAAGTAGTCTATGAACGTCAGCCTCCAGGTGGGGGCTGTGGCTCTTGAATCATCATCGTTCTTGTACCCACGGGTCTTGCTAAGCTTCCGATTTAGGGCTTCAGCGATTAGGAAAGATTCATTCTTTTCTGGAGCTGGAGCAAACTTCCTTAAGAGTGACAAATCAAATACACTAATGTCCCTGGACTCAGGGTTTTAGAGTTTGATCAACATTTAATATCAATAAGTAATGAATGTTGTATATCACGATATAATCAATATACACAGACATTCTAGTGGTGAAGAGCAAGGATTTAGCTGAGGCTGAGTCACACCTTGCACCTACTACTTACCAGTAGGGTAACCTTGGGCAAGTTATTTCAGCTCTGCGAGCCTCAGTGTCACTGACTACACGCGGGGAGGAAGCATGAGCTACCTCAAAGGGTCATGAGGATTAACATAAGGATACTAGTAAATGTAAGACATCTTGTGTAACAGTGCTTCTCAAAGTGTGGCCCCAGGGCGGTGGCCTCCCATCACCTGGTAAACTGTTAGAAATGCAAATATTCAGGCTTTGTGGAAAGATGCATTAAATCAGAGACTCTGGGGGTGGAGCACAGTGATCTGCTTCTAACAAGCCCTCCAGGCGACCCTGAGGCATGCCAATGTTTGAGACAATATGTGGAACAGTAACTGGCTTATAAATACTCAAAGTAATAGTATGTTACCATTGAGAGGGGAACTGTTGCTTGCAGTACCAAATATGGAGTCCCCATTATAAGAGATGGACAGGCTTGTTGAAAGATCAAGGTGCCGAAGAGCCAAATAACCAGCGTGTTACTGACAGTGAGATCAGACATTCTGAGGACAGAGATGTGACTCCTGTCGGCCTGGCATGACCTGACGAAGCTCTGTGGTGAGGTGGGCTTGAGGATGACAGTTCTGACAAGGCAGATGGACACGAGCAGGGCATTCTGGTTGAGGAAACAGCAACAGTGGTAGCTACGCCTTACGGGGGAGAATAATCAAGAAGTACTTGTGAGGTTAGGTGGCTCAGGAGGCGGCGCAAGAAATAGAGTCCAGTGAATCAGAAAAGAAAGGAAAGGAAAAGGTTTATTCTGCGTCCCCGGGAGACCCACGTACCCCAAGGACAGGGCACGTGGATTCACACCAACAGGGAGGGGGGCGCTTTTTTTATACTGCGGTTGGGTGAGGGCGGGGACATGAGCTGAGGAATTCTCTGCTGCAGGGAATGGGCGGAATATTCAGGATGAAGATCTTATCTGTGTGGGGGTATGTGAATTCAGGGAGAAGCCGGTATCTGTGTCTGGCACCTTGATCTGTGAGAAATTCCAGGGGAAGTCCATTATCTTGTCATGTCTGCATGTATCCGATCCTGGGCTCTCTCCGACCTAACAGTACTGAGATAGCAGCTAAGTTAACATTTATTTAAAATTTCTGACCATCTAGGCCAGACACTAGACTAGCACTGGGGACACAGAGATGACGAATTCCTAAAGGCACCTTAAAAATTGTGGAATTGGATCTCCTCCTCCTCTACATCATAAAGACGTACCATGTATGGAGGACTTACTATGTATTAGACACTGTTCTGAGTACGTGAATCTGCTCAATTATAACAAGAACCCGATGACACGTGTATTATGATTATAGTTATTTCCATGTTATACATGAAGAAACTGTGGCCTAGAGCGATGCAATAAACTGTCACAAGTGAAGGAACTGGGAACGGAAGCTAAGGGCCTCTTACCAGTAAGTAAGTGGTCAGTTCTTGAGGGCTGGAGGGTTTGTGTGACAGAGCCGGCAGTGCTCACCCAGGACTGCGTTTGCTTCTTTACGCCCCCCTGCACTCCATGCGGGTCGGTGAGGCCACACAACTAATGCCGGCCAAAGAAATGGAGAGAAGGCAGTGCATCACTATGGACTCAGGCATTGCACAAACCTAGCACAATTCTCCGGCCTGTCTTCCCCTGCAAGGTGACCTAGACGGAAGACTTGTGTTCTGGATGTACCATTACAAGATCATGGAGCCTTTGTTGGCCTGAGTCTCTGAGCAACTTTGTGGAGCAGTGGCCCCTGTAGATCTCAGATAGATGTGTAGCTTAAGCAAGAAGTACACCTTTGCAATTTAAGAGGCTGTGATTTGGGGTTTTTTATTGCAGCAAAAGCCTAGCCTATGCTGACTAAGTTTATAAAGGAGGCTAAAATTAGATATATAGGATAGAAAAAATCCTGAATTTTGGCCTAAATATTTTCCAATGGAATTTATAGGCAAGTTAATCCATTTTTCGTGTGCAAAAATGGAAACTTTTTTGTCTTTTTTAGGAACTGAGTTAAAGATAGACACAACAGTATACACATAGCATTTTTTTTTAGCTAACCCTGTTTTAAAATTGTTCTTTCCAGTTTGATAACTTAAATAAATCCATCCCAAGATCCTGAAAAATTCAATGTTTTGAGGTTAATTCTAAATTTTACTAGCTTCTTCATATATGTAGAATCAGTACACACACACACACACACACACACACACGCACACGCACACCCCAAAACAAACAAACAAAAAACAGAAAAAGAAAAAACGTGTTTTCTATGCTGGAGTGTCCTAATTTTCAGTCTAGGCAGTTATGATGACTTTACCCATTTTCTCCTGCCCGCCCCGGGAACATCTTCAGAGTTCAGTCCCACAAGCAGCACTTGCTCTCCAAGTCCACATCCGGCCCGTTCCCCCACCTTTGGCAGATGAGGGGCGACGGCACTGCTCTCTGTTCGCCCGGCCACCAGCATATGGGTGGCATACCTCTTTTAGTTTTCCCCTCCCTAAAGAATAGTCTGGGAGCTCTTTCAGACCTTTTAGATTCTTGGTGTGAGTGTGGAGCTCAATGGAGATTGAGAGGATCCCTGAGCTGGCTGAGTGATTCTTTTTTGTTTATGTTTAATGTCAAATTATAAGAAACTCCAGGGCCTCGAGGGAAATATCTTTGAAGAGCACAAAGATCCCCGAGGTCGATCTTTCAGCCAGGTAAACGTTCAAGAGGCAGTTACCAAGGGCAAGTGAAAGAGAGTGGGAGGAGGAGGTATCACTTAAACATGCATGTGTAGATGCAAACGTGTGTTCATTTATATGAATATCTATAACCAGGAAAAATCACATTGTAACAATGAGTATGTTTATAAAGAAACTCAGTGTGAAATTCGTTGTTTACTTGGTTTTCACGTGGCCAAAGTTCAGTGAGGTGTGAAATGCTAAGAGGCAGCTATATTATTAAATAAATATGCTACAGAAGAGTCCTAAGATGGGGTTATCTCTTGTTCTGTCTGAGTAAATTGTTGGCCAAATAGCATTGGAAGGCCTAGGATAGAAGGTGTTTGGACCAGCGTGGCAGAGGGCCAAGAAGGTATGGCATCAGATCTTGGGCTGGGAGGCCCTACACATGTCAGTTATCATTATGGGCGTCAGTTCCCATATCTGGGAAACGGAGATTTGACTGTGTATCCAGTGAATATCTAGGTGTCTTGAGTTTTCTAAGTGCTGTGGATCTAGTAGGAGAGTAAGATAGTTGTGGTTATGCTCTCGTATAAACAAATAAATGAACCAGCTAATTTTTGTTTAACGAGTAGTGCTAAGAAAATAACCCCAACACATTGAAAAGATAGAAAATGAATAACCAAAGGGTAGGGAGGTGATTGAGGTTGGATTTGAATGACAAGGAAAGGAAGCTGTGACAAGTTCTGGTGGAAGTGGGGCGGGGCAGAGGGAACCAATGAGTAAGATGAAGTGGGAACAGGAACGCGCAGTGTGACCGAAGCAGAATGGGCCAGGGAGGGGCAGACGTAGGAGATTGGCAGAGAGACCAGCAAGCGCAAATGAGGCCGGACTGTGCCCACATGGTGAGCAGCTTGGATTTTTAGTCCCAGTGCTATGGGAAGCCATTAGCAGGCCTGCACAGGGGAGTGACACGCTCAGATTTGCATTCTTTATTTATTTATTTAAAACCATTTTTATTTAAATATATTTTTATTGATTTCAGAGGGGAAGGGAGAGGGAGAGAGAGATAGAAACATCGGTGATGAGAGAGAATCATTGATTGCTGTCCCTGCATGCCGCCTACTGGGGATGGAGCCGGCAACCCAGGCATGTGCTCTGACAGGGAATCAAACTGTGACCTCCTGATTCCTAGGTCGACGCTCAACCACTGAGTCACACTGGCCAGGCCAGATTTGCACTTTCAAAAGCCTCATCTGGCTGCTTATTGAAAAGGGATTATAGAGGAGCCAAGAGTAGGAACAGTGAGACAATTAGGAGATTCTTCTAGTGTCTCAAGATTGCATTTGGATCAGGGGAGGCAAAGGAATTTTAAAATGATGCACACTAGTGTCTGGCTAAAATAAAACACCCTTTCTCCCCCTACAACTGAGTGTTCAATATTTGAGATGCATATTCTGTTTATTGAATCAGAGATGAAGTATAAAGTTATGAAAGTTTAATATCAGTAAACTAGAGGCCCGATGCATGAAATTGGTGCAAGAGTAGGCCTTCCTTCCCCTGGCTGCCGGCACCAGATTCTCTCTGACACCCAGGACCTGGGCCTCCCTCTTTGGGGCGATCATGGGCGATGGCCAGGCTCCCAACCAATCGCATCACACCCGCCGTGGCTGGCCTGGTGCCAGTGGGTGCAGTGGGTGTCATAGCATGGTCCCCGATGGTCGTCCGGATAGTCGTCCAGATGGTCGTTCCACTGTTTGGCCATTTGGTTGATTTGCATATTATGCTTTTATTAAATAGGATGTCTCATTAATTGTGGTAGGAAGAGTAATGATTCCCTTTCTTAGATATTGATTTAGCTAGGACACAGGAATCACTAGAATATTTAATACAGAAGGTCTTTCCTGTTGGAGACAGTTGGAGACATATATGATAGAAGGACTGAGATGCCAGGCAGGAGACAGTGAGGCAACCAGAGATGAGAGTAGAAGGAGGCCAGCACCCCTAGGCTTGAGGGACCAAGGGAGGAGTGGGTGCAGATGGAGTGCAGGGGCTGGGGTCACGTGAGGGCCTGTCTGGAGTGAATTAGAGGCATGCAGGAGATGCAGGCAGTGCTGGAGATGCCTAGGAGAAATACCCTCGCTGCTCTCTCTTCTGCTTTTCAGTCTCTTGCCAATGAATCCCACGGGCCAAAGACTCAAGAAGCAAGTGGAGTGGGAGCCTGGAAAACATGCAGAATGGAGCAGGGTCGGGGGAGGAGTTGATCTGGGGCAAACAGGCCCAGGACTGAACCTAGCCCGGCATTCTGCCTCTGAATTAAAAAGCGGGCAGTGCTGTTTAGAGTTGGGGAAGAATGGACAGTGGAGACAAGCAACCCCCTGCAATTAATTAATTGTCTAAGCCAGCGGTTCTCAACCTGTGGGTCGCGACCCCTTTGGGTGTCAAACGACCCTTTCACAGGGGTCGCCTAAGACCATCGGAAAACACATATATAATTACATATTGTTTTTGTGATGAATCACTATGCTTTAATTATGTTCATTTTGTAACAATGAAATTGGGGGTCACCACAACATGAGGAGCTGTATTAAAGGGCCGCGGCATTAGGAAGGTTGAGAACCACTGGTCAAAGCACGATGCGAGCTTATTTTGCTCTCACATAGCAGTTTGATGCAGGTCCTGGATTGGTGAGTGGCTTTTCTCTGTGGAGGATTCAGGGCCCCACCAAACCTGGGGCTCAGGGTCCTCTTCATCGAGCCAGCAAGCAGGAAAGAAAGTTTGGAGAAGATTAGAGGGGATGTGATCTACTCTGGAGAGATAATAAACTGAGCAGTAGGATTTCTCTGTAGGGTTCCAGGGGACGGAGTCTAGAGATGGGAGCAGAGGCGATGCTAGCCCAATGTGAAGAAGCATTTTGTAACGCAATGGAATGTGTTAAGTGTAAATGACAAGCCACTGGAAACCAATACTGAATACAGCTCATAAATGGTTAGGCAGATGAAACTCCTTAACCTGGCTCTCCAGAACCCATGCATTGCAATGCTTCTCCTTGTCTCTGCATTCCAGCCCCACAGTCCTTCATATTCAAACGGATTTGTCCTACCACAGGCCGTTTGCATATGATTTCCTTCTGCCTGGCAGGTTTTTACCACTTTGTTTGATAAGGGCCATCCTGACAGGTGTGAGATGATGTCTCCTTGTGGTTTTGGTGTGCCTTTCCCTGATGATTAGTGATTTGATATGAAATAAAGTAATAATGTAAAGCCCTTTGAACAGTGCCTGGCACGCGGTAGTGAGACTATCCTGCAGTGAGATGGTCTGGCTGCCTGTGCATTTGTTTCTGACAGGTGACACAAAAAGTCATGCTGCTCTGTAGAAATAAACAGTAATTGCACTTCGATTTCTTTAGAAAGAAGGGATTGAGCATCTCTCTCCTGCAGCACCTTTGCACCGAGAGGAAGCCATCGTGGTAACACGACTATAGCTGTCTGCGGGATTTATTCCACTGAGCTTGGGCTGGGGAGCGCCTCTCACTGCCTTTGAAATGTCTATGAAAGAGAACTAGGGTATCATCTACTCCTTTTAACTACGGCTACATTTCAGTACCGGCTTGATGTGATAGTACATAAATGGGGACATTTGCATAATGTATTGAATTTCCAGTTAAACTTTAATGATAATTGGTTGAACTGGATTGCCCCATAGGAAATGAAGATAAAATGAATGTTCCTCTTCTTGAGTCTAATGCTATAAAATGGAAAGCAATTTTGGGGAAAAGTTTTTGTCTTTATTTAGTCCCCTCATCTATTCTGCTTTCATAATCTTTCCAATTACCTAACCTGCACCAAGATTTCCCAAGGAATAAGCTCACCCATGTGTCTAGAGCCGTAAGGACCCGAGCAGGCCCTAGAAAGAGCTCCTTAGCGTAATCCTGCATTTTCCTGTGTTTGCCTGACTGATGAAGAGTGTAGCAAGCTTCTGTTTGAACCTCTAGAATAGCAATCTGTGTTTACTAAGTTTTTTTTTAAAATATATTTTTTATTGATTAAGATATTACATATGTGTCCTTGTCCCCACGTTACTTTCTACCCCCCCCCCCAGCCCCCCCGCTCATGCCTTCACCCCCCCGTTGTCCGTGTCCATTGGTTAGGCCTATATGCTTGCATATAAGTCCTTTGGTTGATCTTTCCCCCTTACCCCTACCCTCCCCTACTTTCCCTCCAAGGCCCGACAGTCCAATCAATGCCTCTCCGTCTCTGGATCAGTCCTTGTTCATCAGTTTATGTTGTTCATTATATTCCACAAATGAGTGAGATCCTGTGGTATTTATCCGCTCTCCAGTTCCATCCATGCTGTGGCAAATGGTAAGAGTTCCTTTTTCTTCTTCCTCTTCTTAAAGAATACCTTTCAGCATTTCATATAATGCTGGTTTGGTGGTGATGAACTCCTTTAGCTTTTTCTTATCTGTGAAGCTCTTTATCTGACCTTCTATTCTGAATGATAGCTTTGCTGGATAAAGTAATCTTGGTTGCAGGTTCTTGCTATTCATCACTTTGAATATTTCTTGCCACTCTCTTCTGGCCTGCATGGTTTCTGTTGAGAAATCAGCTGACAGTCGTATGGGTACTCCCTTGTAGGTAACTGACTGTCTTTCTCTTGCTGCTTTTAAGATTCTCTCTTTATCTTTTGCTCTTGGCATTTTAATTATGATGTGTCTTGGTGTGGTCCTCTTTGGATTCCTTTTGTTTGGGGTTCTCTGCGCTTCCTGGACTTGTAAGTCCATTTCTTTCACCAGGTAGGGGAAGTTTTCTGTCATTATTTCTTCAAAAAGGTTTTCAATATCTTGCCCTCTCTCTCCTTCTGGTACCCCTATAATTCTGATGTTGGTACGCTTGAAGTTGTCCCAGAGGTTCCTTACACTATCTTCATATTGTTGGAATCTCTTTTCTTTTTTCTTTTTCGGTTGGGTATTTTTTGTTTCTTTGTATTTCAAATCTTTGACTTGATTCTTGGGATCCTCTTGTCTGCTGTTGGATCTCTGTAAATTATTCTTTATTTCAGTCAGTGTATGCTTAATTTCTAGTTGGTCCTTTTTCATGTCCTCCATGGTCTCACTATACTTACTGAGGGATTCATTAAATTTATCGGCGGTTTCCATACAATTCTTGAAAAACCTTATAAACGTGGCCTTGAACTCTATATCCAGTCGTTTGCTTTCCTCCATTTCTGCCATTTGTGACCTGTTTCTTTGTCTCTGCATTTTGGCTGCTTCCCTGTGTTGATAGAGTGGCCCTGAGCTCCAGGTGTCCTGTAGGGCCCAGTGGCTCAGCCTCCCCCGTTACCTGAGGTGGACACTCTTGGTGCACTCTTAGTGCCTTGGTTGTTGTAGGATCACTGGGAGGAATTGACCTCCAGGCCAATTGGCTGTGAGAATCAGCTGTGTCTGAAGTGGGAAAACTTCTGTGCTGAAGACACCCTTCTGGGGCAAGACTTGCTTCAGTGGGGCTTTGGTGCTCACTCAGTCTGCTCCCTGAGTGTGTCCCTTAGGGATCTGAGGAGTTGCAATCTGGATGGTCCCCCTCTGACCACTGGGTACAGTGGCTCCTGGATCTAAGGAGGTGCTAATTCAGCCTCTGCCTGAGGCCACACAGCAGGAGCCACGAAGAGGCTCAGCTGTGAAGCAATGCAAGCCGCTGCGGGGCCTTGGGCCTTCTCTTGGAAGTTCCGGGTCTGCCTGGCTCGGCTGCAGTTAGGTACATTCACATGCAAAAGCCTCTGCTGCAGCCTGGGTGGGGCGGGGTCTCAGGGAGTCAAAGGGCAGAGCAAGCACCTATGGCTGATTCTCCTAAGGAGTCGCACGTCTCAGTGACCCGATAATTGCTGCAAGCACCTCTGAGGGAAAGCCGCACTCAAGTTCGCCCGCTGCCCAACAGTCCAGCTTCTCCCCGTATGAGTCCTGGGTCCCCAGAGACTTCCCGGAACCGGAGTTCAGAGCAGTCGGGAGCTTGTGATTCAAAAAAAACAGCCGCGTCCTCAGGTGCCACCCCCTTTCCGCGCACGTGCGCGAGAGCTGCCATACCTCTGCACTTCACCTCCGCAGCTCCTCTGGCTCTCAGTGTGCTTTTCTTTCCTTCTAGTTGTAGAATTTACACTCAGCCAGGCTTCCTGTTGATCTGGATGATGTCTGCTCTGTCCTTTGTGGTATTTTTCAATTGTTGTGGGAGGCGGCAATTTCCCGGTGTTTATCTATGCCGCCATCTTAGTTTCTCCCTACTAAGATTTTTAAATGTCAATTAAGTAACCAGTTATTTCCAGCAGTATTTAAGACGGTAAAGTAATTTGGACATCTCTTACTGAAGGAGGTCTCTCTCCCCATCTCGCTCTTCTGTGGAACCCTTTAAAGTCTTAAGCCCTGAACTTAAATGTACGACAGGAAACCATAAAAATTCTAGAAGAATCCAAAGGCAACAAAATCTCAGACATATGCCGAAGCAATTTCTTCACTGATACAGCTCCTAGGGCACTTGAAACTAAAGAGAAAATGAACAAATGGGACTACATCAAAATAAAAAGCTTCTGCACAGCAAAAGAAACCATCAACAAAACAACGAGAAAACCCACTGTGTGGGAAAATATATTTGCCAATGTCATATCTGATAAGGGCCTAATCTCCAAAATTTATAGGGAACTCATACAACTTAACAAAAGGAAGATAAACAATCCAGTCAAAAAATGGGCAAAGGACCTAAATAGACACCTTTCAAAAGAGGACATTCAGAAAGCCAAGAGACATATGAAAACATGCTCAAAGTCACTAATCATCTGAGAGATGCAAATCAAAACAACAATGAGGTACCATCTCACACCTGTCAGACTGGCTATCATCAACAAATCAACAAACGACAGGTGCTGGAGAGGATGTGGAGAAAAAGGAACACTTGTGCACTGCTGGTGGGAATGCAGACTGGTGCAGCCACTATGGAAGACAGTATGGAGTTTCCTCAAGAAACTGAAAATGGAACTCCCATTTGACCCTGTGATCCCACTTCTAGGAATATATCCCAAGAAACCAGAAACACCAATCAGAAAGGATATATGCACCTCTATGTTCATAGCAGCACAATTCACCATAGCTAAGATCTGGAAACAGCCTAAGTGCCCATCAGTAGATGAATGGATTAGAAAACTGGTACATCTACACGATGGAATACTATGCTGCTCTAAAAAGGAAGGAACTCTTACCATTTGCAACAGCATGGATGGAACTGGAGAGCATTATGCTAAGTGAAATAAGCCAGTCAATGAAGGAAAATACCACATGATCTCACTCATTCATGGATAATAGAGACCATTATAAACTTTTGAACAATAATAGATACAGAGGCAGAGCTGCCTCAAACAGATTGTCAAACTGCAGCGGGAAGGCCGGGGAGGGTTGGGGGGCAGGAGGTAGGGGGGTAAGAGATCAACCAAATGACTTATATGCATGCATATAAGCATAACCAATGGACATAAGACACTGGGGGATAGGGGAGGCTAGGGGACTGTCTAGGGCGGGGGGATAAAATGGACACATATGTAATACCCTTTGTAATTCTTTAAGCAATAAAATAAAAAAAACAACAAAAAAAAACAAAAAAAAAACAAAAACAAAAACAAACAAAAAAAATAGAGTCTTAAGCCCTGAAAAGATGATGCCCATCTCTACTTTAATTGCTATGTATGTTTCAAAGTAAAAACAACACTAACCTTTAAAATACGTTCAAAAAGAAGTTCAAGAAAGTCTGATTATCCCCCTATGGGAACTCATGTACACAGCCATCTGCCTTCTGGGAGGGCAGTAATAATACCATTGTTAGCTGTAGTTGCCATGCCATATGTTAGATTCCCAGAACCTATTCATCTTAGAGCTGAAAGTTTGTACCCTTTGACCCACCTCTCCCATTTTCCCTAACCCCCTAGACCCTGGAAACTACCAGTGTATGCTCTGTTTCTGTGAGTTCAACTTTTTAAAATTCCACATATGGGTGGGATGATGCAGTATTTGCCTTCCTGTGTCTGGCTTATTTCACTTAGCACATTGCCCTCAAGTTCACTCACGTTGTCACAAACAGCCGGATTTCCTTCCTTCTTATTGTGGGATAATATTTAATTGTATATATATCACACTTCCTTTATCCATTTACCCATTTACAGACAGGTAGCTTGTTTCCATGTCTGGGGTATTGTGAATGCAAGGACCATGGGAGTGCAGACATCTCTTGTATATATCTCCAGAAGTGGGATTGCTGGATCTTATGGTAGTTCTACTTTTAAGTTTTTGAGGACCCTCCATACTGTTTTCTGCAATGGCTGTACCAATCAGTTTACAGTCCCAACAGGTACAAGCGATTCTTTTCCCCCACGCTCTCACCAACACTTAGGTTTTGTCTTTTTGATAATAGACACCATCACAGGTGTGAGCTGATATCTCATTGTGATTTAGATTTGCGTTTTCCTGATGGACGAGTGATATGGAGCACCTTCCCATATACCGTTGGCCATTTGCATGTCTTCTTTGGAAAAAAATGTCTATTTAGGTCATTTACCCATTTTTAAATTGGGTTATTGGGGTTTTTTTTTATTGAGTTGTATGAATTCCTTATATATTTTTTGATATGAACCCCTTATCAGATATATGATTTACAAATATTTTCTCCCTTCCCATAGGTTGACTTTTCATTTCATTGATTGTTTCCTTTGCTTACAGAAGCTTTTTAGTTTGAGGTAGTCCCACTTGTTCATCTTTGCTTTTGTTGCCTGTGCTCTTGGTGTCATATCCAAAAAACGTCATTGCCAAGACTAATGTCAAGGAGCTCTTTCCCTGTGTTTTCTTCTAGGAGTTTTATGGTTTCAGGTCTTACATTTAAGTCTTCAATTCATTTTGAATTATTTTTTATTAATAGCGTAAAATAAAGTTTCAATTTCATGCTTTTGTATATGGATATCCAATTTTCCCCAACACCATTTGGTGAAGAGATTATACTTTTCCCATTGTGTGTTCTTTGTCACTTGTCGAAGACTTTTTGACCATATATGTGTGAGTTTATTTTGGGGCCCTCTATTCTGTTCCACTGATCTATTGTGTTTGTTTTTATGGCAGTGCCATACTATTTTAAACACTATAGCTTTGTAATATAGTTTAAAATCAGGAAGTGTGATGCCTCCAGTTTTATTCTTTTGCTCAAGATTGCCTCTGATATTTGGGGTCTTTAATGATTCCTTGAAAATTTTAGGATTTCTTTTATTTCTGTGAAAAACGTCATTGGAATTTTGATAGGGATAGCATTGAATCTGTAGTTTGCTTTTGGTCATATAGGCATTTCAACAATATTAATTATTCTAAACCATGAATGTAAAATATTTTTCCATTTATCTGTATCTTTAATTTCATTCATCAATGTCTTATAGTTTTCATTGTATAAATCTTTTACCTCCTTGGTTAAATTTATTCCTGAGTATTTTGTTCTTTTTGAGGCAATTCTAAGTATTAATTTTTTCTTAATTCTTTCTCCCTTCCTTCCTTCCTACCGTCTTTCCTTCCTTCCTTCCTCACCCAAGGATATTTTTTCTATTGATTTCTAGGGAGAGTGGAAGAGAGAGGGAAAGACAGAAACATTGATGTGAGAGAAACACATCAAATGGTTGCTTCCTGCATGAGCTCTGACCAGGGCTTGGGCCGGGGAGGAGCCTGCAACCAAGGTACATGCCTTTGACTGGAATCAAACCTGGGACCCTTTGGTCTGCAGGCCGATGCTTTATCCACTGAGCCAAACCGGCAAGGGCTAATTTATTTTTCTGATAGTTCATCATTAGTGTACAGAAATACAATAGATTTTTGTATATTGATTTGTATCCTAAAGCTGTACTGCATTTATTAGTTCTAACAGTTTTTTTGTGAGGAGTCCATCTCTCCTCCTCATGGCATCGGCTACAGTGGGTCTACGGGGGCCGGAGGCTCTAGATGGCTCACTTTTATAGCTGGCTTCTCCACAGGGAAGTTTGGACTTCCTCAATGCATGGTGGCTGGGTTCTAAGAGAGAACATCAAAGATAACAGTTGGCAGTTGTGTCAACTTTTAGGGCTTAGCCTTAGGAGTCCTGTGGTGTCACTTCAGCTAGAGTCACAAGCCCACCCTGATTCAAATGTAGACTCCACTTCTTGACAACAGGAGTGTTAAAGCCACATTGTAAGAAGAGGCTGTGGGATGGGTGATTCTATTGTAGAAACTTAAAAAAAAAAAAAAAACCCACCAAAACCTGCACAGTTCTTTACCACTTCAAATCTACTTTGGTAACAAGTAGGGCAATAAATAATAGCAGTTGTTGAGCAGGTGCTTGTCTCACTGTGGGCTCCTTGCGAAGAGGGGCTGTGATTCACCCATCTTTGTATGCCCCGTGCAGAGCACAGAGGCGGATGCTGAGGGGCAGACCCTTGTTTCCTGCCTAGTTAATAGCCCATAACAATGTCACCTTTGCTCCTTACCAACAAAGCCCTCACTGTTTGGGAGGCGAGGTGCTCCGGAAAGGGGGACCCAGACCTAGGAAATGAATCAGGATTGGCCTAAAGCGTTTAGGGCCCGCATATTACTCTTTCCTGGCTTATTGATTGAGGAATGGCCATGTGATCTGATTCTCCCCAAAGAGATGTAAGAGAAAGTCTGCTGAGAAGAATTGTGGAAAAAATTTCCCATCTAGACAAAGGGAAAGAAAGGGTTGCTCATGGAGAAATCTCACCTTCCTTCCTACCTTTGGATGTTGTGGTGTGTGCATACTATCTTTGCCACTCAGGTAGTCATCTTGAAGTCATGACCTTATTTCCATGGGAATCTCAAAAAAGCCGACTGATATTTCTGGGGCTGTTTAACTTCTAGTTAACCAACTTCTAGACCTGCCTCTCTCCAACTTCTTGTTATGTGAGGTAATTAATGCCTATTATTTAAAGCCAATTTTAATTGGCTCTCTTGGCTGTTATTTGCAGCTGAAAGCACCCTCAATGAAACAGAGCTCAATTAATGTTCATAGAATTGAATTGCAGTCCCCTAACTGATTTGCCAATCTACTTTGTAGACTGTGCCATGCTCACGAATAAGTGCAGAGGCTTGTAAAATCTCATTTCTGTGACGACGGCCTCTCTGAGTTTCTTCTGTGAACCCCAGGGACTTCAAAGTTGCATGGCCTGGAAATGCCTCCAAACCAGAGTCCTTTGGCCCATCTAAGTGCCAACTTTCCTGAGGCAGTTTCTTTTTTGGCCCAAACATTTAAAACACAAAAGGCCTCTGGGTGAGCTGGCTTCTTGGCATTCCCAAATCTTGCAGCTGAGACATAATGACTAACTACAGGCGATTAGAGTGAAGTTCCTACCGAGGGCTTTGAATACATGGAGAACGCAGCTGGGTGGAGGCAGGTCTTTCTGGCATCAACCCTGGGAAGCTTTGCCAAAACACCTGTAAACTTTTCTGGGCTGTTCCAGCAAAACCTCCCACTCTCAGGAAACATGTCCCCCATGTTTGGAGCATAATATCTTGGCTGTTGTATTCATTGGACTTGTCAAAAGTCCCCACAGGCAGTTATTATTTTTAATAGCACATTTTTTACCCCTTCCCCCTGGGGATTCTAAATAAGGCTCCAGGGCCTTCGCCTGAGTATTTTTTCTGATGGAATTGGATGGTGATGAGGCAAAGTGCTATTGGTAGGTAACGTGTGGAGCCAGGTGCATGGGGTTTCACAACTTTCATTTTTGTCATCTCCACAAGTATTGTCTTAAACTCTAGGGACCCACAATGACTGAAACAGTTCTTGTCCTAGAAGATCTTTAGTCATGAAGACAAATGTGAATTTCAATCCCTCCTCTGAGCCTTCATAGAGTTTTACTCAAAACCTTTGAGTTTGTGACCGATGTGAAATCTTTACCCAGGAATCGGGGTTGTAAGGTTTCCCAGGCCTCTAATCACGCTGACACATTACTGTGATTGGATGACTAGAGAAAGGTGAAGTTATTTTGATTAAGGAGTTTAGTTTGGTTACCTGTCTGAAATAGACATTGCCAGCACCTTGCCTGGATCCCATTTATCCGGCTGATGCACCACCTATCCCTTAACCTGGTATGAGTGTTGGCTGCTAATGGCTTATCACTGTGTCTTTCTGTCAAGAATTTATCTTGGTCAATAGGAGCAACCTCAATGGGAAATGACCAGGAGGGTATGGTCCTACAGCCAATGATCTACACTTATAAAAGGGTAATATGCTAATTAGACCGGCTATCTTCCAGACGTCCATCTGGACAAAGCCACAGTGGCTGTGTGGGCCGAGGGCTGGTGGCATGGGAGAGGGAGAAAAGCCGCCTGCCCATGGTCCCAGGCGCCTGCGGCCGGCGTGGGCAAAGCCGCCCACCCACGGTCCCCTGTGGCTGCGGCTGGCCTGGGTGAAGCCAGCCTGGGTCCTGGGTGCCTGAGGCCAGCTGGAGGAGGGAATCTTGGGTCCCGGGTGTGGGGCTGAGGCACAGGCAGTTAGGGGTGATCAGTCCAGCAGGGGAGCAGTTAGGGGCAATCAGGCTGGCAGAGGAGCAGTTAGGGGCAATCAGGCAGGCAGGCAGAAGTGTTTAGGGGCGATTAGGCAGGCAGACAGGCAAGTGGATAGGAGCCAACAGTCCCGGATTGTGAGAGGCATGTCTGACTGCCAGTTTAGGCCCGATCCCACAGGGATCGTTGCTCCCCTCCCTTCCCCCCACCCCGCCCCCCATGCATGAATTTTGTGTACCGGGCCTCTAGTATGATATAAAAGTCTTGTCCTGCTGCCTTAAGGTAGGACAGCACTGTGATGCCATTCAAACTCCAGAATTTCCTATGGAATCAGACTGGAGCTAGACTGCAGCTGAAACCACATCTTTGTGCTGCCTCTTCTGTGTCCCTTACTTCTTTACAGGCTTTTCCTGAAAAAGTAACCACTTATACAAGAATCCCCATCTCGGTCTCAGCAAAGGAGAAGGACTGGCTTTGTTGCGATACTCACTTCATTGCGGTGGTCTGGAACTGGACCCATAGCACCTCCAATGTATGCCTGTAGTTGGTTTTTAAATTCTCTTCCAAAACCAATCCTTCTAACAAGTCCTGGCTGAATGGAGCTAACGTCCCCTCACTGGACTGTGCATTCCTCAAGGTCTTGGAGCTCAGATGTATAGTCATCCAACCCAACTGCCTAACAGGACCAGCTACACAATTTTCAGTGAAGGCTCATCAACCCCGGCAGAAACAAAGACGCCTGGTAGGTATGACACACAGGACCCATTATGACAGGACACTCTGTAAATCAGTGAGTAAGTCCACCTTACGTCACTAAATCCCACGCCTCACCCACTTGTGTTTGTGTAAGTTTGCTGTAAGATTTCAACCACGTCCGAACAATCTCCTGATGGCTGTGATGAGTCAGGTTCTGATGCATGCAGTCATGACCAGGGCTACTTGGTGAGTCACATCCTTTGTGAAGGATGCTCTGGGGCAGAGAAATAGGCAGCCTTCCAAGGACACACTGCTGATCCACCTCTCCCCTGTGTTGTCAGTGCCCCAGGTTACAGGAACAGAGGGCCTGGAGGCGAGATTGAGATCTGAAGGGTATTAAGGGATGCTTGCTCCACGGGGTAGCTCCTACTCTCTTTCTTCTTGGGTAGGAAAGATCAATCGCTCTACATATTCTGGCAGATGGACCTTTTGTCTCCCTCCACTCTCTGAGAAGATTTATTATGATGAGGCTTCTGCCATGGAAATGTCAACATTTGCCTCCAGTTCTTGGTGAAGTTTTGAAAATAAAGTTTTTGTGAGGGATGTGATACCCCCTGATATTCAAAAGGCTGCACCAGCTGACATTATGCATTTCTGGTCAAGAACCAGAGGCTCACAGGACCACGCATCCTAGACCTTTAACAATTTAACTCCCTAATTCTTTAGCCCCTTCTTTCCAAGACTCTCAAATGCAGAGTCTCTGCAGAAATTCCAGCAGATTCTCACTCTCCCTTCTTACCTGCACTCCTACCTGCCTGCCGCCTCCCTCCTTCTCCTCTCTCCTTTCTTTCCTCCTTTACCTGCTGGTACTTGGCCCTGCTGATGCAGTTTAGATACTACCCAGGCCTCCAGGAGCTTATGTTTCCTGCTGTGATCCCGAACTGAAATCCCTTCTCTTCTTCACGTATGTATCCAACGCCGTTGCCACGCCCAGCTCAGGGTGGAACCCACCCACAGAGGCAGTCGTTCCAGCCTTTGTCCACTCATTCCAACGGCATTTGCTGAGCTCCTGCTCTGGGCTATGTATCTGCCGTCCCACGAGGAAAAAGTGGAGGTTCCTGGCCTCATGGAACTCATACTGTAGCGGGAGAGAAAAGAACAGCGGACAAGTAGCTGAGAAAATATCAGGTCACAATAGTGGTTCCAGAATCTCTACACAGGTTCATAGGTAGAAATTCAGTTGTGAAATTGTTCAGAATACATTGAAATTTCCTTAAACTAATTTTCCTGGTAAGTTAAAATATATATATATATATATATATATATATATATTTGTTGATTTCAGAGAGGAAGGGAAAGGGAGAGAGAGATAGAAACATCAATGATGAGAGAGAATCATTGATTGGGAGCCTCCTGCACCCCCCCCACTGGGGATCAAATCCACAACCCAGGCATGTGCCCTGATTGGGAATTGAACCGTGACCTCCTGGTTCATTGGTCGACACTCAACCACTGAGCAACACCAGCCAGGCTTGCCTGGTAAGCTTTAATGTAAAAAATTGATAAGATATTGGCAGGACCTGGGAGGGGGAGAGAAGAATGGGGAGTTGTTTAATGGGTACAGAGGTTTAGTTTTGCAAGATGAAGAGTTCTGGAAATGGATGGTGGTGATGTGAATGGATGGTGGTGATGTGAATGGATGGTGGTGAAGTGAATGCAACAATGTGAATATATTTCACCTCAGAGAAGTGTATACTAAAAGTGGTTAAGATGATAAATTTTGTTATGTGAATTTTGCCACAATTAATAACAATAATGAAAAACCAAAGAAATAGATAAGAGTTTACTGTACTTTACACATGAGATTGAGAAGATATCAGTGGTCTGTATCCACACCCATGACTGTGGGAACTGAGCTGTTGGTACCACCTATCAGAGGGTGCTGAGTACCGTGAGAAAATACAGCAGGGGTATATGTGAAACAGTGGCTGACTGATTGGAGGTCAGAAAATCCTCTCTCAGAGCATCATGCTAAGTGAAATAAGTGAGTCAGAGAAAGACAAGCACCATATGATTTCACTCATATGTGGAATCTAATGAACAAAATGAACTAACAAGCAAAATAGAGAGACTCATAGATAGGGAGCAAACTGCCAGCTATGGGAGGCCTGGGTTGGGGTTAGGGGGAGGGATTGAACCAAAAAGAAAAAAAGAAAGAAAAAAAGTCATGGACATGGACAACAGTGGTGGTTGCCGGGGGGGGGGGGGGGGGGGAGTGGATTTGGGAGGTGGAGAAGGGGGATAAATAGTGATGGACAGAGAAAAAAACCCCAACAAAACAAAACATGACTGATAAAAAAAAAAGGCAATATGTTAGAAACAAGGCAAAAACCAACAAACAAAAACCCCCCACACAAAACAAAATAAAACAAAACCACAAAACCCCTCTGAGTTTATGATAATAACTTGAGAGATGGATGGCAAGAGGGAACCAGGCATGTGCTGATGTGGTAACAGAACTGCCCACAAAAGGAAAGAGCTAAGGGAAAGGCCCCAAGGGAACAAGCTTGGAATGTTTCAGAAATGGACAGAAGGACCTGTATGGCTGAGGCGGGCGGGGCAGGGGAGTTGGGGGTGGAGGGGAGGGGGGTGGGGGGTGGGGGGAGGGGGTGGGGGGAGGCGGGGCGGGGCAGGTTGGTAGGAGACGGGGCAGTCCTCCTGGAACACAGCCTTGCCCACGTGTTTCCGTATTGTCTGTGGCTATGTTCATGCTACTGGGGCTGAGACAGAGAACATATGGCCAGCAAAATGAAAACATTCACTAGACGGCCCTGTACAGAAAACGCGTGCTGACCCATGCGTTAGAGTTAAAAGAAGGAAATTTAGGAAGGTCACCGTGGCACCGTGCCAGGTGGAGTGTTTGTCACTGACCCTCCAGCTGTCTCACAGTCCGTCTGAGTGTTCAGCTAGACTGCGGGCAGCGACACTGCGTTGTTCCCTGTGCCGGGTTGGGCCCGAGAAGGCTGAGGCAGACAGGCGGAGGGACTTAAGGTCCTAGAGCTTTAAGAAGGGGAGCAAAGCTTGGAATCTCCATTCAAGTAACTTCACAGCCCAGCTGCCTTTGATCAGAGAAGCATAAAACGCCTCTGTATTCTGGAACAAAATGAAGTCAGTGAGCCGAATGCTAGTGATATAGAGAAAGTATGCATCAAAGGGAGCTATTTTTAAATTATTGGTTTTGGTAAAAAATGACCAGGAGTGGAGTTGACCTCCAAATATCATGACTTCCTTCAGTCCCTGGGAAAGTAGTGTTATGTACCCCAAGATAGATGGTGACGAGTGGGGCTTGACAGATACAGAATTATACTCAGAAATCTTCAATTGCTTTCTCTTTTTTTTCCATTTGTTTCCTTTTTTTTTTTTTTAAATATTTTATTGATTTTTTACAGAGAGGAAGGGAGAGGAATAGAGAGTTAGAAACATTGATGAGCGAGAAACATCAATCAGCTGCCTCCTGCACACCCCCTACTGGGGATGTGCCCGCAACCAAGGTACATGCCCTTGATCGGAATCGAACTTGGGACCCTTCCGTCCGCAGGCCGATGCTCTATCCACTGAGCCAAACCAGTTAGGGCCATTTGCTTTCTTTAAACCAGCAGTAGAGTGTGTTGAGTAACTTACATAATCAAAAGAACTGTTTTCACATAGCCTCCCTGCCAAGTTGGACACCCCACAACACTTGACCTGTTCCAAGGAAGGAAGCTGAGATTACTAACATGAAGAAGAAGAAAAGGAGAAGCTGGATATTTGAACCGAGAGGGAGCTTTTGCCAGGCCTGAACCAGCAGGTAACATTTAGAATGGGATTTTCCAAAAAGTGCACTTTGGCTAGCTGCGGCAAAATCATGCATCACGAAAAATGACGTTGTGAGCTGTAAACAGTTTTTAATTTATACAGGTAACATTTAAAATGCTAACTAGACCTTAAGATAATTGCTGGAAGTTAGAAAGCCCCTGCTGGGAATTCTTCCGGTGTCTGTGGAAATGATTCAAAACACACCCGGATCAGGGACAGTGTTTCTAACTGTGGTTTGGACTTTGGCCGACTTGGGTTTTGACTTCTGCAGAGCCAAGGAACTGAGTTACTGACGCTTTTGGTCATTGAAACCTAAAGACTCCAGTCTGTAAGCAGAGTGAGAACTCAGCCCAGCAAGGGACGGTTTCAATCCCGCTCTTGTGGCTTGGTCGCTTTCCTTCACTCTGTCACCAGGCCTGATTTTGTGTATTGATCGCAGGTCACTTAAAAAAAAATCACATAGAAATTTCCCCCCTCCATTGACGATATATTCCAAAGTTTTTCAGGTACTGTGTTTGTTCAACAACCAACAAAAGTGTGAAGGCCTGCCCTGTGCTGGACACGGTGCTACGCCCCCCAGGACATGGGGATGAATAAGGCTGACAAGGTCCCTGCTCCAAGAGTTTATGGGGTAAGGGATAAATTAGCATACATACCTGATACCTACGTAAGTAGGTAACGGCAGATCCTGGATGAGCATTACAACCAGCTTGAAGCAGGGCAGTCGGGTACAGTGAGGCGAGAAGTGGAAGGTTAGATAAGGTAGTAAGGAGCCTCTGAGGAGGACATTGCGTTTGAGCCGAGACCTGGAAGATAAGAGATCTCCATCTACCTGAAAATCAGAGGCCAGAGTGTTCCAGGCAGAGGGACCAGCCGCCTTCTTCTTTTAATAGATCTTTATTGATTTCAGAGAGGAAGGGAGAGGGAGAGAGAGATAGAAACATCAACGGTGAGAGAGAATCATTGATTGGCTGCCTCCTGCACGCCCCCTACTGGGGATCAAGCCTTTCAGCCTGGGCATATGCCCTTGGCCGGAATCAAACCTGGGACCCTTCCGTCCGCAGGCCGATGCTCTATCCACTGAGCCAAACTGTCTAGGGCCAGCAAGTGCGCCTTCTAAGAGCTGGGGGTAGAGGGATGAATAGGTCTCACAGGTTTCTTAAATTCTTTCTCCAAACCTGTTTCAAAACAGCAATGGGAGTATGTATATACTCTAGTCCCAAATGCTTCTGAAAACGTTTGTTGCCTTTTTTTTTTTTTTTTTTGCCAAGGGTGTCACGTTTAGAGCATTTTTTCTCGAACTGTGGAGATTCGCCTTGCCACTTAGGTGTCTTCCCTCTCTCAGGTCTTTCTCTTCTGTTTTGTTGTTTTTGTGGACTTTGGAGTCAGAGCTCTAGGTTCAAATCACACCTCTGAGACTTAATACGCCGTGTGACCATTGGCAAGTGACTGAACCTCTCTGAACTTTAGTTTCCTCATCTGTGAAATGGGGACAATAACAGTCCCTGCCTCACAGGGTTGGTGTAAGGATTAAATCCTATGAAGCATGTAAAGCTCTTAGCCCAGGGGTTGGCATATACCAGGTGTACTGGTTAATGTGGATTTTGTAATCAAAGAAAACACGATAATTTTAAGAGAAACATCAAAAGTGTTTCATTCAAAGTAATGTCCATCGCTAGGTATACATTTCCCCCATCTTTCAGGTAATTTGTGGATACCGTCCCAATAGAACTTGTCTTGTTTTGAGGCAAACTATTCAGAGACCCAATTTTCCACCTCTTCGTGCGTTTTGAAGCGCTGCTCAGAAAGTGCGCGTGCCATCGATCGGAACAAGTGGGAATCTGAAGGAGCAAGGTCTGGTGAATACGGCGGGTGGGTTCATACTTCCCAGGCAGATCTTTTAACGTGTCTTTAACTGGTTTTGAAGTGTGTGATGGTGCCTTATCATGAAGCAAAATTACTTTGCCGTGTCTTCTGGCCCATTCTGGTCGTTTTATGATTAAAGTGTGGTTCAAATTGACCTGGATGTTCTTTGTCTTTCACATCGAAATCACCACTTTGAAAGCGTTTAAGCCAGTGTTCACAAGTATCTTGAGATGGAGCATGTTCACCATAAGCTTCCCAAAGTATACAATAAGTTTTTCTTCAAAATAAAGTAATGAATTAAAACTTCCCGCAAATGCTCTTTTTTTGACACGAAATTCGACATTTTTAAGCGTAAAAATATCTATGATGTTAACACCTTCAGAAAATTTGACATACGAAGTTTTGAAGCTTATTGTCAATACAACAAAATAGCATACATATCAAATCGCATGTATATCAACATATGTGTAACTCCAGCTATTGAAAAAAATCCGCATCATTAACCGGTACACCTGGTAATACTTGCTCAATAAATACTAACAGCAGACACGTTTACTTAACTCCTTACAGATTTCAAAGTGCGTTCACATTCTTGTAATTCCCATGAAACCCAGTGAGATACACTTGGGTTCAGAGTCAATATCAGAACCAGAGCAGATGAGAGTGAGAGAGGCTGTACTAATAATATTGGGGCCCCAGAGGTCTGGAGGGGCCCTGGAGCCTGACTGTGCTGTGAGTCCTGTGTGCAGATGCTTAGCAGATGTTTAGTTCTTCCCTGGGCTGAACCCAGGAGCTCCCGCACCCATGGAAAAGGTCCTCATTGGGTCAGGGAGAGATCTGTGCAGGAGCAGACATTCAAGGGAAACCAACGCTCCTGGTTCGCCTGGGACTGAGGCATTTCCTGGGATGTGGGCCTTTTAGTAATAAAACTGGGCCAGGATCAAGCAAATTGGGACAATTGATCACCCCCGATTTCCCAGGTGGTTACTGGAGCTAGAGGAAAAAAAAACCTTCAGTGGTACTTGGCACTTTTCCTCTCTTTGGATGAGGATGCTGCCTTCTAATGCCAGGTTTAGCTTAGAAAGTAGGCGCATGCTTGAAAAGAAGCTTATCAGCTGTAGGATAAGGACTTCCAGGTTGAGCCCTAACCAGTTTGGCTCAGTGGATAGAGTGTCAGCCTGAGGACTCAAGGGTCCCAGGTTCGATTCTGGTCACGGGCATGTACCTTGGTTGCAGCAGGTACATACCCAGCAGGGAGTATGCAGGAGGTAGCTGATCAATGTTTTTCTCTCATTGATGTTTCTAACTCTCTATCCCACTCCCTTCCTCTCTGTAAAAAAAAAATAAATAAATAAAATAAATCAATAAAATATATTTTAAAAAAAGGACTTCCAGGTTGCGATATAAGCCAGAGTAGAAGCGGGCGGCAGTCATCCAGTAGAGTGGCCCCCAGCCACACGTGGCTATTTGGAATGTAATAGGCCCTTAAAGTCACACTGGATTTCTAAGTCTTTTTTTAAAAAATATATTTTATTGATTTTTTACAGAGAGGAAGGGAGAGGGATAGGGAGTTAGAAACATCGATGAGAGAGAAACATCGATCAGCTGCCTCCTGCACACTCCCCACTGGAGATGTGCCTGCAACCAAGGTACATGCCCTTGACTGGAATCGAACCCGGGACCCTTGAGTCCGCAGGCCGACGCTCTATCCACTGAGCCAAACCGGTCAGGGCTGGATTTCTAAGTCTTAATACCAGGAAATAAAAAGGATGTAAACAAACCTCATTAATAACTTTTGTATTGATTACATGTCGAAATGATAATATTTTGAATACATTGGGTTAAATAAAATGTTACTAAATTTTCAAAGAAGGCGGCGACCTAGCAAGACTTTCTTTTTCTGTCCCTGCACTCAGAAAGTCACTGGTCGCCACATGCACCCCGGGGCATCAAGAGACCAAGGAAGAGGAACACGTAGAAAAGCACCTCTTGAGGAGACCGGGCTCAGCCATCGCGAGGCCCTACGTTCTGTGTCGTAGGCCCTGGCTCCTCAGCGTCGGCCTGTGGCCCAGCTGTACCGGCATCACCTGGGAGCCCGAGAGAAATGCAGACTGAGCCCCTGCGGCAGGCCTGCTGAACCAGCCTTAGCTGAAAAAGCCCCCAGGTGAGTCATATGCACATTAAATTTGAGACACCCTGGCCCAGGTTCTTCAACTTTGGCGGGTATCAGATACTCCTAGGGCAGTGGTTCTCAGCCTTGGCTGCACATTAGAATGACCTGGGAATCTTTTTAAAATCCTGATTTCTGGGCCTCATCCTCCGGAAATTCTGTTTCTTTGTTACTAATGTTGTGGCCCCAACCCATAACAAAGAAACAGAATTTCCGGAGGGTGAGGCCCAGAAATCAGGATTTTAGAAAGATTCCCAGGTGATTCTAATGTGCAGCCGAGGTTGAGAACCACTGGCTTAAAAGATCAGCTCTTTGCAGCAGGTGAAGGCGGGCTCTCTTCAGCAGCCGGCAACCTCCCTGCTGCGTGGCAGGCGCCGAGGTGGGGCTCAGGCATACGTGTCTGCCGTCTGCCGTTGCTCTGACTGCTCAGTCACGACGGAAGCCTGTCCCACCTGCAGTGGCACAGGGTCACTGTGCCCTGAGCCAGGCCTGTAAATCTGCCCCACCTGGAGTGCCAAGTCCGCGAGCCCATCCTTCGGCGAGGTGAGCTTGTACGCTGGGAAGGAGTCCTTGGGAGGGGGAAGAGTTTGGAGGGAGAGTGGCCTGGGTTTGCGGTCCTTCCTGTTCATCCCACTCGGAGTTCTGGTCTGAGGGGCCTGAGGACCAAGTCCAACATGACTCCTTTACTGGGCAGATGCCTTGGGGGTAGGGCGGGGGCGGGGAGGGCACAGCTAACTACAGTGTTATATGCAGCATCATGCCAGGGTTTGACACTGGCGGACCCAGGGTGATGGGGAACGTGTAACAGGAGGAGGGAAACAAGGTGTCAAGGTTAAAGTTATTTAATTTGCAGTTTGCCTTCGGAGCTGTAGCAAACGCCCAGCTCTCCTGTGCTTGCACTCCGGGCCCCCCTCTGGTGTTTGCTGCGGCCCGGACAGCAGTTCAGGAACCCTCAGACCTGCTTGCCACTGGCTGTGTTTTACCGGAGTTGGCTTTCTGCCCGGGGCTTTCTCCAGCCCAGGAACTTCGGGGAGTAACTCCCCCAGGGACAGCCCGCACCAGTGAGAGGAGGGCCTGAGGGTAGACACTGTAGACTCTCATCTCTCAGGGGCATTTCTGGAAGGTGCTCTATGTTTTGGTCGAGGGGGGAAATCGAGCGCCCATGGCCTCCAGCTGCTTCAGTGGTGCACCCTGACATTAGCGTTTCCTTCCTGTCTCCCTCTCCCCACCTCCTCACCAGGTTTTCTTGGGTCATCTTCCCAATAAAATAGCTGCCACCACACCAGAACTCAGGCTCTGATTCTCGGGGACCGAAATCAAGACAGGAACACGCCCTGGTCCCTTTATCTCTTTTTCCAGCCCTCAGTGTAAGTGTGTATATAGTGTCACGGAACCTCCCTGCCATTCTGTTGGGAACAAGCACCATAGGTTTCTGTGTGTGCTGACAAGCTTTCCAAGGCCTGCTGTGTTATCATCTGTTGTGATATCATCTGTTGCCATTCGTTCATGGTTTGACCTGTGCTGTAAAGACAGGCCAGTGTGCGACCAAACTGGGGTGAGTAGCTCAGTTACCTGCCGTGTTGGTAGAAAATGCTGACTCATGGAAGCAATAACAATGAGAATTATCTCCCCACGTCCCTCCTCCCTCCTCCTATTTTTCTTGAATGCTTTTTTTCTTTACATAATTTTATTCACTTTTTATTCAGTTGTCTGTCTTGTTGCTGTTTTCTGTTGCTTCTTTGCTCCTCTATAACCCTCCTGTCAACGTCTCCCACGACGTCTTTGACTAATGGGACTCGCAGCATCTGAGGTCTGGTTTTAGAAACCACGTGGATGGTATGGGAGGCGGAATCGCAGGTGCAGGGTCTATACTGAACGCCCAGCTTTCCAACCTGTGGAGGCTGCCTCTTAAAGGCATTAAGTGCGTGCATTTGTGTGGAAATGCAGCAATGGAATGGGAAGTTCTGGGTCTCTCTATTTTGATTTCCAAACACAGAGACCTAATATCTTTGAAACATCTGGTAAAATCCAGGCACTGCCTTGGGTGAGGCAGTTCACGGACTTGTTTTCATTTACTCCTCAGTCACCGTGGGAGTCAGTAGCACTCATTCCCATTTTACAGACGAGAAGAATGAGACTTAACCTTAGATGGCTTGCGCAGGTCCATGAATCCTCTGACTGTGTTTGAGCTGAGGAGCATACAGTGCTTGATGGGATAGTTCTTGAGTGTGTCCCATGACTCCTGGGACCCGCGGTGCATATTGTCCCAGCGGTGCATATTGTCCCAGCGGTGCATATTGTCCCAGCGGTGCATATTGTCCCAGCGGTGCAAATGTGGAAACTGAGGCAAGGGGCGGCACTACTCTGAGGCATCCAAGGTCAGAACTGGCAAGTCGAGCAGGCACATCAGAAAGGACTGGAGTCGGAGCACACATTGCAGGTTTAGCTGCGCTCCTGCCTGGCTTTTGGATCTGAAAGCTCAGAGGTGAGTTGAAAGATGAAGGCTTCATCCAGCTTAAAGAAAAAAAAAAGCCTATGTGTGTGTCTGGCTGATGGCAGCCAATTCTCTGTTCTCCGCACACTGTGGCTTTAAAAAATGCATGATGGACCACGCTTGCCCGGTGCTGATGTTTTATGCGGTTTCATGTGGTGCGTCGAATGCCTGTTCTGTCACAGAGGCCGTTTCCAAAGGCGCCATGTGAGAAGTGATGTAATATCCAGAAAAAGGGCTCTGTGTTGCGTTTTACATCTGCTGTCAGCATCCCCATTTGTTCGGATTTGGTTCCTAATGATCTTGTCCCCTTTGATCGGATCCTGGGTCAGTCAGATGTGTAGTCAAGACGAGTTCAGAAGGGACCTTCTTTAATTGTTTTGGGCTTTATCTCTTGGATTGGCCAGGGTTGGCAGGTGGAATCCAGGGCTGGTTCATTCATTCAGGGACCTCCTAGGCCAGGCACTTGGGATTTCTGGTGGAAACCGGTTCAGGAAAGAATCAGAGGAGGGGGCTGCCGGTAGGGTGGGAGGGTCCCAGCAGCTGAGCACGCCATGGCCGGCTGCAGTAAAGCATTGTGTCTGGGACTAGTGCTTGACTGAAAAATGGGAACCACTGAATTCCAGTTACTTTGCCTGGGTGACGTGTAAGGATGTGATATGAGAGGAGGAGCTCTTCTTTGAATCACCATCCTGTTGTCTAGGAGGTGCTTTTTTTTTTTTTTTTTTTAAATCCCTTTATCTTTTTCACCAGCCTTCCAACTCCCCTCCCCTGACAGCTGTCAGTCTGTTTTCTGTATCTATGAGTCTGTTTCTATTTTGTTTGTTAATTTATTTTGGTCATTAGATTCTACATATAAGTGAAGTCATATGGTATTTATCTTTCTCTGTCTTATTTTACTTTACATAATACTCTCCAGGTCATCAATGCTGTTACAAAGGTAAGATTTCCTTCTTCTTTTTTTTTTTTTATGGCCGAGTAGTATTCCGAGTGTAAATGTTCCACAGCTTTTGTGTCCACTCGTCTGCGGATGGTCACTTGGGGCAGCTTCCAGGCCTTGGCAGTGTAAATAACACTGCAGTGAATATAGGGGTGCATGTATTCTTTCAAATCAGTGACATGGAGGACACAGAAGGGAAGGGGGACGGAGAGAGGGAGAGAGAGAGGGAGAGAGAGAGGGAGAGAGAGAGGGAGAGAGAGAGGGAGAGAGAGAGGGAGAGAGAGAGGGAGAGAGAGAGGGAGAGAGAGAGGGAGAGAGAGAGGGAGAGAGAGAGGGAGAGAGAGAGGGAGAGAGAGAGGGAGAGGGGGGTACCGGGTGAGGGTGAAGGATGGGGGTTCAGGGTGCGGGGAGGGTGAGAGACTGGTGGTGGAGGGAGAGGATTGGAGGGAAAGAGACGCTGGGAATCTGGAACCGAAAGCCACAGTCTCTGCTTTCAAGGTGCTCAGTGTGCAACAGGGAGGCTGACGGGTCACGCGGATCCAGTCAGTGCCACCAGGAGGGGGGCCTGCGCGGGGGGGGGGGGGCGCCCCGCATGGACTGGGTGGGGTGGGGAGTCAGGACAGTCTTTGGAAGGAAAGCCGGGCCTTGAGGGGTGAGCAGGAGTTTGTCACATCCTTCTGGTTCTCCGAGTGCGGCGCGGGGCATCCCGAGGTGTGAGTTCAGGGCCCTCGCGCGCTCCTGTGACTCCCAGAGTGCGACCGGCTCTAGCACAGGGCGTGTGCAGGAGAAGCAGGGAGGCAGCTGGAGGGGGTTGGGTGCGAGGGCAGGTTAAGCACTGTATCCCCAGGACATTGGCCAGCGTTGGCTGCTGTATGTGCTAAGCAGACCCCATGCTGTACGGACGGCACGGCCTGAAGGAAGAGCGGTGGGGACCGGCCGATCCTCAGCTGGTGCTTCCGCCTTCGCCAGTGACAGCCGGTGCCACGTTCCCAAAGGCCCCTGAGCCATGCCACTGCTCCACACAGTTACCAAAAAACGCAGCACACACGCCTCCCCTGCCCTCAAGCCCCACATCTGTTTGCTGTCATTGTCCGGCAACGCCACAGTTTTCTACCTTTTCTTTGACATTTTTAATTTTTTTATTTTCTTCAAGTTCAGGGAATGACTTGCAGTTCTTGAGGTGTGCAGTCCAGAGTGCATGTCTAATTTATTCAACTCACCCAGAGACACTTGAGATAATTACAGTGGGAAATTCCATCTTCTGAAAAACCTCGTTGCTGAGAGGGTTATTTCGCCAGGCTCTCTGTGGGACTCTGCGCCCGTGGAAATGAAAGAGCCCTTGACGTACCTGCCGGGCGATTTTCGGGCTCAAAAGCCTGAACTTCATCAGTGTTTCTGGAGATGTGAGACTGATGCTATAGCATGTTTTCCAAAATTCAGTTTGAAAACATACAACACGTTCAGTAATAGAAGGTCATTTCAGACTTAACATTTCTCTGCTGCACTGCTGAGTTTCCAGGATCTGAATACCCACGACAATCTTGGCGGTGGGTTGCAATTAGAATAATGAATTACTATAAAAATAATTTGTACTTATTTTCCTATCTTTGTAACCTTTATGAAGGTCACATATATACAGGGGAAGGCACAGACCATCCATGTACAGCCCAGTGAACTTGTCACTAATTGGTTCACCCGTGTCACCAACCCCCCAGGTCGAGAAACAGAACATTGCCAGGAGCACTCCACGAGTGCCCTGGGTCCCCACCACCCCGTTCCTCCTCCTACGGTGACCCTGCCCTGACTTCTGGGACCACTGATGAGTTTAGCCTCACTCAGAAATATGCTCGTAAGACTTGTCCACGTTGAGTGTAGCTGTAGTTCGTTTATTTTCTTCACCGTACAGTATGTCAATGACTATACCGGTACTCTAATTTATTTAATACAAACCACCGTGAATGGCCGTTCGAGTTGTTTCTGCCTATTGTGAAGAGTGATGCTGTGAGCATTCTTGTTCACAGTAGATTTGATTTTTGTAAATTTAAAATCTCACCATCACTGTATTAGCATTTTCCAGAGAAACAATAAACAGGTGTGTGTGTGTGTGTTTATTTATTTATTTTGAAGTGGCTCACCTGATTTGGAGGCTGCAAGTCCACCATCTGGAGGGTGGCAGGAAGTTCTGGGTAGAGTTGCAGTTTGGTCTTCTGGCAAGATTTCTTCTTCCTCTGGGCAGGTCAGTCTTGTTCCGTTCACCTAAGGCAGTGGTCGGCAAACTGCGGCCCCTTCAGTGTGGCTCTTCCACAAAATACCACGTGCGGGCACGCACGTACAGTGTGATTGAAACTTCGTGGCCACACTCAAGGGGCCAAAGAGCCGCAGTTTGCCGACCACTGACCTAAGGCCTTCAACTGATTGGATGAGGCCCACCCACATTATGGAGGGCAATCTGCTTTCACTCAGAGTTCACTGATTTTCATGTCAGTCTCACCCTAAAACACTTTTACAAACACATCCAGAATAATATTTAACTAAATACCTGGGCACTGTGGTCCAGCCAAGTTGACACATAAGATTAAGTGACAACACTTATTGAATATCTGTTATGGGATCTGTCCTGTCCTGGTGCTGGGGTGGACAAAGGATGGTGAGGGGGCCTTAGAATATAGTGTATTGTTAGAAAATTTGAGGTATAGTGAGGCCAACAGACCAAGAGACGATTGCCGTTGAAAGAAGGGTGTTATGGTTCCCAGGAGGAGGCGGTATGTCATGCCCCCGGGTGGAGAGGGGCACAGGAGGAAGCAGCAGGGTCCATCAGGGGCGGAGGAAAAGGAAGGAACTGTGGTGAGAGCCTTTATTGTGGTTTCTGAGATGCAGGGTGAGCAGGGTTAGGGTTGGCTAGTTGCAATAATTTCAGTGAGCTCTGGGGCCGAGGAGCTGTCCCTAGTTTTCTGGTTCCTGGCCCTGGGCTGATTAGGACAGGAGGCTGGTGGTCTGGAGTGTGAGAGTCCTGTGAAGGAGGTGGTTGGGGGAATGGGCTCTGGGTTGGATGGTTTGTACACCCTTTAATGAGTTGTTTATTATCTCTAGAATTGGCTAGCCTTGGGAGGGGCAGCTCTCCAGGGTCAGATGTCAAAGCATCAGAACACAGAACATAAAAGCCGTGGTGAATACAGGGGGCGGGGGGCAGGCGGAGGAAGACGATGTAGTGGTAGGGTCGGGGCTAGAAAGCACGCTGGAATGGGACGCAGGGAACCTGGAATGCTTCCTTAACGAAGGATTCTGATCACATCTGGCTATAGCGAGGCACTTTAACGGAGAACCCGCGGCTCAGGGAAGTTAATCAGGTCACTGGTAGTGAGGAGCAGAGGTGAGGCGGGGGTCCAGGTCTCTCTGACTTGTCATTCTTAACCTTTATGCTTTTCTCCCTCCCGGATTGTTCAAATAATATTATTCTTGCCTTTCTAACCTCGAAGGGTTATTAGAAGATAATGACTTTATATAAGTGAACCCACTTTGTAACCAGTGAAGAGCTAGACAGATAGAAGGTAAAATTTTTATAAGGTTATAGCACAGGAATGCTACCAGGATTCAACCTTGAAATATATAAATTCAATTTATACAACCTTAGAACCGGGAGAGACGTCTGCAGATCATTTGGGCCCTGTCTCTGTTCTCAAACGGGTGAAATTCAGAATGACTTCTCTTTCCCTGGAGGACTGCCAGACTCTCCCTGGGAGCCTGGTGTGTTATCACTGTGATGAGAAAAAGATCAATGGATGTTTATTTCCCAGTGACTTTGCTTAGCAAGTTACTTATTCATTATGCACAATGGTGCCTGGTATCTGATATTACGAACACAGCTTCCCGAGATACCTAAGTTACCCAAAAGATGTGCCTTGAGATCTGGCTCAATATAAGTTACAGGTTACCCCGTCTGGTGTGCTTGGTCTCACGAAATTCAGAGTTCTGTGCCATGGGAAGCGGAGGCAAGAGCCCCGCGCTAAAGGCAGCCGCCCCCCGCGCCCCCCCCCCCCCGCCCCCTCCCCCGAGCTCTAGGACTGCTCTGCTGCAAACTAGCTGGGTGATCTTGGATGGCAACTTGATCATGTTGAGCTTCACTTTTCCCACTTCTAAACCCAAAGCATTGGGCTAGGTCAGTGGTCGGCAAACTGCGGCTCGGCAAACCGCGGCTCTCGAGCCACACGCACCTCTTTGGTCCCTTTAGTGTGGCTCTCCCACAAAATAACGGCTCTTCCACAAAATACCGACTTCTGCGCATGGGCCATGAAGTTTCGATCGCACTGTACGTGCGCACCCGCACGTGGTATTTTGTGGAAGAGCCACACTCAAGGGGCCAAAGAGCCGCATGTGGCTCGCGAGCCGCGGTTTGCCGACCACGGGGCTAGGTGACGTCTCAGATCCCCCTTTCACCAAGGACAGGCAGCATTCCGTCACAGGATTTGGATGGTTAATGCCATTTTGATAGAGGGGCAAAGTACTCATAAGTAGCTGGGAAGCTGGTTGTCTTTGCGATGCCCAGAAATGCATAAAATAGAGGAAGATTTATTTACACGAACAGGCGAGTCCATCTTCTACTCTGCTGCTTGCTGTTGCTGACTCCACTTCCTCGGTTAGCCCGGGATCACTATAAATTAAGCTTAACTGCTTCTGCCTGGGAGTGAAGCTCCGTAAATCAGCGCTGGGGAACAGAGGCCCTGTCAGGGGAGCTCTTCATGGGCTGCTCTAACCATTGGAGAGACAACATATTACCTGGCAACAGCTTCTGAATATTAGTTTATGTCTTGGCAATTGTTTTCTTAATAATCCAAAGCTGTCATGGAAGCATAGCCCACGTGGTCCGGACTCTTGGCTGCCTTCTCTGCCTGGTAAGGGCTGATTCATCATGTCTTCCTCGTTCCCCACGGAATCTTCCTTTCTGTAGGCGACACAGTGAAACGAACTGACCCATTTCCAGATAATTAGATCGTTTAACGATATCCCCTCATGTTTTTTTAAAAAATGAGATCGTTTTATCTAGAATTAAACTGTATATTAGTGCCTGTATGGTACTGTCATCCATATGGCTCTCCAGTATGGGCTGGCCCAGCTTCGCGAATGGATGGTAATTCTTAGCACTGGTGCTTAATCAGACATGCCTGCCCTTACACTTGCAAGTACTCAAATTTTTGTTGTAATTATCTAGCGAAAAATACACAAGCCATTTCAATGTCACCTTGAATATCCACATTGTAAAACACAAAACAAAAACAAAACCAAAACCAAAAAATGATACTTCTGTGCCATCCGTGGCTGGTTTGCTGAGCTTGAGGAGTTACTGGAGTTCAAAGGTTGGTCTCATTAAAACTAAAGCTGGTGCTGATATTTCCATATAACTGGCACCCCCTCTGTCTCCCAATCCTACATATCATTGCTAAGCTGAAAAGAGACCTATGACTCAACTCCCATATGTCTCTAGAACCTTCCTAAATTTACTCAGAAGCAGGAAAGACAGGTAAAGCTATCTCCACTTTGCTTTTTCAGCCCACAAAGACTCAGCAAGTAATTGCAGTGGCCTGTGGGTGCACAGCAGCAATTAGGTCATTTTAATGGGAAGGAGTCGCCCCCACAATAATAATAAGGGTGACAGACTTAATCGCATCTCCCTGGGGAGAATGTCCCGGATTCAGCAGTTCATTACGGAAACGGAGGCTTGTTGTTCAAAACAAAACGGAGCGCTGTTAATTATGCACACGCTGCTCCCAAGGCCTGGCGCCTCCTCAGGGTGCCTCAGCTCTGCTGAAGGCCACATTATGCCAAGAAATCTGGACTCCCAGGATTAGTTCTGAGGCATTTCATGAATAGCCAGGACACTGGGGTTTTCAACCTACCACGCATGCTGCCGGCTGAGAAATGAGGTGGGCAGTACTAAATGGATGTGTAGATGCCAGATGGGGATTTATTACCTTTCCAGCTACTTTCTGTATTTGTGATATGGAATTCAAGTTGTTGAGGTCATTTTAAAGACAGGGATGCAATACATCCTGCCTGAAAAAAACCCACCGCTGGTGAAGGAGACTTTATGAAGTTGTTGGCACAGGTTTGAGTTTGGCAGTGGCATAAATTGGATAGAGAGGGTGTTGCTGACATGGTCTATGCCTCACACATATACTCTTGGCACTAACTTATACACACAGAATACCTGTGACTACCCGTGCACACCTGTGGCTCTCTGCCTGAGGGGTTTTGTTGTTGTTGAATGTCTTCTCTCCCCTCCTCTCCCCTCCCGGCAGCTAATGGCAGATGAAGAGTTGGTGAGTAAGTGCTCCAGCTCCCCTGCATCTTGGTTGGGATAAGTCTGAGGCGTGCTCTCTATCTCTCAGAGCTCATCAGTGAACTTGACCTGCAGCTGCCTACAGCAGTAACTTGCTCCAGGGTGCACCTTTAATTGACTTCCTTCCTATCCCCATCTCATTTCTCCACTCCATTGTCATTGTTTCCCAAATGAATGAATTCATTTGTATCCCTGCCTCAGGCCTGCTTCTGGGGAAACTCAACCTAATTTAAGGGGTGAACTTCTCTCTAAGTAACTTGTTACTGGGACATAAAGTGACTCTTTGCACTCACCATGCTAATATCTCAGAGGACAATTACTCAACATGACACAGCATATTCCAGTTTGCCTCAAGGTGATAATTGAGGTCAGAGAGATTCTCTAATTCTTGGTAGAGTGGAAAGTGAAATGATAATGGATTTAGTCAGGCTAATGCTAGGTTATGCTGCAATAACAAGTTAACCAAATCACAGTTTAAGGCTAATTAGGTGGAACTCCTTGGTAACTTTCTTATAAAAGTAACTCTAGAATTTGGTCTGTTTTTGTATGAGGAGGCTGAGCCAAATGGCAGTGCTAGGAAAGGAAGGGAATGTAGTGTTTTGAGCAAGAGGTGAGATCTGAGGAGCAGGTTGGGATGAGCAAACCCTGGGAGAAGCATAATCTAGGCCCAGTACAGGTGGCAAAACCACCTACAGACAAGATCTGTGTTAAACATATGAGCCAAAAGTAAAAAGTCCTTAAATTACTTATCAAAATAAATGCTTACTTTGACTTCTAAATGTCAGACATTCACTCTCAGTTTGCCCCAACTCAGTAACTATTATGATAGCCTAGATAGGCCCCAACTCAGTAACTATTATGATAGTCTAGAATTGACCAACTAATGCATCTGGTTAGTCAAATAATTGGTATCCGAACCACTGCAGAAAAAGTCAAACCAGTCTTTTTGTCAATTTGTATCTTGTAGTTGGAAAAGACAAATGATGGTGAGCTTGTATTTTTTGCAACTGGTAAGTTTGGTGGTGTGTAGGCCCAATTAAAACCTACAGGGCTGAGTTAGATAGGGCAGATTTTTATAGGATTATTGATCCTGGAGTCTTTAATCAAGGAACACAGGGATAAAAAGAATGTGAAATATAGTTTGAAGGATACAGCCAGAGGAAATTTATGAACTGTTGCTTTTTCAAATTGTTAAACTCTTCCTTGATGAGTGATGTATTAACATAATCAGTAAATGTTTTTATTGATTTTAGAGGGGAAAGGAGAGGGATAAAGAGATAGAAACATCCATGAGAAAGAAACATCTATCAACTGCCTCCTGCACATCCCCTAATGGGGATCAAGCCTGTAATCTGGGCATGTGCCCTGGCTGGGAATTGAACCAGTGACCTTTTGGTTCATGGGTCGACGCTCAACCACTGAGTCTGGGCTTAACATAGGATTTTGAGTAAGAAAACCAGGGGTCATATGTCAGTCATGTCACTCAGAACAGTTTTCTAACTTCTCCACTTCAGTTTCCTCCTGTCTAAAATTGGGATGGCAGTAGTACCTGGGTCTGAGACTTGATGTGAGGATTAAATGGCTTAACAGAACGAAGCCCTTGGCATGGTATGCAACATAGGGCAAGTGTGTAGTAATGTTAGCTATTGTTGCTCACGTCCCGATGTGTAAAGTAGGGTTTCAGTTACTCATTATTTCAGCTAATATTTATAGACCATGCGCTGCTTGGGTCTGTGCTTGATGGTGGAAATAAAATTGTGAATAGGAACAAAGCCCAATTCTTACCCTGAAAGAGCTCAGAGTCTGGTCAATGACATAGACCAGAGGTTTGCAAACATTTTCTTAAGGACTAGATGGTATATACTTTAGGCTTTGTGGGCCATAGGGTATCTGTCGCATCCATTCAACCTTGCTGTCATAGCAGGAAAGTAGCCTTAGAGGGTACGTAAATGAATTGACATGGATATGTTGCAGTAAAACTTTATACAAACAGGTAGAGGGCAAGATTTGTCCTGTGGGTCATAGTTTGCTGACCACTGAGATAGTAATGTACAGACATTAACAGCTGGTATTTGTTGAGTGCTTACCATGTATTTGTTCATTTATTTAACAACTCTTTTACAGCAGTTACTATGAGCCAGACAATGACCAATACTTTAACTCATTTAGTTATCATGATAACTCCATTTACAAGATGGAGTTGGCATTTGTATAATTCCCATTTTACAGATGAGAAAGCTGAATCATCAGGAGGTTAAATAAGATATAAGGTTGAGATTTGAACCTAAACAATCTAGTGCCGGGGTCTGGGCTTGTAACCGTTATGCCAAAAGGCTTCCCTCTCAGAAACACTTCACTACGAACTGTAATAAGTTCATGAAGGGGTTAAAAGTAATGTTTGCTTTCCCCACCACTTTGAGGTGAGGAGTTTGGTCTTGTTTCTGAACTGCAGGGTACAAGTGGGGATGACTTGTCTATAGGTCTTGGAAATGAGACATGAGCCAGCTCTCTAAGGCCACCCTATAAATGTCTCCCTTTAAATGCCTTTGAACTTGAGAAGAAAAACATTAACACCTGTCCTCACGGCACATCATCTATAGAAAGACCCCAGGAGATGGCTGTTATTGTCATTCCCATGGAGCAGATGAGGAACCAGAAGCTCAGGAAGGTAGGGGCAGCGTGCTGTAAGATCACAGCTGGAAGTGGTGACTGCAGGGTTGGAACCTGGATTCTCTAATTCTGAGGCCTGCATTCTGGCCCCAAGCACCAGGAATATTGTCCTGTATGTGCACATATTGTCCCAGATCCTGCTCTTGTTTTCATCTGCTGGTCAGGGTGGAGGGAAAGTGAGAAGAACTGGTTAAACTGAGCATAGCTGTGACAGGAGATGGTATTCATCTTATTCAGACACTGTCTATGGCAGTGGTTCTCAACCTTCTGGCCCTTTAAATACAGTTCCTCATGTTGTGACCCAACCATAAAATTATTTTCGTTGCTACTTCATAACTGTAATGTTGCTACTGTTATGAATCGTAATGTAAATATCTGATGTGCAGGATGGTCCTAGGCGACCCCTGTGAAAGGGTCGTTCGACTGCCAAAGGGGTTGCGACCCACAGGTTGAGAACCGCTGGTCTATGGCATACAAAGGATTTAACAGTGTGCCCATCCTGATAATTAAAGCTCCTGAAAAATAACGACTTGGCCCAGAGGTATCATTACCTGAAACACAAGCTTAGTGTCTCTTTCAAAACAGTGATAATTTTTATGTCCTGCTATAAACGATCATTTAAGCAGCTTGGCATGAAAATAGGGCACAATGGCCCCTGTGCTTGTGGGGTTTGTGCTAGAAAGCTGAAGTTGATCTTGAAGCGAAATGCCCATCTGTACTGAAAACTTCCACGAACTCTCCACATTTTAATAAACAACGGATGCAAAAAGCTTGTATTGAAGGGAGGAGGAGGGAGCATAGGAGGTTTCTACGCTGGGTGGGAAAAGGGCAGATGGGTATGAGATGGCTTTGGAAACCATCTGGGAGGCTCTTGTGGGTTGAATTGTGCCCCTCCCTCCACCGGAAAGGTATGTTGAAGTCCTAACTCATGATACCTGTGTGAGAGCTCTTATTTAGAAATAGGCTCTCTACAGATGTAATTCAGATGCAAGTTATGAAAAGGTCATATGGAGTAAGGTGGGCCCTTAACCAGTCTCACTGGTGTCCTCATATGAAAAGGAGGGGGGAGGAGAGAGAGAAAGAGAGAGAGAGAGAGAGAGACAGAGAGAGAGAAAGGGAGAAAGAAAGAAGATCATGTGCAGGTGACAGAGGCAGACATTAAATTGATACAAGCCAAGGAAAGCCAAGGGATTGATGACCACCACAAGAAGTGGGAAGAGGTGAGGATAGATTCTCGTTTACTGGTCTTGAAGGTGGTATGTTTCTCAAAATTTATCCATTTCTTCAATATTATCTAATTTATTGCCATATAATTACTCATGGTATGCTTTCATAATTCTTTGTATTTCTGTGTTGGTTGTAATTGCTTTTCTTTCACTTATGATTTTATTTATTTGGGCTGTCTTTTTTTTTTTTTTTTTTAAAAATGAGTCTTGCTAGAGTTTTGTTGATTTTATTTATCCTTTCAAAGACCCAGCTTTAGTTTCATTGATCTTTTCTGCTTTTTATTTTTGTCCATATTGCATTTCTTTCTGTGCTGATATTATGTCCTTCCTTCTACTTTGGGTTTTGCTTGTTTTTCTTTTTGTAGTTTATTTATTTATTTATTTTTTTAAGATTTTTAAGTTAGATTGTTTATTTGGTATTTTTTCTGCTTCTCGAGGCAGGCCTATTTAGCTATGATATTTCCTCTTAGAATTGTTTTTCCTGCATCCCATAAATTTTATAAAGTTGTATTTTCATTTTTATTTGTATCAAGGTAGTTTAAGATTTTTTCTTTGACCCATTGGCTGTTCAGTAGCATGTTTAATCTCTACATATCCATGTTTTCTTTTTATAAATTGATTTCTAGTTTCATGCTATTGTGATCAGAAAAATCATATTCTAGATATGATTTCAGTCGTCTTGAATTTATTGAGACTTGGTTTGTGGTCTAATATGTGGTACATCCTGGATAATGTCCCAAGTGCACTTGAGAAAAATGTGTAATCTGTAGTTCTGGGATGAAAAGGTCTATGAATGTCTGTTAAATCAGTCTGGTCTAATGTGGCATTTAAGGTGCTTATTTTCTGATTGATATTTTGTCTGGATGAGGGAAATGGGTTAAAGTCCTTAGCTATTATTTATTACTGTTAATTCTGTCTTTTCCCCCCATCAATATTTGCTTTATATACTTGGGTACTCCTATGTTGGATGTGTAGATATTTACAATTGTTATATGGTCTTGTTGGATTTATACCTTTATTATTATGTAATGTCTTTGTCTCTTTTTATTTTCTTTGTTTTCCAATATATTTTTTCTGATATGAGTATTGCTTCCAGCTTTCCTTTCATTTTTATTTGCATGGGATATCCTTTTCTATCCCTTTCACTTTCAGTCACTGTGTGTCTTTCAATCTAAAGTGAGTTTCTTATAGGCATCATGTTGATGATCTTTTTTTTAAAAAAATTAGCCATTTTGCCACTCCATGAATTTTGATTGAAGCATTTAACCTACTTACAATTAAAGTAATTATTGATAGATATGTACTCACTGTTTTTGGTATTCTGTTTTGTTTTCTTGATCTCTTTCCTTTTGATTTGTTGGTGGGTTTTTTGTTTGTTTGTTTGTTTTTTGTGTGTATTTTGTTTGGGTTCCTTTTTATTTTTATTTTTTGTAGGTTTTTGGTTTATGGTTATCATGAGGTTTATACAGAGTGTCCAAAAAATGTATACATACTTTAAGAACTGATAGCTCAATTTTGAAAATGAAATGTATTTTAATAAACATTGCCTTTATAATTATTCAGTGTGTGTGTGCATACATTTTTTGAACACTATATATATAGTCTCCTCCTATATTTATATATATATATATCTCCTCCTATATTTATAGCAGTTATTTTAAGCTGATAGGTGTTTAAGTTCAAGTTCTGAAAGTACTGAGCTTTTACATTTAACATTTACTTTAGTGTTTCTTGTAAAGCTGGTTTAGTGGTGGTGAACTCCTTTTGTTTTTATATGTCTGAGAAGCAGTTTCTTCAATTCTTAATGATAACCTTGCTGGGTTAGTATTCTAGATTGTAGGTTTCTTTCTTTTATCACTTTAAATGTTTCCTGCCACTCCAGTATGGCCTGTAGGGTTGCTGCTGAGAAATCAGCTGATAAATCTATGGGTTTCCCCTCATATAACTTATTATTTCCCTGTTGCTGCCTTTAAGATTGTCCATTCCTCCTTAACTTTTGCTATTTATAATTACACTAGAGGTCTCTCAGCCTGGCCTGTGCCCTCTCCCAATCCAGGACCTGCTTGAGGAATGTCAGAGAGTCGGTTTCAGCCCGATCCTCACAGGCCAGGCCAAGGGACCTCACTGGTGCACGAATCCATGCACCTGGCCTCTAGTATGCATATAACATGTTTGGTTAATCTCTTTCTGCCCTCCCTCCTATCCCCTTTCCTCTAAGATTTATCAGTCTTTCCCATGTTTCCATGCCTGTGTGTTGAGCATCTGCCCCCTGGTGGTCAGTGTGCATCATAGCTACCAGTCGAATGGTCATTTAGGCTTTTATATATATAGATTGTCTTTGTGTGGACCTCTTTGGGTTCATCTTATTTGGAACTTTCTTTTCTTCTTGGATTTGGATGTCTATTTTCTTCCCCAGATTAGGAAAGTATTCGGCCCTTATTGCTTCAAATATACTTTCTGCCCATTTTCCTCTCTCTTCTTCTTCTGGAATCTCTATAATGAGAATTAGAGCACTGGTTGTTGTCCCCGAGGTCCCATATGATATCCTAATTTTTAAAAATTCTTTTTAAATTTTGCTCTTCTGCTTAGGTCATTTCCACTATTCTGTCTTCCAAGTTGTTAATCCATTCTTTTTTTTAACAAATCTGATGTTGATTCCTTCTGACGTAGTCTTCATTTCAGTTATTGTAGACTTTATCTCAGATTGCTTCTTTATTATATTTCCTAACTCTTTTGGAAGTGTTCCCTGGGTTTCTCTATTCTGTTGTCAAGTTTGTTGTGCATCCATATGACTGTTTCTTTGAATTTTTTATCAGGAAAATTACTTATCTCTGTTTCATTAGAGTTTTCCTCCATTTTTCTTATTCCTTAATTTGGGGCATATTTTTCTATTTCCCCATTGTGTTGGACTTTTCTGTGTATGTTCCTGTAAATTAGATGATGTAGCTCTCTTCCCCAATCTTGAAAAAGTGGTCTTGGGTAAAAGTGACCTCTGTGTAGACTGTATACTAGTGGTTTTGTCAGGTTCATTGGAGTGAGGGTGGGCATGTACAATGCCCAGGGTGTGACCTGTACAGAAGGAGCTGGTTTGGTCAGGGCTTCCCTGTCCTGTGGGGCCAGGTGGGGCAGCCCTGTAGGCTTGCTCTACAGAGCTATGTTGATTCTACTCGTGATTCCAGTACAACAGTTTGGTATGTGTTTGTGGCTCACTCTGTGGCTTTGATTGTCTGTTGCTGGTCTAGGCAGGGAGTCCTGTGAAGACACATGACACAGCATCACTCTGCCCTCTCCTTCCTACACCCTGTAGGGCTTCCCACTGTGTGCATGGCTTGTCCTATTATTTTGATTGACTGCTGGGAAAGCCTGGTCTGAGCCAGACTATCCCATGGGTGCAATCACTGTGGCACTCTGATTCCCTTTCACTTCAGGTGGGACTGCCCAGCATGCATGCTGTGGCTCTCTAGTGGTTTTGCTTTTCCTCCAGCAAGGCAGCCTAGTGGGTGTTTGAAGCTGTGGCCTGATGTGGGTGAGCCTAAGCACCCTGTTGGGTCCGCTGGATCTAGCTCTTGTTGGGGGAACCTGTGTACATCTCCTATAGCACCCTCTTGTTCCTACTAGAGCTAGCTCCAGGGCACATGACTGGGGACACACTATTGCAGCCTTGCCGATTGGCAGGAACACTGGGCTGGAGCTCCTGCTCATGCTATCCAAGTGTAGGGGGAATGTAAATGATGGCATTCACCAGCTCCTTTGATTCTGGTGGGTTCCCTCATCTTCTCATGTGGTCTCTCACTTCTTTGTGTAGAAGCTATTCAGTTGTCTGGTTATCTCTCAGGAGAAATTGTTCTAACTATAGGTGTGCATTCAGTGTGTTCATGGGAGGAAGTGAGCTCTGCATTCTCTTAAGCTGCCATCTTGGACTTGCTTTCTACACTTTCATATTGCATCCCACCCCTCACCCCTCAGCCCTGGCTATTACTAATATTTTCCCCATCCCTATGATTTTGTAATTTTGAGAATGTTATATAAATGGAGCCATACTGTGTGTAACTTCTTGAGATTGGCTTCCCCCCCCCCCCCCCCACTCAGTATCATGAAAAATATTTTTGAACTCTCCTGTATGCTGGGTGCCATGCCAGAAACTGGGTACAAAGAAGTCAAACCCTTCACTACTCAATTTGCTGGTTTGCTTGATTACTGGTGGGAAAATGTTCCCAAATTGAAAAAGAAGAGACCATTTTCCTGGTGTCAAACTGCCTCCTTTCACATTGGCTTATGTTTTCAATCCATTTTATTCCTCAAGCCAAACATCCTCAATATTGTTATTAAGTAGTCTATGGAGAGGCTATGTGACGGAAAAAAATCTGCAGTGGCAATATTTTAATTTGAATAGCTCTACAAACACCAAATTACCCTTTATTGCAATGGTAGCCCTGGAGCCTTAATTGAGACTTTCTGAAGGTTGGCTACTTTTGTGTTTTCCACCTACACCCATCATAGCTGTGTGTTTTGGTGCATTTATGTACAAAAGTTAATTCCCTGTGACTTGATCTACTGCAGGAAAGTGGGGGAAAAAAGGAATAAGTTGGTATGTTATCTGTTTGAAATGTACTGAGAGAACTTTTCAGTTTATGAAAGTACAAGGCAGAGCATGGATCAGTTGCTTATTTTGCGGAAAGATTATGACCCTGATAAACTGGTCCCTAGCCGCCTCATTGTTACCAGGAAGAAGCTTTGTGTCCTGAACAAGTCAACAACTCCTTTGGACCTCTTCTGTGAAAAGAGGGCTTTGGACTATTTAAACTGCAAGGTCTTTTATAGATGGGAAAAATAATTCTGTTTTTGTGTTTTGTGATCCTGGTTTATATGATTATCACATCTCAGAACGCCAAAACTAGGGCTACTTTATAAAAACCATTGGAGGCCCTTATTGTCCCATCATTACCCAGTTCCCAAATCTACCTGCATCACTACCCACTTACATTGTCTTATTCTTACTGTGCTACCTCTCCCGCCTCCCCCTTTCTTTGTGTGTTAATCCTCACCTGAGGATATTTTCCCATTGATTTTTAGGGAGAGTGTAAAAGAGAGGGAAAGACAGAGAAACATCAATGTGAGAGAAACACATCGATTGGTTGCTACGAGCCTGGACCAGGGCCCAGGCTGGGGAGGAGCCTGCAACCCAGGTATGTGCCTTTGACCAGAATTGAACCCAGGGCCCTTTGGTCCACCGGCTGATGCTCTGTCCACTGAGCCAAACCGGCTAGGGCCTGTGCTCCCCTTGAATGAGTGTCCTCACTGCTATCAAAGGCCCAACTCTCTCTGAATGCTTTAGGGGCTTTACGGTCTTTGTTCTAGCACTTCTCTCTCCTGCATCATTTTCTCTCTTCTCCTGGCTTGTTGACTGCAACATATGAACGAGTTCTCGCTCATTTTAAAAAAGAAACAGCCCTCCTTCGAGGTCATGTCTTCCTCCAGCTGCCACCCATTCCTCTTCCTCCCCTAACTGCAGACATTTTGGGAATCATCCACACTTGCTGTTTCCTGTTCCTTACCTGCCATTCCCCCTCCAACCACTTCCAACTGGGCCGCCATGTTCAGCAAGCCAATGAGACACGTGGCAAAAGGGCCATGTGACCCTTTTCTGCCTTCCTCTTGGTGACCTCTCAGCGTCTTTGATCTCCCTCCTTCCTGAACCATTCCTATCTGGGCTCTGCTGTGCCACTTTCTTAGGGCCATTCCTCCTTTTCTCCTTTGCTGGCTCTCCCTCCTCAGGGTTTGGTCCTGAGCCCTGTTTACATCTCTCTCTACACACAGTCTCTAGAGGTTCTCATCTAGTCCTCTGGCTTTAAAAACGAATTCTGATGAGTCACATGTGCATATTATGACCCAGTCCTTTCTCTTAGCTCTAGATTTTTGTATGTAATAGTCTACCTGGCATCTCTACTTTAGTATTTCATAGACATCTCAAACTTACATGTGCAAAACAAAGTTCTAATTTTTTCCTTTCCTCATCTTCACAGTGTTTTCCCTACGTAGTTTCTCAAACCATCATGCTAGATTCTAGGCCCAGACTGAATTCTCCCCTTTATCTCATTTACCACATGAAATCCAAATCATTCGGGTTTAATCTCCTGAATGCATTGAAAGTTTTTCCATTTCGCCATCTCCACCCTTGTTTCTCTAGCCAGTGTCAACACCAAATCTCACATGGCTATTGGAACACATCCTAACTGATCTCTTTGACTTTCGCCTTCACTTCATTTTCTACATTCATTTTCATGCATCGCCCTGTAATAATCTTTTTTTTTTTTTACTTACTGTACTTGTTTATGAATGGTGTTTCCTCCACCATTTCCCCTGAGGTCACCGGCTTTTTCTTCCTTGTTTATCACTCTCTTAGTTTTAGAACAGAAAGTAGAACATTTTTGAATAAAATAAATGAATAAATGAAGTTGAAAGGAAGTCTTTATTCCATCTTTATTGATATAGTTGACATGTAACATTGCGTCAGTTTAAGGTGTACAATGTGTTGACTTGATATGTTTATATATTACAACTGTATCATGTCACATAATTACCATTTCTTTTTTTTTGTGTGTGTGGGGAGAACACTTAAAATCTACTCTTTTAGCAGTTTTCAAGTATATAATGCAGTATTATTAACTATAATCACCATGCTGTATATTAGATCCCCAGAACTTATCCATCTTATAACTGAAGTTTGTATTCTTGAGAGCTTGTTTGGAGGTTCTAGCAGGGGAGCGCAGCTACTCGTATACCCTTGACCGAAGACCAGTCCTCTCCTCGGGGGGGAAGGTCGTCCTCTTTGACCGAGCGCGCAGCTTCGGGAGGGACGCACATGGATCGGTGAGGGAGGAGGGGGACACCCGCCTAGCCAGCCAGATCAGCCGAATCAACCCTGGCGATCAATGGGGTGACAGATGTCGCAGCCAGATCACCCTCACATCCTGAAGTTTGTATTCTTTTACCAATATCTCCCCATTTCCCTCTCCTCCTAGCCCCTGGTAACCATCACTCTCCTCTGTTTTTATGAGTTTGGCTTTTTCAGATTCTACAGAGAATTTGTCTTTCTCTGTTTGACTTATTTTACTTAGCATAATGCCCTCAAGTTCCAACCATATTGTTGCACATGGCAGGATTTTGAAAGGAAGTAATTTTAGGCATGAAAAGAACAGCACCGCTGTTCATAGCTGCTAACACTGAAGTCATGCTTACTCTGGAGCAGGAGCGCCAGTGTTTCGGCCAGGGACTGAGGCGGGGCAACGGTTACTGATGTTCTAAAGGACCTGCAGCCAGAAGGAGACAATTCGGTCTCCATGCTAGTTTGGGCATATCGTGCTCTTCTCATTATCACTACTGAGCAAAGAAAAAAAAAGCATGGTGTATGGTGATAGCTCTGGGGTTACACCCCAGTTCTGCCTCATAACTACTGTGGGAGCTTTGACGAATCACTGCATTAAGCCTCAGTTGCTCAGCTATAAAAAGGGGACAGTAGCGGCTACTCACCAGGGGTTAAAGAGGGTCTAATGAGATAACGTAGCACCTCATGTTAAAGGCATGGACGTGTTAACAAAGCACCTAGCACAGCCCCTGGCATGCTGCACTTACATTTATTAATATCTCTGGACTTTGGCTTCTGCCTGAGTTGAATGCAAATGCTTTGATCTAAGTGTCCCCTCAAAATTCATGTTGAAACTTAACTCCATGGTGATAGTGTTTGGAGGTGGGCCCTTGGGAAGTGATTAGGTCATGAGGGCTCCACCCTCATGGGATCAATGCTCTTACAAAAGAGACCCCAGAGCCCTGGCTGGCTTGCTCAGTGGTTAGAATGTCGGTGGGAGGACTGAAGGGTCTTGGGTTCCATTCCCCGTCAAGGGCACATACCTCAGTTGCAGGCTCCATCCCGGCCCCGGTTGGGCATGTGTGGGAGGCAACCAATTGATGTCTCTTTCTTACATTGATATTTCTCTTTCTCTCTCTCCCCCACTCCCTCGCCCCTGCTCCTCCCTCCCCTCACTCTTTCTAAACACACACACAACACAGACACACACACATACACACACACACACACACACGACCCCAGAGAGCTCTCTGGTCCCTCCTGCTATGGAAGGACAACATGAGGTCATCTCTGAACTGGGAAGCAGGTCCTCCGCAGATAGAGAACCGGACCGTGCTGGCACCCTGATCTCAGACGTCCAGACTCCAGAACTGAGAAATCAAGTTCTGTTGTTTATAAGCCACCCAGTCTCTGGCATTTTGTTATGCAGCCTAAAGGGGCTAAGAGCAAGGTTCACATCTTTTCTGAATAGGAGGTTCACTGAAAATACATAGCAGGTCCCAGTGGCTACTTTCTCCCTTCCAGGACCTTCTGCAGGCCTCTCCCCCAGGAACCTAGTTCCCATGTGTGTGCCCTGCCCGGAGCTTCCATACCCAGCTCTGCTTCTTGTGGTTCTCTTTTCCAATTAGCTTCCTCATGGCTCCTCAGGCTGGCTGTTCTACTAGAAAGTAGTCTGATAAATTAATTCCATCTGGGCCAAACTGACGACTAGTGTTTAAAAGTGCTACCGCAGTGGCATTTTCATAGAGGTCTGGTGGAGAGGCAAGGTTTGAAAGTAGAGGGTCGTTTTGCTCTTGGTGAAAATCTCAGCCCAGTGACAGGTTGGGGTGGGGATATTTTGGGGCCAAGGGGCCTTCCTAGAGCCTGTGAATCATCCAACAGGTTGTTGGTGTCTCAGCTCTGGCATAGGACAGGCCCTGCATGCGCACAAAGGGCACCTGGGAGGTCATTTGCTGGTGATGAGGATGTTCCCATTGAATAGTGGGAAGATCATCCGTGTGCACATCTGTTCTTCATTTGGTCCAGGGGACTTGAAGATGGGGAGGTCTACCCCAATCTCAGGTAAAGGACTGACGCAGCTGTTCGCCAGAAACCAGCCGACCCTGAACGCTCAGTTAGCCAGCGCTTGACTGTGGGCTGCTTTCTCCAGGCAGAGGAGAAGCCCGGGAAAAGCTATCAATTTCTAGTCAAGGTCTGTTGGAAACCGACTTAAAAAGAAACAGCCAGCTTATATGTTAAGGGCATGCCTGGTTCACCCTAGGGTTGTTGTTGTTGTTGATGTTGCTCTTTGACAGACATATGTGTGTATATGTGTATGTGTGCATCCTATATAATAAAAGCATAATATGCAAATTGACCGAAAGGTGGAAAGACAGATCAGTGGGGGGACTGAGGAGCAGGCGGTGCCAGGCTAGCCAAGGTGTGTGTCAGCGAGCAGAGGGAGGGGGATGACAACGACCAGCAGCAGTAGAGGGGCTATTGAGGGGGGGGAGTAGGGCCAGCTGTCCATCCCCTGATCAACCCACCCAGTCGCCTCCCACAGAGGGAGGCCAGACTTCCCAAGGGGAGCGGGCCTAAGCCATCAGTTGGACATCTCCTGAGGGCTCCCGGGCTGTGAGAGGGTGCAGGCCGGGCTGAGGGACTCCCCCACCCGCTGAATGCACAAATTTTTGTGTACTCGGGCCTCTAGTATATATATGTATATATGTATAGCTTTTAATTTTGGAATCATTTGACTTACAGAAAAATTGCTATGATACTACAGAGTTCCTGTACACCCTTCATAGAGAGTCCCCTGATGTTATACGCTAGACTTTTGGAGCCATACTTTTTGCCCCAGAGAGGAAAATTGTTTATTTATCCAGTATGAACCTACTATGTTGCAGGTACTGTACCAGGCACTAGGGATAGAACAACGAAGCAGACAGACCTGGCCCTGACTTCAGGGGTCTTCTGGTCTAGCTTAGTGGTTTTTATTTTTATTTTTTTATTATTTTTTTTAGTTTTATTGCTTAAAGTATTACAAAGGGTATTACATATGTCTCCTCAGCCTGGCTGAGGAAGGGGTGTGTGAACTGCCTTCTGCAGGATGAGGAGGAATGAGCCAGCTGGCGTGGTGGCAATGTGTTCTTGGCTGAGGCACTGTCTGGAACCAGGGTGAGAGAGGCCGGGCATATTCAGTCTGGACTCTCAGCCACTGTACTATTGTGAGTCGGAAAGAGTAGTCTTGGGTCCAAATCCAGCTTAATTAGAAAATCTAACTAGCTCTCTGCATTTCCTCAACATTAAAAAAAATCAAATCGATGTTGCATGTAGAGGATTCTCTGATCAAGGCAGAGCTTTGCCACCAGGGATGAGAAACCCATTGTGGAGCTGACTCTACTTTCAGTAGCTCTGATAGTCTGCTGTGCCCACTCGACTTTGCTGACTTCAAATCCTTACCTATAAAATGAGAGGCTTGCACTGACTCCTTCCAGCCATTTCCCTTCTGATTTCATGATCTGCAATTAGCTATAAATGTCATTGTACTGCTATTTACTTTAAAAAGTACATTTATATTCATTTCCTTCAGTAGCTAATTCTACACATTGCCTATGGTGACTTTAAGAGAGCTTTCTTAGTCTTTCCTCTGAAATTGCTGCTGTAAGTTAATCCCACAAGAATATATTACTTGCTCTAATGATCTGGTAATTATTAAGTAATGAAATGGCCAACTGTAAGCATATTATTAAGAGCATTTTCTGTATGGAACATTTTTGTCATGCAATTAGAAGTGTTACTTATATTTTAGTAATGCATAAGAGGTTACATGCTGAGGAGCATGAAAATAGAGCAATATCCTTCCATCCTCTGCTGAAGTAAGTCTTAAACCCACATGTAAAAAAAGCCCTCGGAGCCTAATTCCGAAGTCTGGAGCTGAAAGCCACGCTCTGTCTTTGAGTTCACGGTGTGCCCTGCTGTCATTGATCAGAACTCATCCTTCGAGGAGAGTTGAGGATGTTGGTGCAAAGCTGGATTTGGCAGCTACATTTCTAGACTACCAGTACATTTCTGGCCATCCCGATGTACCTTGTCCCTCTCCATCCTCCACTGGGGAAAAGTTGCCTCATGAGAGTACTAATTCTGATGGGCAGAAAGTTTTACTCACAAAGTCAGGCATACCAAAGTCCTTAATAAGAATGAATTACATTTAAAAAAATTCTTTTAAAAATTATTTTTAAGTAACAAAATAAATTGATGGACAGAGTGGATCCAGAGACATGGAAGTATGGAACAGAGTGCGGAATCTCAGAGGGGAGGTAGGGAGGGTGGGTGGGTGAGAGGTAATCAACCAAAGAACCTTGTATGCATATGTACATAATCCATAGGTACAGACAATAGGGTGCTGAAGGCCTGGGGCGTAGGGTGGTGGTGGGGAGACAGGGGCGGGCTGGAAGGGGTAAATGGCAGGGAAAAAGGGGACGTATGTAATACTTTCAACAAAAAAGATTTATAAAATAAAAAAATAAATAATTCAATTAAAGAGAGAGAGAGAAACACTGATCTGTTGTTCCACTCACTTATGCATTCATCGGCTGATTCTTGAATGTGCCACGACAGGGGATTAAACCTGCAACCATGGCACATTGGGATGACGCTCTCACCAACCGAGCTACTGGGTGGTCAGGGCAAGAATGAATTACGTTTTAATCAAACTGTAGTCAGACCACTTTGGCTTTATATGTAGCTGTTTCATGAACGTCAGACTGTGCCATATGCATTACGTCATGCGCCTGCATCATGAAGAACTTTGTGCTGAATGTGGTCTCAGATTAAAAAAAAAATGTTTTTATTGATTTTTCTTTTTTTAGAGAAAGAGGAAGGAGGAGAGAGATATAAAAATATCAATGAGAGAGAAACATCAATCAGTTGCCTCCTGCATGCCCCCACTCCAGCCCCCCTGGGGTATGTGCCCTGACTGTAAATAGAACCAGTAACCTCTTGGCTCATAGGCTGATGCTCAACCACGGAGCCAAACCAGCCGGGCTGGTCTCAGGTTTTTAACCTTTGAGTTTGGTAGCCCAAAACGGGCACTTACCTTCTTTTAATCTGGCTTGTCTCAGAAACGATTCACATGGCAAATGGTAAGCCATCACGCAGCCTTCCTACCTGGAAACAGTCACCTTCTTCCCAGGTTCAGTTACCCTTGATCTGCACTGATGACTGTCTGATGTGCTTTCCTTTCTGTCTACACATATTATCACTTTCCATTCTCAACTGGAAGCCCCTGGAGGACAGGATCCTTATCTGACTCATCTTGGCAGAATGCTATCAGCCAGCACTGGAGGTGCTGACTTTGGGTCAGGCCGTTGGCATCTCACTGTTCTCCCCCATGCCTCTCTGGGCAGGATTCTACAATGTGCCCAGCAGTACAACGGGGCCCTTCCTGTCCATGAGGTGTTTTTTGTTTTGTTTTATTAATCCTCACCCAGGGATATTTTTCCATTGATTTTTAGGGAGCGCAGAAGAGAGAGGGAAAGACAGAGAGAAACATTGATGTGAGAGAAACGCATTGATTGACCGTCTCCTGCATGAGCCCTGACCAGGGCCAGGGCAGGGAAGGAGCTTGCAACCAAGGTACATGCCCTTGACAGGAATTGAACCTGGGACCCTTTGGTCTGCAGGCCGATGTTCTATCCACTGAGCCAAATTGGCTAGGGCCCATGAGGTGTTTTTAGTTCTATTTTATGAATGAGAGAATAGGTTCAGAGAGTTCTAATAATTGATTTAGGGACACTGAACGAGTTAGTGCTGGAACCAGCATTCAAACCTGTTTCTGTCCAACTCAAGAGTCTGTGCTCTGAGTAGTTACATTGTCTCTCTTGGACCTCTAACATCATAGAAACTAGTAAATACTTGTAGAATGCATGGGTGATTCTCCATCTAGTTTGTATGACAGGCTGATGTACTTTGGGAAAGGTAAAATTGCTTGAGAGTACTAAGTTGTGTATTCCGGGGAAGAACATAGATAGTAAGAGCGTCTATGAGACATGCTTTCTATGTAAAGGAAAGACATGACAGTTACCTGAGTAAACCAAAGAAACTAGTGTATTGCTTGTTATTCCCGTCACAGTCAACCATCTCTGGCAGGAACAATACTGTTCTTGAACTTGTTTTTTCCCCCGTGTTGCATGGTTGATCACATCATTACTTCAAATCTAATGTAATCAGACATCTTACTTGTTGTCTGATTCTGATGCAACTACTTGTTTGCCTAAGGCAGTCTTCATAAGTTCAAGTTTTCAGTTCTGGGGAGTAAAATTGCTAAGCGGGGAGACCTGGAGGACTGTGGCCATCCCATTCTATTCCAAAGTGATACTTGAGATCCCTAAATTTGCTAAATTAGGAGCAGACTGTATTTGTTTACTGTTTAATTTGGCATTCCTTGCCATGCCATGCCATTTCACTCTTTCCATGCTATTCCATTTTGTTCTGCAAACAAATCTGGAGTATGGCAATGGACTGAATATTTATGCCTCCTTTAAATTCATATGTTGAAATCCTTATCTCTAATGTGGTGGTTTTAGGAGGTAAGGCCTTTGGGAGGTAATTAGGAGGCCTTTGGAGCCCTCATAAATGGATTAATGCACTTATAAGAGAGACTCCAGGGAACTCCATTGCCCCTTCAGCCATGTGAAGACCCAGTGAGATGGCTCTCACCAGACACTGAGTCTTATGGTGCCTTGATCTTGGTCTTGCACCCTCCAGCACTGTGAGAAATAAATTTCTGTCGTTCATAAGCCACCCAGTCTATAGCATTCTGCTATAGCAGCCTCCATGGACTGCACTAAGACAATGCGAGGTATTGACGATGCATGGGGATCAGGTTAGAGATGTCCCCTGCCTCACCTAACCTGGTGTCCAGTGGGGAGATAGACAGGGAAACAGTGCGAATGGGTAAACCTAGGAAAGGGTACTGCAAGGAGCCCAGGTTGCTGTGGGGATGGGATTTGACACACATTTCAAAGAAGGTACCTGGAGGGAGCGACTGCTTAGTTGTTTCTTGAGAGATGAAAAAGAAATAGCCAGGCAAAGGGCATTTAGGCACCCACGAGGAGTAAGCAAGTTAAAGACAGGCCCAAATTCTTAATGTTTCTGCTTATTTTTTGTCTCTTTGCAAAAGACTCAGCTTACTTGTGTCTTGAGATCCTAAATTTGCTAAATTAGGAGCAGGCTGTATTTGTTTAATGTTAAATTTGTGTTTCTCCTCTGTAACTGGGCAACAAAGAATGGCTTGTTATTAAGGGATGGGTGATGTTCAGAGAGCCCAGGGTGTGGGAGGCTTACCAGAAGATATCAAGTATTATTTCATATATTAGTTGAAATAGCTTCCTCTCCCAAAGCTGTCAGAAGTGGGTGTGGCAGATAATCAAGACTTCTCTAAAAAGGCAGGGTTATGGTTCTTATTAAGGTGCAATGACTTGTCCAGAAGTATTATTCCTACTTAGGATGGAATTTAGATTATTGTTGTTAAAGATTGAACTGTCCCGACCCACATAATTTGATGTTTAATATTCATGTTCAGTTTCAATGACTTTAGTTCAAACAATAGTGATAACTTTGGTGTTGATGGATGTTAGTTCTAGAACAGAAAAAACACAGTTGATTTTCTGAGCCCTTTGAGTCTCTAATATTTTGGAACATCACACTCAGAAATTAGTTAGTGAAGCATGGCTCTTGAGACACCGTTAACAAATGAACTGATTTTAAAGTGCTAAGGAGAATAAAAGACTTCTCAAAGTTTTCTCCCTCCTTTTAAACATATAAAATACTCCATGTATTTGGTAAAAGACTCAGGTTAAATGAGCAGCAGTCAACTCTGAAGGATAAAAGAGGTGGTACCTTTAATATAACTATCCACTTGACAAACCTGAAAGGCAAATAATTCTATGATTAAAGATTTTGGCAATTCAGATTGTTACTGATGTTTTATGACTGAAAACGGATGTATAATTTCAATTAAGATAAAAGCAGCTCACCCCTTTGATTCAACAAAAAGTGATATTTGGACAATTTTGCCTTTAAATCAAGTTTATTAAAGTTGTGGCTCTCACTTGGTCAGTTGGAATTGATCAGACATAGCTTTTTCTGTAATATAATCTTTCAACTTTAGTTTTGGATTTATTACCAACTAGAGGCCCAGTGCATGAAAATTCGTGCACTGGGGTGGGGGTGGGGTCCCTCAGCTCGGCCTGCCCCCTCTTACAGTCCTGGAGCCCTCAGGGGATGTCCTATTGACAGCTTAGGCCCAATTGGGCCAATCAAGGGAAGGTGCCACTTCCATAACCCCCCTGCTGCTGCCACTGCCCGCCACCGAGGCTGCAGGCGCTTGGCCCTCACTTCTTAGTGCTGGCCCCCCCCCCTTCCCCCCTCCCCCCCCCCCAGCGATCTGGGACCAGGCTGGCTGGGGGAGGGGCTGTGGGAGGTTGAGGCACAGCAGGTCACACCCTGTCCAGCTCCTGTGGAGACGTGATGCCGGGACCAGGCCTGTGCCACTGCCTCTGTGGAAGGGGCAGCACTGGGACCGGGACTGCACAGCCCCCTCTCCCGCTGCCTCTGCAGAAGGGGCTGTGACACTGGACTGGCCCATGCCGCGGCCTCTCCCGTGCCACCTGCCCTTGGCCCTTGCAGCTGCTGTGGCTTTGTCTGGAAGGATGTCTGGAAGACAGCCGGTCTATCTGGTCTAATTAGCATATTACCCTTTTATTAGTATAGATACACCTCACTGGCTAGGATTATGACCAACTTTCCTTTAGTAAATGAAACCCCCTCCTATGCAGCCCTGCTGAACTATCTCTCATTAGAAAGCAGAACAGACCCAGGTCAACATATGGGGACAAGTTTGTCTTGACTGGTCTGCTGTCCTCTTTGGTCCACCTCCTCCATTTCAGGGCTCTCACTCTCCTCCCTGAATTAATGTGCTTGTTCTTTTTGTCCTAGTTCCTTTTGTCAGGAAGCATTTGGATATTTATTCACATTAAACTATCAGTGGCTTAGAGTTATTTTCCCCAGTGAATAAATTTATATTTTAAAAGAGGATCTAGCAAGATGACACAGCTTAGTCCAAAAGAATTGACCCCAAATGGTAGAATATTAGGTATTAAAATGGGGAGGATATTGGTATTTGTGTGCTGGAAGCTTTGAGTACCCATTCTGTGACTATTAGTAGGTGGTACAAGGCCATAAATAAGGCCAATCCTGTTGGTAAGAAAAAAATACTATGAATTTCAAGAAATCGTGAAATATGAGCTACCCCAGGTTGAAGCTATGCGTAAACAAACAAATAATTCTTGAATTTCTTCTATATTCCACAATCTTTCTGCTCAACTTAACTTGTGGTGACTACTTTTAAAGCCATAAGTCAGGATATATGTTTAAACATCATTTTCAGATTTGTGTACATTTATATAAAGTCTTACAAGGGTATTAAACTTAAATCACTTTTATGTATACCGTCTTGTCAGTGCATGCGTCTATAACAAAAACACCAAAGACTGGATGGCTTAAACAACATACATTTATTCTCGTAGCTCTGAAGGCTTGGGAGTTCAAGGCCTGGTCTTCAGATGGCCATCTTTTTGTTGTACCCTCACATGGCTGAGAATAGAGAGTGAGGAAGCAAGCTCTCTCTTGTCTCTTCTCAGAAGGGCACCAATCCCATCACGAGGGCCCCACTCTTATGATTTAATTATCTCCCTCACACCCCCACCTCTAAATACTATCCCACTGGGTTTAGGGTTTCAACATGAGTTTTGGGAACACAAACATGTAGTCCATAACATATACATTTGATGACATGGGATCTGGAAAAAGATAAACAAAATGCTGGACTTAGGGTTTCTAGGGACAGTGCAGTATCGGTTAAGAGCTCTGGTCTTGGAGTCAGATGTTGGGAAAGTGATCTTTCTAAGCTTCAGCTTCCTCTTCTGTCAAATGGAAACAGTAATGGGACTCTCCACATGTGACTATTATGAAGACTAAGTCGTATAAGGAAGGCATATAAACCTTTTAGCATGGAGCCAGCCACAAAGGCAATGTTCAATAAATTGTAGTTATTTTAATATACTAATTTTAATGCTTATAAATTTTATGATACAATAGGAAATATTGCCTAGAAGGGGGATCTTTTGTGTAGGAGGGAAGAAATAGAAGTGAGATGGTAGAAATAAAAATGAGCAGAAATAAAATTAGTAAATTCAAGGGCCACTATATTGGTCAGCCACTCAGAGTAGAGAAGCAGAAACAAGGGGAGGAGAGAAAGACCTAGAATGAAGGCAAGGAACTGACCACGAGAGCAGGCGAGGATATAGTAGGAATGTGAGCAAGCAGAGCTATAGCTTTTTGTCAAGGCTGCCCTGGAAACAGGGGTACTCTGTTGGCTGCCCTGCCAGCTGGAACCCCACCTTAGGATAAAGACATTATAATAAGGAAGTGGGGCCAAGTGTGGTTCCATGAGCTCTATCTACCTTGTGGGAAAAGGTTTGGAGTAAGTAATACACCAAGAATTAGCTCTTGGAGAAAACTGAGTTATAAACAGAAGGGTTGTATTGAGACTGTTGTTTTAAACCCTTGGATACTGCCAGCTTCTTCCTCCACCTGCTGACTCCATTTGAGTCAGCGCAGGTAATAGAGCACCTAAGTGTCTGTGTCTTCGTCTTCCTGGTCTACTTATTGGCATTGTTGCTGTTAAAGAAATAGAGTGAGAAGAGGTGAAAGTGCTTTCTTCTGGTGCCTTGAAGTTTAACTGGGCTCAGGGCGATCTGAGAAAACTGTTCCTTAGTATTTTGCCCTTGTCCTTGCCTTTACTGGGGAAGGATGGGCCTACCCAGAGCACGGACTATGCATATGCCTGGTGAACCAAGCCTTTTGGCAGGTGATGTGTACAGAAGTGAATTTTGGATTTATTTGGAGAAAGTGAGTACATAGCAGATACTTCTCTAGGGTATCTGTTTGGTCAGTTCAATGCAGGGTAAGATCAATTCCTAAGTCTTACTGGAAAGGGAGTGTCTCAAAGGCCCCATCTTTGTGGTTCCTATGCTGATGTGAGTGAGCAGCATCAGGAGGGCTTATTTGGAGCTTGAACCCCCCCTTCCTTCCCCTCCCTGCCCCCAGCAAGCTGGTGACAAGTCAATAAACTTGTCTATTTTTTTCTGCCCTTTTCAGGCCCCTTTCTTTGCCTTCCCCGCATTTTCAATTTCTGCTGTCCTGTCCCTCAGACACTAACACCTCCACCTCATTCCCTGTCTATCTCCCTGGTCTCTCTGTATAGCACAGAGACGTGTTTTTTTATTCACAATTCTGCCCTTTAGTTTGATTTCCCAGGAGACTTGCCATCTTGTTGAAATATAGCTACAGCCATGATGTGAAAGTAAAAGGGACAAGGTACCAATTGTCCCAGCCTTAACTCTTGATTTCCATACCCTTTAGCAGAAAACCAAAGAAATTCAGGAGGCAGTTTCTGCTCAGCCGCGTTCCAGCCTATTTTAGGCTGTGAATTTGAAACGGTTCAGTAGTGGATTTTGTCCTATAATGCCCTGGCGGGCTTAGATTAGGAAAAGTGACCTTTGACATTCAACGGGTCAGTTCATACCGGTCCCACCTGCCTCCTCTGTGGTTTTTATTTTCATAACCACACACTAGCTCTTTCTCTGGTGTGTCCTTGTGGTGCTATCTGTGGGCCACAGAGTGGGCTGACCTGCAATCAAAGAAAGAGATTAATTGAAATGAGGCTCGCCTGAGCCCAGCGTAGCCAGCCTTTGGAAAGCAGGGCTCAGAACGGGGAGGAGGCCCCAGAAACGTTTTCCTGCTTTGCCCTGTACCAGCTTTCTCCTTGGAAAATTCCCATGACCTCTACTGACGTTAATTAAACTCAGAGCGAGAGAAGCAAGTCTGCATGTTATTCTGCCCAGATGGTAAAGAAGATCTTTAATTGTGAAGAAGCAACAACAGAGCCGTATGTTGGGGAACTGATAGGCTTACTCTGATTAGGAAATGTGGGCGTTTCTTACCTTCCTCAACGCTGTCACTTCATCTGCCGCCCCTGTTCTAGGTGATGGGTTGAGTAGTGCTGGGGAATTTGCTTCTACTTTTCTTGTGATTCTACCTTTAGAAGAAGAAAGAGCTGGGATGAGTCATTCTTCATTTCTGTTAGTATGTTATTTCCAGTGTTATCCACGTGCAATATAACTCCGAAGTATATGCTCCTTGTAACCAAGTTAAGAAATAGCTAAGTATGCCGAGTAAAATATGAGAGCATCTATTTACCACTCTGATTCCTTTCTCACTCAGTCATCTTCTGTGAACGCTCCTTGTATTAAATTAACTCTGGATTTTGACTTCTTCTGAATCACAAATGCGTTTTTGTCACACATCACGTTGTCATCCGCTTTCTCTGGGTTTGGGTCTTGTCAGCTTTGAACCTATATGCTTCCTATTTTTAGGGAGACCTGGAATTTCTGGCCCTCTGAAAGCTTAAATGCAGAAAATTTCACCTGGCAAATAGTACCCCAAAACAATAAATAATGCTGCAGATTTTTTTGTTTTTCAGTAACTTCTATGTTATTTTATGGAATTTTGAGTAGGTTGGATGGTGGTTGCATATGCTTACCCTCTGTTTGACTTACTCTCTTCATCTAAATTTGGAGATGAGGTTTAGTTTGCTAAAATGATTTGACTATAACTGCACTGTGTGCCTAGAATAATGTCTGCTAACGGTAGGCAGTAAACGCTGGTAAATGGCTTAAGGGCTCAGTCAAGACTGAAATTAGGTTTCTCAAGCCTTGGTTGTTTACTCCTTCACGATAACATACTGAATCAAAGTTTTTTAAAAAAATATATTTTATTGATTTTTTTTTACAGAGAGGAAGGGAGTGGGATAGAGAGTTAGAAACATCGATGAGAGAGAAACATCGATCAGCTGCCTCCTGCATGCTCCCGACCTGGGATGTGCCCACAACCAACGTACATGCCCTTGTCCGGAATTGAACCTGGGACCCTTCAGTCCTCAGGCCGACGCTGTATCCACTAAGCCAAACCAGTCAGGGCAAAGTTTTTTTTTGTTTTTTGTTTTTTTTATAAATTACAAACATTTCTTGGCAGGACACTCTTACTTAGGAGGTAGATATTTTAAACATAAGATCATGGTTTAAACAGCTATATGAATTAACATAGACTTGCATTACCATAGTCTAAAAAATTAGCCCAGGCCCAGGAGAAATTAGCCTCTGAAAAAGTACGGTTGTGAGTAGAAATCGATCATGCAATTAGAAGCTCATGTACAACTCTGCTTTCTATATATTTTTTTTCTGACACTTTGAATACGAGGATAATGCTAATCACTTCTGTCTTTCATTACCGAGTTGTTTGAACTTATAACACTGACTTAGCACAAATAAAGCCAGTGAGCCAAAGGCAATATTTTGATGTTCCTCATAGCAGAAACATTAAATGAACTGTGGAGGGAAGTGCATGGATTTGAAATTACCTGGGGTTGTCTGTGGACTTGAGCTAAACTCTGCTAACCTATGATTGATGAGCTCTTTCATTTATTGAACAAATATTTATTGAGCACCTACTATTTGCCAGGATGTGGGTGCATAGAATCCTAGGAATATAGCAGCGAATGAAATAAACATGGTTCTCACAAGGCTTTCAGTTTAATATGGGAGATGGGAATTCAATGAATAATTACATAGACAAATATTTTATTACAATTGTATTAAATGATAAAAGATGAGAAAAGCATGGTGTGAGAATTTGACCTATTCATCCAATAGAGAGATGGTTAGGAGCTGGGTCACACATTTTCTTAGTATAGCATATCATATGCCCTTGCCAGCAATCTGTAGTAATTCTGTAGACATTTGAGCATTGGACAACAGTATAGTATGTAGGTTTGAAGCTGGGTGTATTGTTTCCTGCAGAATTTTCCTCTCTGAGAAGGAGGATCAATTTTCAGAGAACAGTGGGTAACACTAGTGCTGTTTGTATTAATCCAGAAGCCAAGCGAAGCAGACCAGGTTATTTATTGTTGTTGTCCGAGTTAGTATCTTCTAGGATTTCATTAAGTAGTGTTTTCCTTTATCTCAAGTGTTATGTTTCATATACAGAATTTTGCTCAGAGTAACCTGGGAATCTCTGTCATGTTTAATTTATTCTGTTTTGGCATCAGTCACAAACTGAATTATTTCTGTTGCAATAATTTTAGAATCTGTGTTTTGCACCTTCCAGACAAAATTAGAATTACAGTATATAAACCTCACGGGAAAAGGAAATCTTTTCCAAATTAGATCGTCCCGTAAGTTTAGATGTAGAAAAGTAGGTGCTATTTTTGTCCTCTTAATTATTAAAAAAAATAAACTTAGTTTTAGATAAAAAAAACCATGCAGTAAGTTCAGAGAGTTCCCATGTACCCCACACCAGCTCCCCCTGTTTTAATCTCTTATAGTAGTACTAGAGGCCCAATGCACAAAATTCGTGCAAGGGACCCAGCCCTCATAGCCCTGGCTTTGTCCAGAAGGTCGTCTGCAAGGATGTCTGGAAGGTCAATCAGCTGTTTGGTCTAATTAGCATATTATGCTTTTATTATTATAGATGGTTCTTTGTCACATTAATGGAAAAATACTGACAAATATTGTTAACTGAAGTCCATAATTTATTGATATTTTTAAAGTTTTTACCTAATGTCTTTTCTTTTGTCCCAGGAGCCCATCCAGGATACTGTGTTACTCCCTATCAGCGGTTCTCAACCTGTGGGTCGTGACCCCTTTGGGGGTCAAACGACTCTTTCACAGGAGTTGCCTAAATACATCCTGCATATCAGATATTTACATTACGATTCATAACAGTAGCAAAATTACAGTTATGAAGTAGCAACGAAAATAATTTTATGGTTGGGGGTCACCACAACGTGAGGAACTGTATTAAAGGGTCGTGGCATTAGGAAGGTTGAGAACCACTGCCTTAGATTCTTTTTGGCTGTACTGGGATGATTCCTTAGACCTTCTTTGTTCTTGATGACTTTGAGGGGTACAGTTCAGGTATTTGGTAGGATGCCCCTCAAACTTGGCTGATGTTTTTCTCATAGTTAGATTGGTTTTGTATGTCTTGGGGAGGAAGATCACAGATGTAAAGCACCATTCTCAACATATCACATCAAGGGTGTCACTACCCATGTGACTTATCACTGGTGATATTAATCCTGATCACCTGGGTGAAGTTGTGTTTGTCAGGTTACGCCACTGACAAGGTACCTTCCCCCACCCCTCTCATGTTCATTCTGTAGGAGGAAGTCTGCACACATTTAAGGAGTGAGGAGTTATGTGCTTCCTCCTTTAGGGTGGAGTGTCTACATACGTTATTTGGCATTCTGCACGGGATGCTTCTCCCCCACTTATTTACTAAATCAATCATTTATTTAATCACTATGGACTCATAGACACTTATTTTATACTTTAGGTTATAATACATTCATTTTGTTGCTCAAATTGTTTGAGTTTGGGTCATTGGGAACTTTCCCCATTGGTTTCTACATCCCTCTGATGTACCCTCATTATTGTGGGCTTTTGGGAATACTTTTTTACTTTGCGACTGTTTTTGTTTTTGTTTTTTAATTACATAAGAATGCTGTGCTTATTGTAACCATTGATAGCTCAATGGACTACGAACCTTAAGGTTAAAACACCCTAAACACCAAGACAAAACAACCCCTCCATCCAGATAACCCTGAAATGTTTAAATTGGAAAACTTATTCTACTATTGTGCCAAGTTTTCCTTGACCTTGGGCCATTCCTGCTGGAGGAGCCAGGCTTGTGAATTTGTGCTTTGGGTGCTTTCCCTGGGGTGTCAGGAAAAATCCAGATCAGCACATGTTTTCTATAAAGGGCCAGATAGTAAATATTTTCAGCTTTGTGATTTGGAAATTCTCGGTGTAACTGCACTCGTCTGCCTTTGTAGTGGCTGTTTTCCAATAAAACTCTATTTACCAAAGTAGGTAGTAGTCTGGGTTTGATCTGTGGGCTGCAGTTCACCAACCCCAAGTTAAGAGAACTGCCTTTGCAGACATGAGTTCAAGTCTTGTCATTTACTGACTGTTTGGCTGCAGGCAAGTAATTTAACTTCCAACAACCTCCAAAGTTCCTCAGCTCAATGATGGGTGTAATAATAGAACTGATGCTGGTCCCCTGTGGTGTTTAGGGCTTACCTAGAGTACTTAGCTCAGTGCCCAAGATATGCCTGTTAGCTATTCTTAGGGTGATTATGTAATTTACTGCTAAACCTGGTCTCTTGGGAAGGAAATATGTGATACTAATAATTATACTGGGACAACAAGTAAAAACGGACTGTCCAGGGCCTGCCCAAGCATGTGAGGCTACTCTGTTTTAGTTAGGGTCCTTTCTCACCTACTAATGCCTCTAATTTCCTGCAGATGTTTTGTCCTGTTACTTCTATGGCAGGACCCAGCCTAGGCTAGAAAATTACCCTTTTTTTCTTTCTTCTCTTTCTTTGATTTCAGGAAATGACCTGATTAGATGAGTTTTGGATGATATTACTCGATCTGACGCAGCTTAGATACTTAGTGTTAAAATGTCGCTAGATTCTCCTCAAAGAACTGGCAATTTGCAATTAAACGTGGTGTTCCACACATGTTCAGATGGTAGAGTAGCAGTTCTTTTATTTTTTTTTCTCTTTGCTTGATCTGAATTCCCCAGTTCTTCTCTCAGGATTGGGATTTGCCATTGTTTTGACCTCTTTTTACCCTGAGCCTTTCAGTCTTGGCCTTGTGTGCCTGATTGCCTTGCTCTGCCCCAGCTTCTGCACTTAAGTCTCTCTTTGGGAGAATCTGTTATTTCCAGATGTAGGTCTTTTTGCTGCAGTTAGTTATTCCTGTTCTCTTGGTGTACAGAGAGGAAACAGAAGGCTGGCTTAGACAGGGAGAGGAGGCATTCACAGTGCTTGTCAGTGTGGTCTTGACCTTGTGGGTGTTCATTAGAATGCAGGATTCTGGGTGCCCCAGACACATGACATAGATTCCCCAGGAACCAGCATCTCACCAGGTATTCTCCATGGTTCTACCACTCTCCAAAGTTTGAGAACCATGGCCTTAGAGAATGTCTCAAAAGGGAGTCCAAATTACAAAAAGCTATCTGGTGCGTTATTTTCTATACCATTCTCTCTGAGATCAAAGATCTCTCTTTTTGTGCCAGAAACCACTACTAAAACTCAGACCCAAGGGAAATTTCAAGACATTTTCTTTCTGATGACCTCCATCTTTCCTTTTTCTCAACTATCTGTTGGCTAAGGGAAGTGTGGGTGGGTCATCTCATTGGACAGGGAGGAAATAGTTGGGGGTGGGGTTTTATAGAGGCTTCGAAGGATGGGAAGTAAGGTGGCTGAAAAAGTTCTCCAAAGTGTGTGTGGGGGGGAATGTAAGTGCGACGGGGAGTCAAAAATAGAGAAGTTTGGTATAAGAAAGTCAAGAGGGGAAGGAAAGGTGGAGTTTAGGGGCAGATGTGGATGTAGTTGAGCCTGTAAACAAATCACAAGTTGAAAGAGGTTGAAAGCCAAGTTTAAAAATTATTTATTTATTAGAGAGAGAGGAAGAGAGAAGGAGAGAGAGAGATAGAAACATCAATGATGAGAGGGAATCATTGATTGGCTGCCTCCTGCACTCCCCTCACTGGGGATGAGTCTCCAACCCAGGCCATGTGCCCTGACCTGGAATGAAATTGTGACCTCCTGGTTCATAGGTCGATGCTCAACTACATGCCGGTCGGGCTGGAGGTCAAGTTTAAATCATGTGTGGGAGGTTTCTCTAGCAGGATTCTGAAGGACAGCAGGGAATTATTAAGGACTTTGTTTTTACGATATACATTGGCTTAAGAAATCAATAAATGTTTGCCCAGATCTTCCTATCGTGTTTATTCAGCTATTTAAGATAGGAAGTTCTAATATCTTTAGTGGTTTAACTGGCAGAGTTTTCCAAAGACCCTAGTGTTCAAGTTGAATAGCATCTGTTTTCATGTTTTACACATATGAAATGAGCCCCTAATTTATGCATGTACCTTGCTAGGCACTAATGTGGAGACACAAAAACATAAGTCCTTGTCTTTAAAGAGCTTTTGTTTTTGGAGGGCAATCAAGAAAGCACAAACGTCTCATCCTCTTAAGTAGCTCAGAGGGGATGGATTCTTGAACGAGGTATGAAAAGATGAGTATGATGAAGTAGGGTAAAGGAAGTGAGCATTTTCAATGGGTATATTGTCTTCCTGGTGTGGAGTAGAAATTGCATGGTTGGTCTGAGGAAGGACAAGCTGCTTCATCTGGTTGACACAGTCCACTGTATCTGGGAACAGTGGGAGGTAGCATGAAACATCATCCGAGGGTCAGATTATAAAGGGTCTTAAAAGCCAGCCTGTATATTCTGTTGAAGGGATTTGTAAGAGATTTTAATGTTAGAAGAGTAATATACTAAGAATTGCATTTTAGAATCATTCCTTGGTTACATTTTACTGGGATGGCTGGAGATAGAACTCACTAAAGAGAGTGAGGTGAGTGAAGAGGGTCTTTGATACTGTGAGCACAATAGGAGTCTGACAGAGGTGACTATAGAGGGAACGTAGAGAAGGGGTGGTTGAGGACATTGCAGAAGAATAACCTATGTTCCCAGAACTGTGCCAAGGTCCTCGGACGGTTTACCTTATTCCATCGCCTCAACAATTTGATGAGGTTTTATTTTTATCTCCATTTTAGGGGTGAGGAAGCAGGCATAAAAAATTAAATTACATGTCCGAAGACACATAGCTAGTGAATAAAGGGTATAGGACCCTGCTATTCAATATGGTAGCCACTAGCTACATGAGGCTATCTACATTTAAGTTAATTAAAATTAAATATTAAAAAATTAGATCCTTAAACATTCATACTACATTTCAAACACCCAGTAGTCACATATGACTAGTGCCTGCCGGATTGGACAACACAGATACAGAACAGTTCTATTACTGCACAAAGTCCCCTTGGACAGCTTTGAACTCGCACATTCTAACTCATGAGCCCCTGTTCTTAATCCACTCTACCGCCTACCAATAATGTAAAACACTGTGGTTTCTAATTGGATAGCGAGCCAAAAGAGGAGCGAGTCAGATAAGACTAGTATAACATGTTTGGTTTCTTTATCAATATATTAGTGGCACTTATGAGCCCAATATCTTACATTCTTTCAGTATGTTAGGTTAGCTTAAATTATATTGGGAGAAAATAAGCTGGTCTTAATTCAGGACAATGTCTACATGATGCAGGCCCTAGTCCAGGGGTGGGCAAACTTTTTGACTCGAGGGCCACAGTGGGTTCTTAAACTGGACCGGAGGGCCGGGACAAAAGCCTGGATGGAGTGTTTGTGTGAACTAATAGAAATTCAAAGTAAACGTCATTGCATAAAAGGGTACGGTCTTTTTTTTCAATAGTTTTATTCATTTCAAACGGGCCGGATCCGGCCCGCGGGCCGTGGTTTGCCCACGGCTGCCTAGTCTCTGTTTGTAGCTGGGGCCTCAGTTCTGATGTGCAGAGTCCATTTGGCAAGTTTGCAGGGTGGGGAGGCAGCATAATCATAATCATGTAATAAGTCTGGTCCCGTCCCAGGTTTCTCCTGAAATGACTCTTCTGCTTAGTTCTGCACTTTTAAGTGGATGTCTTCCTTCCCTCAGCACAATATTGCTAAAGCGAGGGTGCCAATTATATTGTTGTGTGATACAGGATCTGGGATAATGTTAAACTGTTTATTTCCTTATTTCAAATGAAAATGGAGAATCTCACTGCTTTTAGGGGGAGCTGGCATATAATTCTTTAGCAATTAGGATAGTGATCTTGCAATTCCTGTAACCGTAGGCATGTGAACAGATTGTTTTACCAACTCCCGGAGGCTAATCCTTTCTAAGCATGTGGCTGGGAGGGCCTTATCAGAATGCTCTGTTTGTGATGTTTTAATAGGTGGTGGTATACTAGCCACTGTGGTTTGCATTTGCAAGAATATTAAGCCTATTATAATTTGGGGACTGGTCCCTTCAATTGTGCTTTCCCCTAATTACCACAAGGCAATCATACAGAATATTGGGCTTCATGAATGTACTGTGCAAGACTGGCTTCTCTATTATTGCTTCCCTTGAGCACAACCCTTTCCTAAGATCTTCAGAGTATATCATTGAGGCGTGTGGTTCTTTGTGTTGCTTTGTAGCAGGGTTATATCAAGGCCAATGTATGGGGTGGACTGTGAAAATGCTGGCTTCCTACCCCTGGGAAGCTTGAAAACACTTCCTGGGAAATAACCTTTCTTTGTCTTTGTCTTTCCAAGGGTCAGATTATGGTCACATCAAAAGGCCATTTTATAGTATGATTTTGGTTGAGTTGTGGATCATTGTTTCCTACTCATCAAGCATCAGCTTGTTGGCAAACGTGAATTGTGCTCATGTAAAAAGGCCTGTTGTTTTGCCTCTGGGTTTGTTTCTGGATTTGTTCACATCATTCAACTTCCTTTCAATCATGGGAGAGTCATTTGGGATTCAGGAGGAAGGTGGTATGGGGATTTTCCATTTTGTTCAATGCCTAAAGCTAGAGTTTTGATTAGTAAGTCATTGTTCAGAAGTCTTGGCAATGGACGCTAAGTTTTTTGTTAAAATGATTTCTATGAAGGCATATATAGTTGTTCATTATAAAGAATTTTAAGGGTTTCCATTGTTTTGTACTGGGGACCTTCAAGGAACAAAGTACCTTACCTGACCCGAAATAGTTTGCCTTGGTGTTGATAGCTGGTGGATTCAGGTGCAGAAGAATGCTCTTCTTGGTTGCTGATCTCAGGGGCGACGTGGAGGAGCCTTTATGGACTATTAAGTTACTCCTATCACTGGTCCAGATGCTGTGCAGTGGCTGCTGTTACCAAAGCCAACGCTGCCACTCGGAACGGAAAATAGGCCATGATTGTGTTTGCCTTAAATTTGGGGAGAATAAGAAAATTGGAAAACCAAGAGCTATTTTATTGTTGTCCAGAACAGTTTCATGTTTTTGTATTTCCTTAGTGAGACCTATAAGAGTTTAGTTTACTACACATTGAAATCTACTAAAAAATTTATCTACCTCTCTTTCCTTTTGACGCCTATCGTCTAGCAACCAACCTTCTAGAACCCCAGAGACCACAATGGTAACATTAATGAAATTACGTCATCTCTCAGATTCTCTCGTGTGTTAGTCAGTTAGGGCAGCCAAAACAGAATACCACGTCTCCCCTGAGATCAGCAACCAAGAAGAGCATTCTTCTGCACCTGAATCCACCAGCTATCAACACCAAGGCAAACTATTTCGGGTCAGGTAAGGTACTTTGTTCCTTGAAGGTCCCCAGTGGCTTAGACAACAGAAATTTATTTTCTCACAGTTCTGGAGTGTAGAAATCCAAGATCAAGGTACTGGCAGGCGTGGTTTCTCTTGAGGCCTCTTTCCTTTAGTTGCAGCTGGCTGTGTCCTCTTGAGCCTGTTCCCTTTGTAAAGGAGGTTGGAGACTGATCTGGTCAATAGTCATATCATTCTACAGAGATCTGTACAAGTTCACGGAGGCACTCACATTCAAGGTTACACTGGCTTGGGCTTCATATTTCAGAATGCATTTACAGAAAATGTCATAAGGGTTCCTGAGGTCTTTTTTTTGGTAATGGTTTCAATTACTTTGACTTTTAAATCCATACTTGGCATGGGAAAATTCAATCTCATCTGAAAGGCAGGTGTTCAGGATGAGAAAAAATATCAGGTTGACACTTCGAATATCCAAGCACATTGACTTTATTTTAAAATTCAGCGCTATGTTATTGAATTGATTGTGTGTCATAACTATACCAAGCAGAAAACCAACTTCTTCAAGAGAGATTTCACGGAAACCCAAAAACAATGAGCGTGAGATGGTTGTTTACAGGATGTCTGAATTTTCATCTGTTGGCAGACATGGATGTTTCCTATATTGGAGACAAGTTTCTGTAAGGGAATTTCATTTTAAAGTAACTTCCTATTCCAATTGGTTGTTTCCCCCCACCCTGTCCCAGGGCATCTGCGTGGTCTTCTATGAATGGCATGCATAGTTTTCATCAAAGCCTTTTGTATCCCCTAAGTTTCAAAACAAATTATGAAGACAGAATCTCTAAGGATTTATGACTTTAGACTAAAAAACCAGCAGCTTCATAGGTTAATTTAACAGTTTCTAGCTCGACTGTACCTTCTCTGGTATCTGTATCAGTCCGCAGTTTGGGCCTTTGTTATTTGATCTTCCATAATTCTCAGCATCGTGAGAACTGCATCATGACTGGTCTCAGCAGTATGACCAGGGACAAGAATTACGCCGCTGCTTTTCTCTAGCTCTGAGTCCTCCTTCAGTTTACCTTCTTATTTTCTCACATTTCTTTTGTTCCCTTTCCTACCTCTCAATCAGAGTGAAGTTGTAGCTTCTCATAAATTAAAAAAAAAAAGGAAGGTTCTTCTACTGAAGAACTGAGTGCGGTTCCTGGTTTTGAATAGAATTAGTGGGTCTTTGTTTGTTTTATTCAATCCCTTTATACTCATCCATTATATGCCAGACTCCAGGTTAAGCTCAGGAGGAATGAGAGAGGAATAAATCAGCCCCTGCCTTGAGAGGACCGTTCCTGAGGAAAGGAGATGGAAACGTATCAGCCCACCCAAATTTGCAAAGAGGAGCAATGGGATAGAAAGGTTGCCCAGAGGAAAGCTGGATGGATTTTTCCTGGGGTGATCATGGGAGGGTCTCCCTGAGGATCTGCTATTAAGATAAATATGGTAAAGAGTACCACATATCCCAAAAGCTCAGTCCTAGTTGTTGGCAGGGCCTTTTGGCGAGTTTAAGTGCTTGATCGTTGCTCCACTAAGTGCCTCAGTGAGCAAGGTATGCGGTCAGGTCTCAGGGATGAAGTCGACATTGTCCCTGTTCACAAGAAGTTGGTGCATATGTTCAAGCTGGGGGTGTCTGTCTTGTCTGTGCAGTCACAGGAAAAGGCCAGGGGAATGGGCTGTTCTTGGCCCCTTCCTTCCCACCCCCTCCTTTAGCATCTTCTGGGAGAGTAAGACCAAGCACCAAGAAGAAGGATTCCCACAGGTGTCCTGGGGGAGAAGGAAAGCACCTCTCTCCCCTTCCCCGACTGCACTGGAGACTCTGTGCCTTATCAGCAGGGGCCTTGGTTTGGGGGATCCCTGACAGAGATCAGGGGAAAGGAAGATGGGCACCTGTTCCTGTAGTGGGTGACGGCGATATGACACTCTTACCGCCCCTCCTTTCTCCTGCCTTCTCCCCATACATCTAAGTTGACCACCGTGCCTTCCTTGCTGAGCTCAGATAGGGCCTCACTATCCTTCTCAACACAGTGCTTTGAGCAGCCACTAGTAATTGATCATAGATTGACATTCATGTTGAAATATTTTGGCCTTTCTTGTCCTAGAATTTTGAAACAAAGGGTTAACCGTGTTCTCATCTAATTAACTGTGAGCCCCCTCCCTCCACACCCAGTTTATGAGGGTGGGAAAGCAGACAGGCTTAGGAGTGAAGCCTCTTTCAGGAAGAAATAGATGGGGGTGGTGTGTCCCCAGGGGCTTTTATCTTGGGAAACCCATGCAGAGAGGAGGTGGAATAGCACTCCTGCTGATTTAGGGGAAGAGTAACAGGCATTAGGGAAAATCAGTCAAGTTCAAGTTAAGTAGCTTACATGTGGGAAACATTTTACGTTTCCTTGAGTTGGAGGGCAAACATGTGCGTTGGAAGTCTTCGTTCGCAGTTCTGGAATTTGAGTTTTTCCCTTTTGCACAAACCTTCTGAGGTTCCCAGGTCCTGCCTCAAGTCTCACACGCCCAGGACACCTTGAGCAGACACTTCTTCCTGAGATCTTTCCTGCCTGTGACCCTTGTAGTCTTGTTCTTAGACTACATGGAATCATACTGTCCTGAGTCATTGGAAATGTTTTCCACTTCCAGGAAGAATCCTCTCAACTCTGCAGGCGAAGGAGCCCTCTCTGGGCCACTTGCATGGTTGGTTTTAGACGAATGACAATGAGAATTTATAAAGTGAAGAAAGTTACCTAGGAGCGCTTTCCCAAAGGTGTCCTAGGAGGAACCCTGTACATACATAATAAGGAGGAAAGAGGTTCCGTGGTCAAAGAGTATGAAAAAAGCTGCGTTCGGCAAGATTTAAAACTAACAGAAGTAAAAGTCATAATTGCTGCCATCTATTGTAGTACTTGCCAGGCACTCTGCTGAGTACATTACACACATCACTTCACTGAATTTGGTCAAGTTTTATGAGGAAGGAATTATTTCATTTTCATTTTGCAGGTGAGAAAATGGAGCCTCAGAGAGGTTAAATAACTTGGTGAAAATTGATAGCCAATAAATGGGGGAAACTAAAAATCAAACTGAAGTCTTGTCTGAGCCTAGCGCCAAGCCCCAATTACCAGGTGCGCGCGCGTGTGTGTGTGTGTGTGTGTGTGTGTGCGCGCGCGTGTGTGTATGTGTGTGTGTTTTTAAAAACTTTAGACCCTCCCAAAAGCTTTCAGTACTTTTATATGCATTTGGCAGCTCCAAGAGAAATGCAGAATAAATGGCATTTTCCAAGCATGTTTTCAGAAACCATTTTTCCCCTGAAATTATCTTGTGAGTCTAGTGTTCTGAGGAATATATCTTGGGATAAGTAGAACTCAGGTTTTATTATACATGCAGTTTTATCTTTATTAGCAAACTTTTATAGTCACTGTGTCATTTAATCCTTATAACCTCGGCACAAGGTACATTAGGTATTATTATAGCCATTACACAGGGGGAGATTTAGATATATCAAATTCAGGTAACTTTCTCAAGTTTCACATTAAATCCTGGAAGAGTAGCAATAGGAATATAGTCAATTAAGGGAGATCTAAGAGTATATAAAGTTAATTCTCACCATTTTTACTGCTGGCTATTAGGATACGGTGAATATTAAATGTATTTTGATAACAATAATCAACCTTCATTGACTTAAAAATGAACTTGAATATATGTTAAATACAGGGTGTCCCCCAAAAATTTATACACACTTTAACAGCTGATAGCTCAGTTTTTTAAATTAAATGTATTTTAATAAACACTGCCTTTACAGTTATTCAAAGTGTATGTATACATTTTTGGGGGACAACCTATAATATTTCCTTTTTCTGCAGTTCTGCTATGCAACATAGTTATGTTAGAGAAGGGAAAGGAACCATTAGTGGAATGGAATTATACTGTATAGCTTACCAATTAGGAAGGGAAGGAATAGACCATGAATAAATATGGAACATATATATATACACACACATATATATATTTAAAATATTTTTTATTGATTTCAGGGAGAAATGGAGAGGGAGAGATAGAAACATCAATGATGAGAATCATTGATTGGCTGCCTCCTGCACGCCCCCTACTGGGGATTGAGCCCACAACTCAGGTATGTGCCCTGATCTGGAATCAAACTGTGACCTCCTGATTCATAGGCCAATGCTCAACCACTGAGCCATGCCAGCTGTGCGGCTGGACTATATTTTTAAGAAAATCTTTCAGTTAAACTTTAAATGTGTATCTGTTTGAACTAAGCCAAAGACTTGTACTTATACATTTAGTAAATATTTCTTTAATCTGGTTGTTTGAGGAAGATACATTAGTCTTGCCTTCATTGGACATTTAATGATGAACCACAAGCAGAATTCTCAAGTGATAAACCATCACTGTAATTGATGACCTTAAAGAAGTCTTTCCCCAATATCATTGGTTTCATCATAAGGGCTTATCCAGGTGGTAGCTTGTTAATTGAATGACCTGCCATCATCTCTTGCTCACTGATAAACATACATCGTTCAAGTCCAACTGTTAAATCATAATACTTTGTTTATCATAGTCCTCTCTGGATATTTTTCACCTGTGTTCACAGTGGCATCCTCTTCATGGTTACTGATGTCCTTATATTTACCTGTATTCAACACCTTCATTTCCCCATCACCCAAGGAAAGCATAACTGGTGCGCCATGGTTAAAGCTCAGCATATTTTCAAGGACAGCCTCTTTTCACTTTATAATTTTTCTGGTAAGCAGGGTGGTTTGCTGTCTTCATTGTGTGCATGGAGTCCTTCAAATCTTGACATGCAAGCTCATTTTTAAACCTTCATTTTCAAAGTCTGTGCTAAGCATTTGTTACTGGTGATTAATCAACATTGTTCTACTAGTAACATTAACAACGAACTGAAGACGGAACTCTTTAAGGAAATATTGAATCCCTGAGGTCCTTGTTCAATATAGCAAGCATAGAATTTTCAAAAAAGTATTTGTGACTATTCTTCATGGACCATAAAATTCCTTGCAAGTGGGGCTTTGTTGTAGATACCACATTGCGGGGAAATAAACACCAACACTTTATTTTTTCACCAGAAGTTTGGGAGAGATACACGAAGATGTACAATTATCTTCCAGTTCAACTTATGCCTCTGGTACAAAGTATTGTTGAATCTGTCAGAAAAATTTCTCTGATAACTATATATTTTAACAGCATCATTGAGATATAATCCATGTAACACACAAAGTCGGTTTAAGTTGTTCAGTAGTTTTCAGTGCATTCACAGAGTTGGGCAACTATCACTGAACCTAATATCAGAACATTTCATTATCCCCAATGAAACCATGTACCCATTAGCAGTCCGTCCCATTTCCTCTTCCCCAGCCCCTGGCAACCACTGTTCTACTCTCTGTCTCTATAGATTTGCCTGTGCCAGGACATTTTATATCAATGGATTCCTAGAATATATTGGCATTTTGTGACTGGGCTCTTTCACTTAGCATCGTGTTTTGGGATTGCAGCCATGTGTAGCATTTTGGATGTTGGCTTTTTCCAGTTATTGCCATGTGTTTTTTACAGCTGTCTGGGATGCCGGCATATGCAAGTAGCCATGGTGTTTGTTGGCACTCTCAAGACCTCTTCGTGCTCTCCCCAAATGTTTGTTAGTGTTTTTCTAAGAACACAGTGCCAATCCAGAGCTGTCCTACAAGCATTGCTAATGGGTTCCGGATTAAGGTTTTCATTAGATGCTATCTTTGCAAATTTGCATATATAACTCTCACAATCAGCAGAACCTGTTTCACCTTTGATTTCAGCTATTTTATGCTGATATTCTGAGTACTCATATGTAATGTTAATGTTCAGTTCTTAATTAACAGGCTTCAAAGCCCAAAAACCAGTTAATGGCAGATGTCCACTCTTTGGTGAAAAAAAATCCATTCCACACACTATAAAGATCTTCATTTTTTAAAAATACTTTGCAACATTTTCCTTTTTATCATTAGTGCTTGGTCATTATTATCACTGTAAAACTCCCCAACTTGTCCATCTTTTTCTTTGTCGTATAGATTCCTCACCATATTCATCAGTAGATACCTTACAGATAGAACTTTTGCAATGACTCTATTTTCTTACTATTGGTCATGTTTCTTGCTCTTCTCACTGTTATTACCTATTACTGTATATTTAGTTCTTTCTGATATTTTCATAGTGTAATTAAAACAAGTTTAGAAACTAGCAAAGAATGGCAGAGGTGCTCATGACTGGCAGGGCCACCAATTTACAACTGACACCCCACTTCGGTCAAGTTGGGTTTTTGCCATAGTGATTCTGGAGCTAAATTTAAGGGGGGAAAAAATCTTTCAGTTTTTAAACTTTTTATTTCATTTTTTTTCTAGTTGTATTGAGATATAATTGACAAATAAAATTGTATTATATTTAGAGTGTACAATGTGATGATTTGATACATGTATACATTGTGAAATTACCACAATCAAGTTAACACATCCGTCATCTCACATACTTGCTATATTTCTTTTTGTGTGTGGTGAGACTCTTAAATCTACTATTAGCATAAATTTCAAGTATACAAGACAGTACTGTTAACTATAGTCATCAGGCCATACATTAGATCCCCCAAGCTTACTCATAATGGAAAGTTCATACCCTTTGATCAACATTTATCCATTTCCCCCAATCCCTAGCCCTTGGCAACCACTTTTGTACTTCCTGGTTCTATGAGGTAAACCTTTTAAAACTTCATACTCATTTTGTCTTTCTGTGTCTGGCTTATTTAATTTAGCATAATGTTCACCAGATTTATCTATCTTGTCACAATTGGCAGGAATTTCTTCTTTTTTGATGGCTAGATAATTTTCTATCACATATATAAAAGTATGAGATATAAATATGGAACACTATGTTATACATATAAAGTATATATGATATATAATATGTATAAATATGATTCATGTAGATATATAAATATGATACAGATACAGAAATCCAATATATATCACATTTTCTATCCATTTATCTGTCAACTGACAGTTATTTCCATTTGTTGATTGTTGTGAACAATGATGCAATGAACATGGGAGTACACGTATCTCTTTGAAATACCAATTTTATTTCCTGTGAACATCTAGAAATGGAATTGCTGGATTATATGATAGTTCTGTTTTTAATTTCTTGAGATACATGCATACTGTTTTTTTTAATATTGGCTCTACCAATTTACATTCCCATCAATAATGCACAAGAAATTCTGTTCTCTTTTTTTTAAATGTAAGTTTTTAAAATTGAGAGAGGAAGGGATAAAGAGGAAAAGATAGAGAAACACCTATGTAAGAGAGAAACATTCATTGGTTGCCTCCCCCACATGCCCTGACAGGGGATTGAGGCCACAACCTGGGTATGTGCCCTGACCAGGAATTGAACTCACCACCTTTTGATGTATGGAACAACACTTCAACCAACTGAGCCACAGTGGCCAGGGTAGGGTTCTGTTTTCTTAATACCCTTGCTAATACTTATCTCTTGTCTTTTTTATAATAGCCATTAAACCAGTGTGAAGTGATATCTCATTGTGTATTTCCCTGATGATTAATTTGTTGAGCACCTTTTTATATACCTGTTGACTAATTGTGTGTTGTCTTTGAAAAAAATACTGCTCATGTCCTTTGCCCATTTTAAAAATCAGGTTATATTTTGCTATTGAGTTGTATGAGTTCCTTACATATTTTGGATATAAACTCATATCAGATATATGATTCCAAATATTTTCCCCCAGTTTGTAGGTTGCCTTTGCATTTTGTTGATTGCTTTCTTTGCTATGTAGAAGTCATTTCAATTTTTAAAACTTTTCTGGCTTTAGGATTAAGAATTCGGGATTATGACCTTGTATTGTCTGACTTAAATGCTCCTTCTTTGGGCTCCCATAGTCCTTTGCACACATCTTTCTCATGGCTCTTGGTACATTGACTTGAAGCTATATGCTCACATGTCTCTTGTCTGCTTATATAGCAGACTCTGAGGAGCCATGTCTTAATCATTTCCCCCAGTGCCTCCTAATTAGGAGGCTCTCAGTAAATGTTTTATGAATTAATGAATAAATACAGACTACAGGTGAGTTAGATGCCTAGGAGAGACGGACTGGTGTGGGTTATAACAGATGAGGGAACACTGAATCTTAGAATTAGGTTGTGTGTTTAGACCAAGGTTTCTTGACTCCTGCATTATTGACATTTTGGGCCAAGCAGTCCAGTTCTTTGATGGGGAGGGATGCTGTACTATGTATCGCAGGATGTTTAGCAGCATCCTTGGCCTCTGCTCACTGGATGGCAGTAGCATCCTTCCCTCGTCTCCCATGTGAACCCAACATTACCACATATTCCTGGGGAGAAAAACCACCAGTGAGAACTGCTGGTGTACACAGTCTTGGATTGGAGAGTTGTACACACCTGGGTTGAAATATTATTCGTTCTTTTACAAGCTGGGCAAGTCAACCTCTAAGAGCCTCCAGTATTTCATTTATAAAGAGGAGATAATAACATTATATATTTCCTAAGATGATTGTAAAGATTACATTGAAAACATGAGAGCTCAATAAAAGAAAGCTTTTAAAATGTCAGTAGTAGCTGCATACACACAACACTCAGGTATAGGGTGAATGGAGCTATAGTTATATCTATCTTCCTCTCTATGTATGTGGTGTCTCTGCATTTCTGTGTCTCTGTCTCCTTTGTCTGTTTTGTCCCCTCTCCCTGTCTCTTTTTTTATCTGTCTATCTGTAAGTCACGTTTTTTATCTATCTCTACATGTCTCTGTATCTGTCAGCGTGTGTCTGTGTATCTATCTGTCTCTGTGTTTGTCTGTCTGTCTCTGTGTCTTTCTCAATCTCTATCCCTCTCTCTATCTCTGTCTGTCACAAGGGTATGGGAGAGTATACCAGGGTGGTAGAGACAGCAAACAGTGAGTGCACTGTGACTGAAGTAGGCAGGGCCAGATCATGGAGCTTTGCATGCCTAGAGGCATAAGAGGAACAGAAGTTCCTGTCAGAGTAGCAGATTCTAGCAGAAATGTCCACACTTGATCTGGTGAGACTTTGGGAAATATTTAAGGTTCTGGAATGAGGATAGTAACCTTTCAGGAGTTTTTGTAGTCAGAAGAGATTGGGATTATGGGGATGAATCAGGATGTGGTTGTAGCGATTTAGGCATGAAGTAATGACAGTTGGAATCAGAATGGTTCAATTGGAATGGTTGATCCAAGAAATACATGAAGGAAGTAATGGCAGAACTTTGTAATTGGCAGGATAGACCATGTAACAGAATGGGCTTTTGAGTCAGAGACAAATGAGAGTTAAATGATTGATTCTGCTGAATACCAGTCGTGGGGTGTGGGGCAAACAATTCAATGGCGCTGAGCCATGGTTGTCTCTAAAATGGTGATGACAGTGCATCTTGAGGGGCTGTTGTGACAGTTTGAGACACTGTGTGGAGTTTAGCAAGAGCTGTTAGGCACTCAGTAAAAGGTAGGGACAGTTTATAGGGATCAAAGAAGGAGGGAGATCAGAGTTGAGTTGTCTTGGGCAGTGGAGGAACAGCATAGATGCTGAGTGGAAGCAATCCGATTTTAAGAGGAGCAGCCTAGTTTATTTTTATTTTATTTTTTATTTTTATTGATTTCAGAGAGGAAGGAAGAGGGAGAGAGAGAGATAGAAACATCAATGATGAGAGAGAATCACTGACCGGCTGCCTCCTGCACACCCCCCACTGGGGATCGAGCCCGCAACCTAGGCATGTGCCCTTGACTGGAATCGAACTTGGGACCCTTCAGTTCGCAGGCCGGTGCTCTATCCACTGAGCCAAACCAGCTGGGGCTGGAGCAGCCTAATTTGAATGTGGCGGTAAGGATAAGTAAATTTCTTCAGACAAGGGAGGCTTCCAGTTAGCCAGCCTTATATTTTACAGCACCGCTGGGCATCCATATGCTCCAAACCAGGTCATTTAGTTTTTATGAACCTAGATAGACTTGGAGCACTTTGGTTTGCACTCAAGTACAAAATCTACTACCCCTTCCAAGAAGTGCCATGAAATACGACTGAAGAAACCCCTGATACTGTTTATATTATGGTGTGGATGTGGAACATGACGAATGAGAGTCATAGCTGGTAACCAATATTAGATCATTATGACAAGGAAATTCATTGTTGGGAACTTTCATCTATGGAACGGATGATACTATCAATCCATTCTCTCAGTCAGAAAGTTACTTTTTGAGAAACTATCCTTTCCATCTCCACTTTGCCTTTTCATAGTAATGTGGTTTGATTTAACGCCTCCCTCCCTCTCTCTCTCTCTCTCTCTCTCTCTCTCTCTCTCTCTCTCTCTCTCCCCCTCCCTCTCTCCCCCCCTGCTTTTGCACAAAATGCCTTTCACTTTTCCAATGCTGTGTCACTCACTGATAAGCATGGATTCAGAATGCAGATTGCAGTTTTTATTAGCATTGTGATAAATGTGTATTTGCGTATTTCTTGGTTATGTGTTTTTGTCTAGGAAACGGGCATGCCTTCCACAGTGGCTTTTGGCTGTGAGCCTTGGATAGTATATATACAACAGCTTTAAAGTCTATTCCATCTACCTCTGACCTCCCTTTCCACATGGATTTGCAGGGTTTGGGGTGGGATTGGCATAAATGTGAGGTGGAGGATAGCTGTGGTTTCTGCCTGCCCTACATGCCTTCCTTCTGATAAACTGCATCCCGCTTTTCTGTTGGAGGCCCGCTGCCAATGCCATGTGGCCTGGTTGTGCTGTCAATCTTGATTCCCCTGGGAAGGACATGCCATTCATTTTGGCCAGAATACTCCATTCTCCAGTCACAGGGATTGGTTTATAGATCGACATTTTCGTTCATCTATTCAACAATGTTTTTCGAGTGCCGTACTCTGTGTTAGGTACTGACGTTTTTTGTGGATACAACAGTAATCAAAATAGGTCTCTGTGCTTACAGATTTCTAGTTCAAGAAGACATGAAGCAAACCAGTAAGCAGAAATACAATAAAATGTCAGGTAATGGTTTTTCTTAAAAATGTAAAAAGCAAGTAAGAAGACTTAGAGTGATAGACCATGGTATGAATGAAGTGAGGGGATAAGCCATATTAATATCTATAGCTATATATCTATATCTATATCTATTTATATCTATGTATATATGTATAGAGAGAGGTAATATGCAAATTAGGCTGGGATGCCGTAATGGGTCATGACCGGACAGGAGGAGGTTGCACACATAGGTGAGGCCCAGAGCGGAGATGGAGACGGAGACAGAGATGGAGACAGACAGGAGGGCCTGCCCAAGCCAGCACAGCGGCTCAGGTGGCTCCGGAGCAGATACAGGCAGGGGGACCCAGGGGATGCTGCGAGTCAGGCGCGGGTCCTGCCCCCCCCCCCCCCCGGGGCGCCTCCTTGCGTGATTTCAATCGTGCGCTGGAACTCTAGCCTTAAATAAAAGCATGTTTATGCAAGGGGAACTGCAGGTGCAAAGGCCCTGAGGCTGTAGCCAGGAGAGCGATTACAGTGTGCTGAGAATAGCATGAGTGAGGGCAGACTGATAGGGAATGAGGACTGAGAGGTAGCCAGGGTCCAAATCATACAGGAGCTTAGTGTCAATAACGAGGGCTTTGATTGGACTGTGAAGAGAAGGTATTGGAGGGTTTTGAACACAGTGATGAAGGAGGGTTAATTAGAATCTTTCTGGAGATGTGACATGTGGGTGCCAGGAGAGAAAGGGTGCTTCTCTTCATTTAGGATAACAAGCTTCGAATATGATACAGGAGGGAGCTGCCTGTTCTCTCCTTCCTGGCCACACAGAGAAGGACAGTTATCGCACTGGAACCATACAAAAAAGGAAACAGGAAAAAAAACAACAACCCGGAGATAGGAGAGGGATAGGTCTATTCTTGGATCCAGCCATTCTTGAAATACCTCTGCTTGTATGAACCAATACATTGATTTTTTAAATTTAAACTCTGTTGATTCAAATGAGGTCATTTGTCACCTAAAGAGTCCTGAGTAATGGTAATTGTTTGCTTTGTGGCCATTAGTAATTCTCAATTTTATTTATTCTATCAGATAAGCCTAGTGAAACACCTAATTTTATATTATGTTATGTGAGTCTCAGTAACAAGGTGCAGTAGGCAGACAATACATTTCTGGCATAGCGATGAGAAAGAGGCCGAGAGCACCGGAATGAGTGCTTTGCTCAGTGCTAAGCAGATAATAATTGGCAGAGCCAGAATTTGAAAGACGGTGTGTGTGACTGAAAGTCCACACTTTTCCCATTCTGTGGTAGGTCAGCAGTTTTGTGGTGGCTTTAAAATATGTCTTCAAATTCTCTGACATTCCTCCTCTGAAGGAGTGGAGTGTAATTATCCTTTCCTCCAGTATGGGTTGGACACAGTGGCTTGCTTCTAACGAACAGAAAAGAAAGCGTAATGAGAAAGTGCCACTTTGGAGTGTAGGTCATAAAAGACAGTGCCATCTCCTTGCTCTCTGTTGGGTAACTCACTGGGAAGCCCACTACCATGTCATCAGGACCCTCAAGCAGGGGAGGTCTCCAGCCAACAGCTCTGAGTGAAGCTGGCCCTCTGGAAGCTGATCCTACAACTCTGCCAGCTTCTGAATTGCAGTCTCATCAGCCGCTGAGCTACAGTCTCAGCTAATCCACCCTGGATTTTGGATCCTTAGAAATTGCGACAAAATAAATGTTTGCTGTGAGCTGTTGTGTTATGGGGTAATTTATGTAGCAATAGATTAGTAATACAGTTATCTTCTCAGATTTCTTTTCATCCTTGATGACTTCACTGATAAGATTTGTTTCAAGACTCTTTTCTGATTTTTAAAAGAAGCTATACCTTTGGTGACCAATTAATGTGATTTCTAGTGAAAGATAATGTCAAAAGTTTAAGTATGAATGATATCACTGTAAATTCCATTTCAAAGTTGGTCATTGCGTCTCTGAAGAGGAATGCTTTAACTACGATGATACAATTGAATGTCAACACAACAGACCTAACAGTTCACCTTCTGTGTGAACCAGAACTCTTAGGAAAGGGCAAATAGTCATGTCATAGGATAAAAGTCTGCATTATGGATAATGTTATCAAATCAGCAGATTAGAAAAAACTAGGTCTCAATTTCCATAGACATATAACAAAAATGTAATCAATTAATTGAAGCATTGTAAATATGAAGAAATGGAATTGATTATGTAAAATATTCAATATAAAGAAGTGGTATTAAGCCCGGCTGATGTGGCTCAGTGGTTGAGCATCAACCTATGAATCAGGAGGTCACTGTTTGATTCCCAGTTAGAGCATATGCCTGGGTTGTGGGCTCGATCCCCTGTGTGGGGCATGCAGGAGGCAGCTGATCAATGATTCTCTCTCATCACTGATGTTTCTATCTCTCTCTCCCTCTCCCTTCCTCTCTGAAATAAATAAAAATATAGTAAAAAAAAGAAAAGAAGTGGTATTAATGTATATCAAATAATACGTTGATGGATTATTATAAAATTTTTAAAATTTATAATGTGAAAAAATGTAGCATCATAGGAAAACATGTGAGACTCATTCCAAATGAATAGCTGAAAATAGAATTCTAACTATATTAAGATTATATTTATATAACTTCAATATAAATATGTGTAAGGATTTCAGAAAAGTAAAATTAAAAGTGGTGACTTATTTATTTATTTTTTAAAAATATATTTTATTTTTTACAGAGAGGAAGGGAGAGAGATAGAGAGTTAGAAACATCGATGAGAGAGAAGCATCGATCAGCTGCCTCCTGCACATCTCCTACTGGGGATGTGCCCGCAACCCAGGTACATGCCCTTGACCAGAATCGAACCTGGGACCCTTCAGTCCGCAGGCCGATGCTCTATCCAAAGTGGTGACTTATTAGAGGAGTATAATTCTGTGTGTCTGAATCTCTGCACTTATAACATCACTTGAATGCTTTTAAAATATTGCATTCAAGTTTGACTTAATTTTCTAGATGTGTTCTCATTAGTGGGACCATTCCCTAGGATAATCTTGAGCCTATAGTTTTATTAGAGAATGTTGAATTCCTTAGCTGCAGTTTCTATCTATGCTATAAAGCATCTCCTGCATTATCCTTGGGTCAAGTTCATGAGCTTTAACAAATGTGTTAGGGTATCTGAATATTTTCATGTGTGTGAATTCTGTTGCTTTGGCAAAAGGATTGGGTCCAATATTTTAAGAGTTTTTGGTCTAAAGTTTTTCAAATTTTAGTTACCCTCAAGATTATGACCAAGTCATGAGCCACCTATACAATTATTTATGTGATTTTTTTTTGAATTGAGTAATATGTGATTTGTTGCTGCTGCCCTTTGCAACCTCAGACATTTGTTAAGTCATGGTGGAAACCCACATAATGAACCCAAATGTGGCCTCTGACTCCTCGGGATCACAGGGCCCCCGGGAACCACATTTTCCAACTGCTTTTCTAATCATAGCTGTGTGACGAGATCTCACCAAGGAACTGAGAGTGGATTGGGATAAATGAGTTTCATGTCACCTTCATCTCTAAGGTGACTTGATATTAACTGCTTCATGGAATAAAAGTGGTGAAATTTGATGAAATATTTGATGGCAGGGCCACAGATGGAGATGGCTTCATTTCCTGATTCACCAGGCATATGAAACCAGACCACTGACCAGGAGAGCCCTGTGCAGACTGTTACCTGAACTTTAGTTATGTTCAGGCTCCTGACGCTTTCAAGCTTATTCGTCGTAACACCTAGCATCACTCTGTTATGCTGACAATAAGGTAGCTGCAGACATAAATAAATGTGTACTTGCTAAATATGTACCTTCCACTTTGGGTGCCCTCCCCCCCGCCCCTCCCAATATGGGTAGTGTGCATTGGGAAATTCCGTTCTGGAGCTCGCTGGACTGATAAATGTCATGTGAGCAATATTTCTTGTCCCCAGGTTCTTGCTGCTGGTCAACGAGAGTATTCTTTCCTTTTTCCTTTTTTAATGTTTGTATAACCCACTGTTGAGATATTGCTGACCTTGAAATGCTACCAAATCGTGTCAGCATTTCTTTTGATTCTCCGGAGGACAGCAGCCAAAGCACAAACACCCTTTTATTATAAAAGGAAGTGACTGACAGGTCAGGCGAGACACGTGTCTCCTCGGCACGCTTTCAAAGGGGCGAGTTATTTAACTGAAAGTGTCCAGCTCTCTGTCAGTCCACAGCGCTCGCTTGTTCCGTGGCTAAGCTGTGGTCACCACTTACGACTCAACGTGCTCAGCAGGGAACCTCCAGAAGGAGGCTCCCTGCTGTTTCTCTTATGTTCCTTTCGTGACTTTCAGAAAGGTTCCCGAGAAGGATCAAGGGCTGGGCATTTCTCTGGGACACCTGACATTAGTTAGGGTTAGTTACGTTAACTGCTGTAACATAAAAGTCCCTTTCAGTGTTCCTGATAGGGGGCCATGTTTTGCTCTTGCTCTCAGAGACTGGGGGCCTCTCTCTGTTGCCCTGTCCTCTGGATTCTTTAAGTCCTTTCCACGAAGCTGGTGGGTGTGTATAAGGGACCATGGATGGGCGGCCTCTTTCACAGTCATTTTGCAGTGAGCATTTTGCAAACCGTCCCTCCCAGCAAATGACGGCAAAGAACCGAGTTGTTCTTAGCCCGCCTTGTGCACCCTATTTGGCTGTGCCAGGATTTCTGGCACAACCCAAGTTCTGTGGACCTTTTTCCCAGCTGCTCTATTGTTCGGGAAGCTTCTCAGACTTTTCATTCTCATTACAAAGCTGATGATGGGCCCCATTAAATTGAGCCTTGGCTGAGCCAATTATGATACGGAAATGCTTCCTTATTTTATTAGTAACGATAAATTATTTTCTTTAGTGTAGACGAGTAGAAAATCTCTAATATGCATGCACTTAGCCCAGCAATTGGTGTGGGCACATCAGAACATGCTTTCTCATACAGATGGCACCAGGCTGCAGTTTTCTCAGTACATGGGACCTAGCACCTGCTTTTAGTGCTGGGGTTGGTGACCGGGGGGGGGGGGGGGGGGGGCGGATTGGCGCGGGGGAGGTCATGTGTGTGGAATGGGCTATCCAGTGCCTAGTGCGTAGAGAGCCTCATGGAGCCAACTTTCCTAGCGGCTTCCTTTTATTAGAATTCTTTGAGGTAAAAGAGCCTGAGAGGATCCGAGGGGGTGAGGCCTTTTGAGTTTATAATATCTAAGCCATTTGTTATTTCCTGAGACATTACTGCTGCCTGGGCTCACATGACACCTTCATGCCACCAATTCTGTCCTGAGATGTACAACAAACAAGCAAATCGATAAAGAAATAAACAAACACAGTGTCCTGAGCATGTTCTATGTTTGCTACCTCTTGCTTCCTGAATGGTGCTTCCATACATTCCTTCTTTTTTTTTTTAATATATTGATTTTTTACAAAGAGGAAGGGAGAGGGATAGAGAGAGACATCGATGAAAGAGAAACATTGATCAGCTGCCTCCTGCACACCCCCTACTGGGGATGTGCCCGCAACCAAGGTACATGCCCTTGACCGGAATTGAACCTGGGACCCTTTAGTCTGCAGGCCGATGCTCTATCCAAACCGGTTAGGGCCATACGTTCCTTCATGCTTCATTCTCTGATCTCTCTTATTAGCTTGTGACCTTATGGATCCTTGTACTAGGCAGCTCAGTGGTGAAGAACATGGGTCTGGGACCACCCAGCCAGACCAGAGCCTGGGCTTGGCCTCACTGCCTACTCGTGTGATTTGTGGCATTTTTTTTTTTTAACTTCTCGAAACGTAGTTTTCTTGTCTGTATAATGGAAACACTAATATTCACCTTATATGGTGGTTGTCCACATTAAATGAGTCAGTGCATGGAAGGCATTTAGCATAGATTGGGCAGCAACTAAAGGTAGCTATTATTATTGGTCACGCTTGCCTGCCCATTATACATCTCCTGGCTAAGACTCCTCTTGGTTGGAATTCCATCTCTTTGCTCTGAGCTCAGGGATTCATAGAATGTTTGGGGAGGTAATTTTTCTGAATCAGCCCAGAACTTGATGTTTTCTTTCCCAAATCTTCCTCATTAGGACATTGATGAGGATGGTGAAAAGTAAGAACAGTAATGGATAATCTTTACTGAAGGCTAATTATGTGCAAGACCCCACACAAAGTGCTCTGTGTGAATCATGCACTACTGATCCCTCCACGGGTCGGTGGGCTGGGGATCATGGTTTCCCATAGTGCAGGTGAGAAAACGGGGGCCAGACCGTTCGCATACCTTGTGTAAGCCTCTACCAATAGTAAGGGGCAGAGCCAGGATGTAAGCCCAGGTCTGTCTGACGCCCTGGTGCCTGACGCCCTGGTGCCGGTGCCTGTTGTTGAGTAACTGTTGTGGATACCATCTCGGGTGGGCAGGACTCCTGAGCCCGTTCTTGGTGTGAGAGACCATTTCCCCTTCTGTCCCCTCTGCTGTCAGCGCACAGCATTTACTGCCCCAGGCAGGAAACCACTCCTCCCCAGGGATCTCGGACTGAGGAGATGCACCCGGGGACTGGGGACTGGTTACGTGGCATTAGAAGGCTGAAAGAGAGGCAAGGGGACCCTGAAGTAACTGCAGGAAGCAGCCATCACCCTAAGGCCGCGGTTCTCAACCTGTGGGTCGCGACCCCTTTGGGGGTTGAACGACCCTTTCACAGGGGTTGCCTAAGACCATCGGAGAACACATATATAATTACATATTGTTTTTGTGGTTAATCACTATGTTTTAATTATGTTCAACTTGTAACAATGAAATTGGGGGTCACCACAACATGAGGAACTGTATTAAAGGGTCGTGGCATTAGGAAGGTTGAGAACCACTGCCTGAGGGAAAAGTGATGGTACTGAGAGCTAGGTCGTGCAGGGAGCGGGGTGCTGCGGGGCTGGGTGCTCAGCCCCAGGGCTCGCCATGTGTCTGGTACCCAGCCCACTTGGGCCCCCGAGTTTGAACATTGTGGGGTTGGTGCCCAGATCATGAGAGATGTAGGAGTTACCTGATGCTGTTGAAAGAAGGCCAGCGGGGGCTGGTCACAGGAGAGAGCCACCCCTGCAGAACCCAGCTGGAGGCTGGTTAACGGGGGTGGCGGTGGGGGTATCTGCGAAACGGTTTGTGGGCTCCCAGGCCGACATCACACAGCAGAATGAAGAAAGTGGGACTGGGCTGAGAGAAATGGGGAAATAGCAGGCACGATGGCTATTTCCGCAGCTGGCGTGGAGGTCCTGACAGATGAACGTGGACACATGGTTTGGGGGTATAGGTGGGCAGCTTGCCTGTGAAGAGAATAAACCTGGTAACTGAAGAGGGACTTGCTTTCCCGCTCAGCAAGTCCCGTGCATCCACATACCTCGTTTTGTAGTGATTGATGTGATTTTAGGGCTTTAAGCTAAATGCGATCTTTCACCGGTGGCAGTGTTTGTGGTCTTCAGCGGAGGGCCACACCGGCCTTCTGGGTCACTTCCCTGAGTAATTAGCTCTATTGAGCATTTCCCCTTTTAGCCACAAATCATCTTAGTAAAAGTGTAAGAAACTCCATGCCGGTCTAATTTCCTGGGAGACTTTCCTTCTCTTTGAATTACCCCTTCGCTCTTGTGAGAAAATGCTTTCGGGAGGAGGAAGAGCTTGGCACTGAATAGGGGAGAGGAGAGAGCCTGCAATTTGAAATGCTGAGTGGCAGTTTCGCCTCAGCCAGGCTTGTCTCAGGACTGATGAATGGCCCCGCTAGCATGCTTGCTGGTGATGTTAAGATCTCCCTCAGGCCCAGGCCCAGGCCCAGGCCTCCTGCACCCGTCTGCATCCAGAGCGGTAGGTGGTGCTGGTGTTAAGGGATGATGCGGGAGCTGAGAAATGCGCTGTGGAGAAGCAGGGGGCTGGAGGACTGGCTGGAACGGGGCGAGATGCATGCGCGTTCTCATTCCTCGCCTTTCCGATTCAGGCGAGCGTTCCCCTGTCAGCAGAGTTGCATGGAGAAGTCCAATGAGAGATGAAGCTACGCTGGGCTCTTTCTAATCACGTTGCCCGCCTCTCAGTGCCGTCCTGCTGCCCGCAGGTGCTGGGTGTCCCTCCAGCAGCAGAAGTTTGGCATCTTCATTACCCTCTCTCCTGTTTTTCTTCTTTCTCACCTTACTACTCACTCCCCTACTCTTTCATTTTCCCTTTTTAATCTTCCGCTTTCTGACACTTAGTTCAATTCAGTAACATTTGTACATAGCACTTGTCTGAGACACTGGGGTGTCTGGGGGAAAGGGGCATAAACATAACATTTTAAAAATAGAAATGCAGCGGTCATTTCGTGTATATACTAAGTCTAGGAACTCAGTGAGGCGCTTTGACACTCACTTTACGCTGTCTAACCATATAAGTCACTCACATAGGGAATCCCGGGAGGGACACGGCCCAGGTCCTTGGTAATAGGGAGACGAGAGCATTGAAAAGCCACTGGCTCTTGTGTACATTCTCTTCCCCGCTTCATGGTCCGAATCCTGACACTGCAGCCACATAATTCACAAAACGCTGCAGCACTCGAGTCAGATTGCCTGGGTCCAAATCCCGAAGTTGGGCAAGTTACTTAATTTCTCAGTGTTGCAGTTTTATTATTTGAGAAACGGGATAATAGTTCCTACTTCAAAGGATAGTTTTGAAAACCAAATGAGGTAACACCCACACACATTTAGAACAATGACTGACATAGTAAGTACTCCACACACTTTAGGTTTAACCATTGTCATCACCGGCCTCAAGTTATTAACTAAGTTACCCCCTTTGGAAGATGTAAGGCAGCATGTGTCTCCTTCCCAGGCCCCAGCTGTGCCCCTGAGGTGTGCGGCTACAAAGGGAGCAGTTCTGTTTTATCGGGAGTACTGGGGACGGCTTCCCCGAAGGGGCTGAATGGAGCTGTCTTTGGCCCTGGGGAAAGTCAGAGGTGAACTCTTTTTTTTTTCTTCTTTTTAAATATATTTTATTGATGTTTTACAGAGAAGAAGGAAGAGGGATAGAGAGTTAGAAACATCAATGAGAGAGAAACATTGATCAGCTGCCTCCTGCACACTCCCTACTGGGAATGTGCCCGCAACCAAGGTACAGCCCTTGACCAGAATCGAACCCAGGACCTTTGAGTCTGCAGGCCGATGCTCTATCCACTGAGCTAAACCGGTTGGGGCACAGAGGTGAACTCTTGAACCCAAGAGGGTTGTATACTCAACAGAGTCATGTGAGACCTGTGCTCATTGCTCCCTGTCGACTTCATATATGCACATTCTGCAGACAATTTCAATGGGATCGTACAATCCTTGAAATGAAACATGGATATTTTGGGGCCTGCAGGTTCAGGATCCCCAATTTGAGGTCACTTGCGGGATGACTGTTCTCTGTGAAAACACCGTAAGGATGGGAGAGTTGAGCAGGTGCTGTTAGCACCCCACCCAGATCTCCTCTGCCCCTCCCCCAGCTGCTGTGGCCGCTGGCTGTTAATGGCTCATACCTGCACTTCCTCCCTGCGGTTATCCTTGGCTGATGGGAGCCTCAACCAGAAGATACACCCACCCCACCCCATCACTCCCACGTGGGGTGCCCTCAGCAATGACAGACTGATGAAGGTGTATCACAGCCCAGTTGCCTTGCCTCTGTGTGGCTCCAACCCTGTGATGCAATGTATATAAGGGTTCTGAGCTCCTGGAGGGATCAGGCCGAGATCTTTCCTGAAAGCTCATGTTTACCTCCCGTTATCTCCTGCTCTATCCCACCGGCCTCACAGCCCTGTAGGTTTCTGCTGAGGGAACTTTCTGCACAGAGTCTTCATCCGAGTCTCTGCTGGAGGGACCTGAGCTAAGTTGAGAGGAACTTGAGATAGAGTTTACAGGAGGCACAGAGCGAATGCCAGGGATGGGCAGGAGAGGCGTCTGTATCCAGGCCCAGCTCCTCCCTCCCCTCCGTCTCTGCTCCTTCCTTGCTCTTGCCTCACTGCTCCTATTGTCCCGTGACATTCCACATGGTTCTAGATGTGGGGGACAGCCTTTTGGGGAGCCCACCAAGAGCAAGTGGCATATGTGGTCACCTTGGGGCCTTCCGATTTTAGAGCAGAATTTTTCTTTGAGCTGAAGAAAGTCTCCCATGCAGACGTGATCCTTTAATGAGTCTGCTGAGTAGCGATGATGAATGTACTAGGGCTGGGGAGTCCCCACCCCAGCAAACACTGTGCTTTGACAGACAGGGAGCGGACCAGGCAGATAAGAGAGAAAGTGCAGCATCATGTTTTGGTGTTTAATTTGGCAGCCTATAGCTCATTGTAATTACCCTGGAATAATTATCTCTGGCACACAGCTGGGTTTGTCTTGGTGTAACTCGTGAGTCATTTTCCCACATTTGAATAAATCAAGCAGGTTGAAAGGAAGGGCCGGAGGCAAATGACATGTAAAGACGGTTCAGTGGTCAGGGCCAGGAAATGGCAAGCTTTGGACCTGAAAGGGAAGGCTGACTTAAGACACTGTGTCTTTGTGTCCAGGCAACCGCCCGAACTGTTGGCATCAGAAGCAGGGTCTCCAGGCTGTTTTAGGAGAAGAGCTGTCGGAGCTGAGTGAGGGGGTAGCATTGGGTGCTAGTGGAAAGGGGCAGGCACCAGGCAGGACCCTACAGCATAGTGGGCAAGAGCATGCACTTTGGAGTTAGACTCGAATTTGAATCCTTCTTCCATCACTTGCCATTCTTTGAGAAAAATCATTTCATCTTTCAAAGTAGCAGGTTCCTTATAAAATTAGAAAAGGCGTCTTTGGTGCCATATCTCCTTCTTTCCATCTCTGGCTTCTATCATAAATGCTGGGTTATCCTGACAGGTGGGCCACCTCTTCCAACTGTTGCCAGGGCAGACATTACTAATCAAGCACATATCTCCCTGTAGTTCAGCCTTACAGTGGCATGGGAGTCCTCAAAGAGCACTTCTAGCAGCTACTCCCAGTCTACCCCAGTTGGCATGCTCATCGAAATGACGACTTCTGGGCTAACATGTTCCTCTTCCTTGATGTTTGATATTTCCAGTCTGTAAAATTAGGAGTTTGAAGGTGATCACTTTCTAATCCACCTAATTGGATAGTCTAGTATTTTAAGAGACAGAGAAATGGGTCATCAGAGCTTGAATTATTTTGACTTCCATTCCTTGTTCAATGCTCTGCAGATAACCAGTAACTCCGTTGGGTCTGCTTATGAGAGGGAGGAGAAGTCCAGGAAATGGAGGGTCAGGACACTGTTCTAAAATATATTTCACTTTTAAATTATATAGGTAGCATTCGTTCATGGCAGTAAAATTAGAAATTGTGTTAAACCAAAGATAAAGCTCACTATTAAAATGTGGCTGTATATTATCTGTCCGGACTTCTTCTGTGTATATGTATACTTATGATAATTTATGAACATATTTTCACGTTTTTAAATATATTCTACTCCATTGTTGCTGGGGGCTTATAGTCTCTGTGTTCCCATGGCGCCCGGAGCCTGTAAGGACAGGAGACAGGAAAGAACTGATTGCGATGCACCGTGACATGTTATAGTAGAGATCTGTACACAATTTCACCGGGACGCAGGTTACTGAGTGCTGAGTTGGGCCTTGAAGGAAAGGGATCTTTCAGGGGAGAAGGTCATCAGTCAGAAGCCATGAGGATTCATGGGCCTGTCAAGGAGCCTGGTTTGCAGGGGGTTGGGGCGGGGGGGAGGATAGCATAAACAGAAGGGCATGGGGTGGGAAAGAGAAGCAAGGACTATAAACGTTTTGTTCCTGACTATGTCCTCTGTCTTGCAGCAGGTCATCAGTTAATATTTGATGAGTGAATCAATATTCTTAATCCTAACATTGTCCTATATCCTTTCTGAACCTTGGCCTCAACATTCAATTGGAGTGGGGTCACATGTACACAGTCAGGACTGGTGACTCTGATTGCCGGTGGCATATGCTGCTCACATCCCTCCTACAGTCCTTTGGAACTTTTCATTGTGGACACTTTGCCCACAGTGTCAGACAATTAATGCCCCTGAGAATAGTCACCATCCAGAGAGTTACTGGCGTTAGTTTGTAAATAGCTTGGCTCCTTCGCCCCTGAGGGGCTGACTTGGGGGTACCCTGGCTCTCGGTGATAGTAAGTTTCTCTGTTATTGAGCTCTACTTACCTGTAATAGTAAGTTGCCCTTTATTGACTATTTTTGTTTCCCTAGCTCATTTTCCATTTTGTCACTGTGTTTTCTAGAATTCTGTCCCAAATAAATTACTTGCACTCAAATCCTGTTTCAAGGTCTGCCTCTTATGACGCACGGGCACCATGGGACTGTACGGGAGAAGCCCCAAACAGTTGACTGGTCTTTCTGGAATCCTGTCTTAAAATAACCTGAACCAGAAGCAAGTTCACAAACTTTGTTTCCTTTCAGACTCTATTTCTGGACTAATGTGCATTTGTAGATGGAATGTTGCAAAATAATTCTGTTCCATGCATCATAAGGTAACATAAGTATCATCAAAGCATTTGCTTGGATCCGGAACAATAGTAAAATCTCTGTTAGCTTCATTACGGCAGCCACCAAGCGGTGTTTTATTAAAAAACAATTCCAGAAGTGAAAATATTAGTGTGTGACTGCATCTCTGCTAGTTGGCAAAGAGGAGCTTACATTTGATGTCCATAAAGGATGTAAGTAAATTCCAGGGGAAGAAAATAGTTCAGTGCAGTTAAAGAAACAAGAAAAGAAAAGGCTTGAAATTTACATGGGAGACATTAAAAGTTTTCATGTATTTTTGTGCATCTTCTTTGTTTGTTTCTGGCGCATATAGACCTCTAATACCCAGGACCTGTGGGTGGACAGGTTAAAAATGTAAGGGTGTTCAGTTTGGCCTGGGAAGGGACATGGTCACAGTTTTTACATCTGTGTGCCAGTGTGTTTATGGAAACCATCTCATTTAATCTCATCTCGCACTTTCTGAGAGTCCATGGGGAAAATCCAGTGAGTGAGTGTTGAAGCTGGGAATTAAACCCTAGTCCATGTGATTCTGATACCTGTGGTCTGTCCACCTCATCTAAGCAATTCCCCTAATACCTTAATAATGAGGCTTTAGGTGTACATCTCTCACTGTTTGAATGGGGCGCCTTTGGCGTAGAAACGATACCAAAGTGGATGAACCAGTGCACCTTCCTCGTTATTTATGTTCATATTGTGAGCATTTTGGGTCTGGTAGGCTAAAGTAAGAAATTTGAATTTTCTTCCAAGTGTCAGAGGAACTATTGAGCTTTTTGGGAAGGGGACATGGTTTGATCTGGCTTCTTTTAAGAGAGGAGTTAGAAAACCCTGTTAAGAGCTGGATTAAATAAAGCGAATTAAATAAAGACAAGCCCTGTGAGTGTCTACAAAGAGCTGCAAGGTAGGTCAAATAATGACAGTTTTCTAGAAATGGGGGGCTTTTAAGGAAACTTGAAACCTGTTTTGTCTTTCCTAGTGGCTGCTAGGCTATTGGTTTTCATGGCTACCATGATTGCCAGGCTGTGGTTTTCAGTGCTACCGTGAGCTGTAGAGAAGTGAGTGTAAGGGCAAATTAAGACACCTCAAACCTCACACTTCTTAAGACTGATATTTAGTACCTTATGAGGGGGGATAAATGTGCCTTTGTTAATTTCTAGAGTTGTGAAAATGTTGATTTTGATAATTTTATTCAGTGTTTTATTGCTTTTATTGAAGAATGATGTTTTGGAGGCCCTTCTTCAGCCATTACTGAAGTTCTCTTTTCCAAAGTTAACCTGATTTGGGAATGGGTAGAGAGAGTGCATTCTAGGCAGAAGAAAGACTATTTGCAAAGGTTTGGTGAGAGAGTGCTCAGAATTATTTTTCTGATACTCAGCTTTGTTCTCTTGAAGAGCAAAGACGGGAAGCTGGAAACTTCTTTTTTCAGACTTCCATGCCAGCAGGATTCCCATTTAGAGTTTTAACAGTGAGTGGTTCTGGTAAGACTGGAAATACAGAAGAGAAGGAGAAGCCGTTGTTCTCTGACAGTTACTGTGCACAGGGCGTCAGTGTGGACGGACTACAGGTGAGAGATGGATGTGCTAGATTCCAAGTGTTTCCCATTCTGTATTGAAGGTCGCTGATATCAGGAGTGGTGGTTTCTTGTGATCCTTCTACTTTCTGATTTCTTAAACACTGTTAGCAGTGATATTTGCTTTCTAGCCCTATAAAAGTGTGTTTCTAATTTCCTGTACTAGATACTCTAAAAATATTTAGGCTGTCTTCCATTTTCTTACAAAACATTGACTGATACAGATTGAAGAAGCTCAATAGTTTCATGGAAGACAGTGGGGCTGAAGTTTTGAGAATATGGGAAGAGAATTGTTAATTCAGACTGGAGGGGGCCAAAATCAGGGTCTACATAGTCCAGCTAGTTCAATAAATGAGTGAAGTCTGAAAAAACGGTGGCATGGTGGTAGGGAATAGGGCAAATGGGAGGTCACGAGTCCCATTGGAAGATGACTCAGAATTTTTCAAAGGAAGTAAGAAATTCAAAATTTTATGTCAAATCATCTGTGTGCCATATTAGGTATATATTTTATTTTAAAAGCATATATTATAGCCCAACTCATGTTTCTGTCTAGCCTGTATGTTGTCAGTTTTTGAACACTGGCACATCGGGTAAGATCTTTTAGGATGCTTTCTTTAATTTTAAATTTTTGCTCTCCATTTCTTTTATTTCTACCATTGACTTCATCCTAGTCCTTGTAAATTTCCAAGTTTCCTTTATCTACCACATCAGGCTCCAAACCCAACCTGAAATAAGAGATGTTGAGAGGGAAGGCAGAGAGTCCAACAGTGACAGATTTGAAGGAAAATACCCCCATTCATTTCTACCTGTTAGCCTTGCTTTGAGGCACATTTAGAAATGAGTTTTAATACCTACGTAACTATCTCTGCATTAAAAGAATATGTAAAAAAGATGTTTCAAGATAACTTGTGCAATAAAGGTGGTTTGTACCACAGCTATTTCTTGCTCTATATCTTTAGGCAATAACATAATGGAATTTTACTTTGGAGGTGAGAACACGTGAATATTTTAAAATGCTACTTTTATTGCCAAAAATGTTAAGTTCAATATCCTTAAAAGGCTACTGAAATATTACAGCCATTGCAAAGTGGGATTTCATGTAATTAAAGAAGACACATGGACATTTCTGGGGGAATGATGAAAGCTATTAGTGTGCATTTTAGAGTTATGAAGAGCTGCGTTTAAACATCGCTTTTCCATGTACCAGGTATGCGAGCAATGGCAAGTGTCTTAACTTCTCTGAGCTTCTGTAAATGGGGATCAGGAGGAAAGAGGATTAAGTAGTTGATTAAAAATCTTCTGAGAGCCTACTCTATGCCAGCTGTTTCTTTAGACATCTTACTAGTAGTCTGCCAATATGGAATTAACAGTCTATCTGGAGAGACAGATGAGAAATAAATGAATTGTACACAATTGTTTTTAGTTGTGATAGGTGCTACAGAGGAAAACTACAGCATGCACTGAAAGTAAAACTAATAGAGATTGGTTGTTCATGGCTACTACTAAAAATAGTACAAATAGTATAAATTTATGAAATAAAATATACTTAGTATAAATTTATGAAAGTTAATAAAAGCTTTTTTTGGAGTTAGGTTTGGAAAAGATTTTTAAACACAGTGTGTTCAATATCAGATTTCAGAGGCTTATGATTAACAGTGCTGTGCTGATGCCAATTTTACAAAGTGCAGCATGGAGGGACCTCGAGAGTATTATGCTCAGCGAAATAAACCAGTCAGGGAAAGACAAATATCACATGATCTCACTCACAAGTGTAACCTAATGAACAAAATAAAGTGATAAACAAAATAGTTCCAGAGACCTAGAAGCATGGAACAGACTGATGAACTGCAGAGGGAAGGCAGGGGAGGGTGGGTGGGTGGGAAGAGATCAACCAAAGAACTTGTATGCATACATGCATAACCCATGGACACAGACAATAGAGTGGTGAAGGCCTGGGGGAGGGGGCAGGGGTGGACTAGAAGGGGCCCATGAGAGAAAAAAGGGGACACTTGTAATACTTTCAACAATAAAGATAAATTTAAAATAAGTGCAAAGTTAATGCTGAGTGATAACTTGGAGTTAAAAGATAATATGAAGACCTACTCCTGGTAATATGCTCATTTTTTAAAAATTGTTGCATCTGATCAGTCTTGGCCTTGCTTGCTTCCCACGGAGGTGATTGGTAGGGCACATTAAGTTTCCAGATTAAGGTATTCCCATTAAACTCTCAGATGAATTCAAGTCAGCACTAATGAATGCGCTTGTGTGGTAGCAATAGAAATTCATCCCAGATAGCTTAAGCCATTACAGGGAGTCTGTTATTAAACATGCAGACCCTGAGCCCAGAGGTGGTAGTGAGACCTCAGGGGCGACTGGAAACAGGTGCTGGAAAAGCATCACCAACCAAGGTAGCATCTCTCTCCTCTCTCTGCATTTTCTCCCATTTCTGCCCCATTCTGTTCTCACAGCAGAGAGCCTTTCTCTGCTTCTGTCTTTAGGTTCCAGGTGGGTCCAGCCAACTTCAGGCACCGGTTAAGTCATCTCTCCCAGTATAGATAACCTGATCAGTCCTGCTTTGATCAGATATTTACCTAAGTCCAATCCATAATGGTCAAGAGAGTGTGATCACACAGCTCCTACCACCTAGACAGAAATTTCTGGGCCTTCGGCACATGTCTAGTGGGAATAACAACAGTACATACATCATCAGGAATGTTGTGGAGATTAGATGAAGTAATATATAGTGCCTGGCACGTAGTAAGTATCAATAAACATGAGCTGCTATTAATGTTGTTGTTGACACCTTTCAATCTTTGTAAGAGATGTTTTTGCTCACAATCATTGGAACCTAGAATAAAGGAAAAGTCTTATTCTGTAACCAACTCTTAAGCAAGTTTGGGTGAGTGAGCCTGAATGTGTCCTCATTAGTGCAGTGTCTATCAGTCTTAGAAGCATGGCTCGTGTAATGAAATTTGTTATACTCTTGTCTGTTTTATTCTATTGAAGCAAACCAGATGGGAAGAATGCAAATAAGAAAGCTTATTATTATCAGGGATAAAAAAAATATTCAAGGCTAGCTGCTTAGACATTTCTCAGCTTCTAATGAATAAAATAGGCATTAATAGTAATATAATTGTTGGTACCCATTGAAGTTTGCAGTTATTAGAGCGGTAACAAAAAGAAACTCATCATAGCCAGTACATGGTTTCTCCACATTTTAATGGGCATTTTCCTTTCCCAATAATTAAGGCCTGCCCATTAAGTCTCAAATTAATAAAGTGAATGTTAATGAACATTTTAAAGTCAGTACACACTGGCTGAAAATGTTTCTGTTTATTCTTCTATTTTTTCAAGTTTTGGGCTTGAAAAACCCTCTGGATCTATAAAGTCTGCTGTAATAAAAAGGTCTAGCATATCTGTGGTATTTCAATAGTAAATAATTAGAAATAAGTGACACTGTCTTCTGGCAATTAAGTGTGAGTAGTTTTCGTTCTTCCTGGGAGTTAGATGATTGGGAATTGGGTCACTTCAGCAAGCATGGATTAAGCCAGCTGGTGTCACTTCAGGTCCCCTCTCCGGCTGTTCCTTTGCCTGGAACTCTCCTTCCTTAGATACTGACATGGTTCACCCCTCCCTTTCCTCCCATCTTTGCTCTAATGTTACCATTTTAATGACACTCACTCTGCCCACCCTGTTACAAATGACATTCCTCCAACCCTGCATTTCTCAACTCTCTTACCTGGCTGGATTTTCTCCAAAGAACGTATTACATTCTAACTTGTTAGATGCCCTATCTCTCTATGTAAAAAAGCCTAATCGACCTTTGTGACTGAACAACAGGTCGACCAGTAGCTATGACATGCACTGACCACCTGGGGGCAGATGCTCAACACAGGAGCTTCCCCCTGGTGGTCAGTGCGCTCCCACAGCCAACTTCTCATGGTCCCTCCTCCTGGTCGGGCCACCCCATGGCCCTGATAGGAGGGCCGCTGGCCAACCTCCCGCGGCCACTCCCCCCGGCTGGCCTCAATCACTGGCCAGGCTGAGGGACCCCACCTGTGCATGAATTTGTGCACTGGGCCTCTAGTTTGTTTATAATGTTTATTGTCTGTGTTCATTTTGTTTTCATACTTTTTTCCTTCAGGTATCTCCAGTGCCTCAAATCTTGACAGGCACAGAGTAGACTTTCATTATATTTCTCATATATGAAATCTATACTTTACATAGAAATGTTTTACACATATATATCTATATGTGAGTAGGGCTAAAATATTTGGATGTATGTTATAATGGTACCTTTAAAAAAAACTTTCATCCTCTGTCCATCTACAAATATTTACCGAGCACCTAATACTTTTCTCTGACGCTTTGTTTAACCTCCCTGCACTAAAAATCTTTTCTATAAAATGGGATCAGAGCTACTGAAGGAGACGTATTGGCTACTGAGGGAATTAAGCCAGCAGAGGTGGGCGTAGGCTTCTTTGAGGGCAAATGATGGGCAAGGGTTATCCCAGCAAAGGGTCTGGAGGAGATGGCATAGTAGATGGCAGATGTGTGACAGGCAGAGGAACAGCGTGCGCACAGGGTTAGAGGTAGGAGAGATCGAGGTGCCTTCAAAGAAAAGGAAGTTTAGTGTTGCAGACTGTAGAGTGGCAATGACTAGGATGATGAGAGAAACGGAGGCCAAGTCCTCAAACACCTTGTAAGCCAGACAGATGAGTCTGGACTTGTCCTGAGCCAAAGTTTCCTTTGAGGGACACTCCTATCCAGCTTTTTACCCTTGGTTTTTAGATGGGACACCACTCCTGATGCCAGAGGAGGGACCTGAGAGCCTGACCTGTCAGAGCACTAAATCCCCACAGCCTCAGGGATTGGTCTAGTTGTGGACACACAGCCCAGGCACAGCCGCTCAGTGTCATCTCACCCTTCTCTGGCGTCAGTAATTGTTTTAAGTGATGTGGGTTCAGGAGTTACTGTGAGGAAAAGCTCTTTCTTTTCTTTTCTTTTCTTTTTTTTTAACATTGGATTTGAATCTTGGAATCTCTGGGGGTCTGGAGATGCCAGCAGTCATCTTGGCAGTACATGGAGCCTGAGAGTTAAGCCAAATGGAGAAGGAGGGACGGACAGTTGAGTTTTCAGAAATGTCAGTTATTTCACAGTTCTGCTTAAGCAGTTTGAGTTGGATTTTCTGTATTTGCACGGTGAGCATCCTGACTGTCCTAGACTGCAGGAGTGTCCCTGCTGTGGCCGCCGTGTTGCCCTGGCCGAGATGAGGTGCCGACACTGCTTGTTGACCGTTGTTGACACTTGAAGTGAGCTGTGTCGGTGCAGTGCCTTGAATTCACTCTTGTTCTATGCATTCAGCATTGCTAATGCGAAGAAATACTCCTTTATTCATTTTGTCCATTTTGCTATCACATTCCGAATTCCTTGACTTTTCACCTGCTCCATACTTGTTATTTTTGGAGATTATTTGAGAAAATTCCAGATAACATCAGTAATTCTTTGCTTTCTCCTTGAACAATAAGTATTATGGCATGTTGATAAAACCTGGTAGTCCTGCACCTAGCCCCAACTCCAAACATAGTGTTCAAACCTTTATTCAGATGCCTGCAATGCTTGACAGGGAAATTCCCAGGATCCCCCAAGCTCCCACGGAATCTACCATTGACTGCAACCAAAACAGTATTTTCTCATTCATAGTGGGAAGAGCCTATGAATACTGATAAAACTGAAGTCAGTTGTTTTTTTTCAAGAGAAGTTAGTTGCAGACAATTGTGAGTTTTAGTTTTTCTGAAAATGTAGATAGTTAATTTCGTCACTCATTACTTTTAGTATGAAAATGCAGCTGTATCTTGTGTGCATCACTGTCTGCTTCAGAATTATCTCTGAGGTCATCCACTTAGTCATTTGTTCTTTCATGCATTTACTCATTCACTCAACAAAGGCTTGTGGAGCACCAGTTCTTGCTCTTGGTATTAGGGATAGAGAGAACATTGATGATGGCCTGTCTTCCGAAGGAATTCATATGGATTGAATTTCTAGTGCTTGTTTCACAGTTAAGGGATGGAGTTCTAAAGAAATTTTCATTGTAATGTGGCTACTACATAAAGTATATCCTCCTGGTAGGTATTGGATAAGGATGGTGGCCCTCAGCCTTTTCATTCCAGGTCCCCACTCTTAGATGCACTGGGGAGTAGGACCAGGAATCTATATTTATAGCCAGCTTCCCAGGGTTTCTGTTCTAGATGGCCAGCTGCCTACACTTTAAAAATCTAATTTCTATAGGATTGTAGCTATGTTGAAAATTGGAGCTTGTAGAGGACTGTATATAAAGACTTTAGACCAGAGGAAGAATAAGGGCAAAACCTTTTTGCCTGGAATCAAGGACCATGGATAATGTGACCCAGGTTTATAAGTCCAGTTTCATCTCTCACTGTGCCCCCAAACAACTCTTTTTTAAAAGTAAAGTTTCACAATGTTTCAGTATTTTGGCTTATGAAACTCCCTTTCCCTTCTCTCCCCAACCATGGAATGCTCCTTGTTCCCCTCTCCTCCCAGAGAATCTGATTTTGATTCATCACCAAGATCTTGTCTAGTCAGTGCTCCTCAAGTTTTAATGGGCACACATATCACCTAGGAATATTGTAAACATGTATATTCTGACTCAGGTCTGGGCCAGGGCTCGAAGTTCTGCATTTCAAACACGGTCCCAGGTGATGCTGATCGTACTGGTCCATAGACCACCCTTAGGAGAGCAAGGTTCCAGCCTACAGTGAACTCTTCTCCGAATCTCTCCTGCTCTGGGAAATGTCCAATTCTGCGTCTGTCTCCTGGTATTGGTCATTTTTCCATAGGCCTTTCTTCTCTAAGGGAACTAATATTTACTGTTTACTTACAAAATGCTAAGCATTTCACATGTATTGTCTCAATGAACTCTCTCAAGTACCCTGATTAGATGGTATTCTCACCCCATTTTCTAGATTAGGGAATATGCTCTGAGAGATTAAGGCAGCGGTTCTCAACCTGTGGGTCGAGACCCCTTTGGGGGTCGAACGACCCTTTCACAGGGGTCGCCTAAATACATCCTGCATATTAGATATTTACATTACGATTCATAACAGTAGCAAAATTACAGTTATGAAGTAGCAACAAAAATAATTTTATGGTTGGGGGTCACCACAACATGAGGAACTGTATTAAAGGGTCGCGGCATTAGGAAGGTTGAGAACCACTGGATTAAGGGATAGTTTACCAAGATCACACACAATCGTCTTAAAAGCTATTGATCCAGTTTTATATGTGTTTAACGTCATAACAATACAGAGTGCATGGGTTTACACAGGATAGGAATTACATAGACTCCCAGTCTCCGTTGATAAATCATGAACCCTCCAAATCATGATTTTAAGTGTTTGTGATGATTCAGAATTCTCACAGTATATTATTGAGTGAAAACATCAGGATATGAAATTATCAGTAAGACCATTCTAATTGTGTCAAATACATACATATGTGTATGCACACACACACACACATATATGACAAAAGAGAATGATAATAAATATGATATGTAGTGGTTATTTTGGGGTGCAAGAACTGGTAGTATAGAGTTTCTGCTTTTATGCTTGGCTGTATTTTTGATTTTAAAAAAATGAGCAGGTACTGCTTTTTTAACCAGAAAAACCAATAAATACAATAAGGTATAATGAATCTATTGCTAGGACCAGACAAGACTTGTCGGCGAAGAACAGAGGCAGCCCCGTGAGGACTAGGGAGTGATGGATGTCCTGCGTATTCTAGAGCAGCGATGCCCAACTACACATGGGGTCAGCCTTTGAGGAGACAAGATTAGTTTTGGTTTAAACTGATTTCTAGTTTTTGTTTTAACTTGGGAAGGGTATTTATTATAGTTTAAAGTTATTTTCATTGAAGTAAAATACACATGCAGAAAAGCTCACATAGGATAATATGCTGTAGTGGGCCACGGGTAACTGAAACTATGGGAAGTGAAACCACAAATAAGAGAGAGAGTTATAATTTATTTTATGCAGTGCTCTTTTTGTGAGATTGATCAACAGTGCATGTTCTTGTGGATCTTTGGTTTTCACTGCTGTATGGTATTTCACTGTGTGAATAGAGCACTGTTGATTCTTTTAAAAATTATTTTTACTGACTTCAGAGAGGAAGAGAGAGGTAGAGAGAGATAGAAATAAAATAAGTATATGTGTTGTTACTGGTTGCTCAATGATGAGAGAGAATCATTGATGGGCGGCCTCCTGCACGCCCCCTAGTGGGGATCGAGCCTACAATCTGGGCAGGTGCCCTGACCAGGAATGAACCATGACCTCCTGGTTCATAGATTGATGCTCAACCATTGAGCTACGCTAACCAGACTGTTAATTAATTCTTGGTGGGCATTTGGGTAGTTTCCAGATTTTGGATATTATGTATAATGCTGTTATGAATATTCTAGTATGGGTTTTGGACAATAGTTTTTATTTAAATATATTCTGACAATTGTTTGAAATAGATTATACTGGTGGATTTTTGTGAATAGTGGTGTCCTAAAACTTTAAGGGTCCCTGGAGAGTTATGTAGATAGCTTGAGAGATTTTGAGGTAGTAGCTCAGAGGCAAGACTCTGGCATCTGTGGAGCACATTTTGAGAGATACCTTTATAAAAAAGAATATGGAACTGAGAGAGGCCATGGTTCTAATCTGTTTTTTTTTTTTATTTTTTTTTTATTTTTTTTTTATTTTTATTGATTAAGATATTACATATGTGTACCCTCTACCCCCCCCGCCCCCCCCGCTCATCCCCTCACCCCCCCATTGTCTGTGTCCATTGGTTAGGCCTATATGCTTGCATATAAGTCCTTTGGTTGATCCTTCCCCCTTGCCCCCACCCTCCCCTACCTTCCCTCCAAGGCCCGCCAGTCCAATCAAAGCCTCTCCGTCTCTGGATCAGTCCTTGTTCATCAGTTTATGTTGTTCATTATATTCCACAAATAAGTGAGATCTTGTGGTATTTATCCGCTCTCCAGTTCCATCGATGCTGTGGCAAATGGTAAGAGTTCCTTTTTCTTTTTCCTCTTCTTAAAGAATACCTTTCAGCATTTCATATAATGCTGGTTTGGTGGTGATGAACTCCTTTAGCTTTTCCTTATCTGTGAAGCTCTTTATCTGACCTTCAATTCTGAATGATAACTTTGCTGGATAAAGTAATCTTGGTTGTAGGTTCTTGGTATTCATCACTTTGAATATTTCTTGCCACTCTCTTCTGGCCTGCATGGTTTCTGTTGAGAAATCAGCTGACAGTCGGATGGGTACTCCCTTGTAGGTAACTGACTGTCTTTCTCTTGCTGCTTTTAAGATTCTCTCCTTATCTTTTGCTCTTGGCATTTTAATTATGATGTGTCTTGGTGTGGTCCTCTTTGGATTCCTTTTGTTTGGGGTTCTCTGCGCTTCTTGGACTTGTAGGTCCATTTCTTTCACCAGGTGGGGGAAGTTTTCTGTCATTATTTCTTCAAAAAGGTTTTCAATATCTTGCCCTCTCTCTCCTTCTGGTACCCCTATAATTCTGATGTTGGTACGCTTGAAGTTGTCCCAGAGGTTCCTTACACTATCTTCATACTTTTTGAATCTCTTTTCTTTTTTCTTTTTCGGTTGGGTATTTTTTGTTTCTTTGTATTTCAAATCTTTGACTTGATTCTTGGGATCCTCTTGTCTGCTGTTGGATCTCTGTAAAATATTTTTTATTTCAGTCAGTGTATGCTTAATTTCTAGTTGGTCCTTTTTCATGTCCTCCATGGTCTCACTATACTCCTTGAGGGATTCATTAAATTTATCGGCGGTTTCCATAAAATTTTTGACAAACCTTATAAACGTGGCCTTGAACTCTATATCCAGTCGTCTGTCCTCCTCCGTTTCTGACAATTGTGACCTGTTTCTCTGTCTCCGCATTTTGGCTGCTTCCCTGTGTTGATAGAGTGGCCTGCGCGCCAGGTGTCCTGTAGGGCCCAGTGGCTCAGCCTCCCCAGTTACCTGGGGTGGACACTCTTGGTGCACTCTTGGTGCCTTGGTTGTTGTAGGATCACTGGGAGGAATTGACCTCCAGGCCAATTGGCTGTGGGAAGCAGCTGTGTCTGAAGTGGGAGAATGGTCCCCCTCTGACCACTGGGTACAGTGGCTCCTGGATCTAAGGAGGTACTAATTCAGCCCCTGCCTGAGGCCTCACAGCCGGGCCACGAAGAGGCGCAGCTGTGAAGCAATGCAAGCCGCTGCGGGGCCTTGGGCCTTCTCTTGGAAGTTCCGGGTCTGGCTGGCCCGGCTGCAGTTAGGTAATTATCAGGTTGCAAAGGGCCGGGGCATTCACATGCAAAAGCCTCTGCCGCAGCCTGGGTGGGGCGGGGTCTCAGGGAGACAAAAGGGCGGAGAAGGAAGCTATGGCTGATTCTCTGCGCCCTGAGTCCCGCGTCTCAGTGTCCCGGTAATGGCTGCAAGCACCTCTGAGGGAAATCCGCCCTCAAGTTCGCCTGCTGCTGCCTGAGAGAGCAGCCTCTCCCCGTATGTGTCCTGGGTCCCCAGAGACTTCCCAGAACCGGAGATCAGGGCAGTCGGGAGCTTGTGATTCAAAAAGACAGCCGTGTCCTCAGGTGCCACCCCCTTTCCGCGCGCGAGAGCCACCGCCGTACCTCTGCACTCAGCCTCCGCAGCTCCTCTGGCTCTCAGCGTGCTTTTCTTTTCTTCTAGTTGTAGAAATTACACTCAGCCAGCCTTCCTGTTGTTCTGGACGATGTTTGCTCCGTCCTTTGGGATAATTTTCAATTGCTGTGGGAGGCGACTATTTCCCGGTGTTTATCTATGCCGCCATCTTAGTTTCTCCGGTTCTAATCTGTTTTTCCAACTTACTAACATGACTTGTTAATTTGTTTCTCCACCTATAATAATGCCTCCTTGAGTTGATTGTCTGGTTCAAATGAAGGAAATATGTGAAAATGCTGTCTTAAGCTATATATATAGCACTCTATATATAGGATATCATGTTTATCACCCAGAGCCTAACTGTGAGGGTAAAAAGAGACAGTAAGGAGTCAGAAATAATATCAGAAGCTAAGGTGACATGCCTCAAGGGTATTTGTCTAATGAGATCATACTACTTCTAAAAATTGTGGCTGCACAGAGAGATCTGATTCATAGAGGATTGAGTCTTTTCATCCTACGATATCAAAGCCTTTCGGAATGAACATGGGTGGGCCCACAATACACTGAGTCAGTAGATGATCCATTGTAGGTTGGTCAAGAAGGTAAAATTGAAATATTATTTCATATTCCTTGAACTCCATAACAAGATATAGCACAGAGATTTACACATTAGAGGAGCTAGAATAACTCTCCCTGACTCCCAGTTTCCTGCCTCTCTCCCACCCTCTCTGTGCTACAGCCTCACTGAACGTAGAGTCCTAAGTATCCCATGTTCATTCCAGCTTCAGCACTTTTGCCCGTGCTCTGACCTTTCCCTGGAGTATGTTCTCTGTCCACTGAATATTTATCATTTGGCCTTAACTTAAAGAACATTTCACAGTGGGGACTTCCCTGATCTTTATGTGGGATCTCTGGTTACATAATCTCATGTCATCCTCATGTCACCTGAATGTCTTCACTAGATCACCACCGTCACACTGCTGACCTTGCATAGCTGATTGATCAGGTGACCGTGTTTGCCTCATTTACTGCAATATCCTCAGAGCCCAGCAAATAATAGATCAGTACTTTTTTTGTGTGTGCTGCTGCTTCTCTTTACAGAGCCTTGGAAGCTATGGGCAAGGGTACTAGTACTTCAGAATTGATGCTGGCTGCATGCAAGCATGCCATGCCCAAAGGGCATAGGATGGCCAATGCTATTTACTTTTGATACTTCACAATCTCAATGTTTTCTTTTTGGAATCAGAAAAGAGGAGGCTTATGTTTATGTTGATTGCGAATTTTGGGCAGGCTTCAGAGAGCTGCTGGATAGGTATCCTTGCAAGCAAGCCTTGCCTTGCATCATAATTTCAGAACTCTTTCCGAAAGAAAGGTATCAGAGCTAGCATCCACTTAAGACAGAGTGACTCACATCAGGTCATGAGCTCACCGACTCACCCAGGAATATACTGTTTTGTGTTTTGAATTCAAAATGGCCATTGAGATCAGAGCCAGAATGAAAATGATGTTTAGAGAGGTTATTGTTATTTGGATCTGGGAATAAAAAGCAGCCTTTATTTTTTGTGTGTGTGTCATTTGCTACTGCCATCCAATCTTTGGCCTTTTAGATTGAGGAGTGGGAGAGATGGGGCCTATTAGAGGTGGAGCTCTGGTTATCCATCATCCATCCATCCATCCATCCATCTATTGGCTAAATAGATGCAGAGTCACAGAGTTCCACATCCAAGCTCTTGAGTTGGAAAGAGGCATTATGTCTATTTTGGAATTTCTTAAGGCATCAAATTTGTGTAAGACAGTGATAAAAGGGGTATTTAGACAGGAAGAGAAAGAGCAGAAGAGCTAACAACAACAACAACAACAAAACAGCAAAAGGGGAATTTTGACATTTTGCTAGACTTAGAAAATTTGGGATGAAAGGATATTTTAAGTCACCCAATCTTGCCGTGTCTTACATTTATTTGCTTTCTTGCTCATTATTCATTCAGCTTGGTGGTTTTAAGTGCTCAGACTCTGGCATTAGACTGCTTGGGTTTGAGTCCTGGCATCGCCTCTTGCTGAATTCATGGAACTGGTCGGAGTGTTGAACAGTCCTGTGACTCAGTTTGTACATCTGCAGAATGGCAACAGGTAAAATGAGAAAATGGATGTTGTAAGGATTAAATGAGATAATGGGTGTAAAGTATTTAAAGCTCAGTGCCTGGCGCATAATGAACGCTCAATCCAGGCTGGCTTTTATTACTCACGAAGACACTGTGCTGGTACCAAGAATAAAGTACAGTCCCACACTGTGGAATTTCCTATTTAATGACAGAGAAAAAACTCAAACGATTATCCAATGTTGTTATAAACCCTACAGTAGAGAACAAATGGGACAAAGTGTGCTGTCAACTCTGGGGGTGGAGAAGCTGTATTTGATATGGAAGGGGTAAAAGAGAGTCTTTTCGACAAAAGACTTGCTCATGGAGATTTGTAGCTCTGGAATGGTCAGGGAAGTTGGATGTGGCTGGCTCAGAGGCGTATGGGTGATGGGACTGAGCTGATAGGTGGGGAACTTCAAAAACTCCCACCCTGTGGGAGGTGATTGTGGAGGGCCCTGCATGTGTGTTGTCACTGGTTGCTCTGAGTTCATCTAACAGAGCTAGTCATGTCAACATTTGTTCCTGAGTGTATCTTGGGGTGTGTTAGACTCATTGTTTATAAAATCTTACCTTGAACTTTGAGTTTGGAAGGGGCATTTCATTTATTTCAGGTTTTTTTTTTTTTTTTTTTTTGGTTGAGAACAGATTTATGTGAGATGTAGCTAAATTCTACCATTGCTTTTGCTATAAGTTGACTGGTCCAACTCCATCATAACCTTTGGCATCATCTGAGACCATCTTTCATGCTCTCAAAAAGCATTTTCTGTCCTTACAATCAGAGCAATTTAAAAGGACCTGCTATGGCCCTGGCTAGTGTTGCTCAGAGTTCTGCACACCAAGGGTTACTAGTTTGATTCCTGGTCAAGAACATGTATCTGGGTTGCAGGTTCAGACCCTGGCCCCTGTCGGAGTATGTACAGGAGGCAAACAATTGATATGTCTCTCTCACATCGATGTTTTTCTTCTCTTCTCTCTCTCCCCCACCTCCTCCCTTCCTCCCTTTTACTCTCTCTAAAAGTCAATGGAAAAAAAATATACTTGCTACATGCAAGGAGTTGAGAGCATTGACATTAAAAAAATCATTTTTTTAACTCTAAGTTATCTCTCTCATCTTTACTGTTTTCTCTTCCATTTAAATTTTATTTTTATCTTAAGTGCTCTTTTCATATTTTATTTCTTCCTCTGCCACTGCTTCTACCCCAAACTCATCCCTTCTCTAGCTTCTGTGACACAGTAGTTTCAAATTGTGCTTGTCACTTTTGGGGTTCTGTGGAATTCAAGGGCACTGTGGTTGAACTTTAAAATTTGCACTCTGACTTCCACCTGACTTGCTTTGTGTGTTGAGTTTCTTTTAAAAAAAAATATTTTATTGATTTTTTTACAGAGAGGAAGGGAGAGGGATAGAGAGTTAGAAACATCGATGAGAGAGAAACATCGATCAGCTGCCTCCTGCACACTCCCTGCTGGGGATGTGCCCGCAACTAAGGCACATGCCCTTGACCGGAATCGAACCTGGGACCCTTGAGTCCGCAGGCTGACGCTCAATCCACTGAGCCAAACCGGTTAGGGCAATGTGTGTTGAGTTTCTAAGTAAGATTTTGTTTGGAGAAATGGTTCTGAGGTTATAGAAAGTTTAATGTTATTTATGGCCTTAGGATACTGAGTTATAATTCACTTTCCATTTTCCTTAATTACTTTATAAATAGAAAAACAGATTTGAGTAGGACCTCTTTCAGATACATTTGTGTCTGTGTATTTTTTTTTTTTATAGGTGCTCTCTTGAACTATTTCTTTCCTTTATTATTTTGCTTACAAATGGTGGTATTTGATGTGGCTTATGTGGAGAAATGTGCTGTTTTATTTTTTGCTTGAGTTATAAAGTCTGCATGACGTTCTTGAATCTTGCTTTTAAAAAGTTGTCATCGACTAGCACTGTGAAGCACTATATACACCAATGGCATGTAAAGTTCAAATGGAGGAATATTGTGTATATTTGATAGGTTGTGTGAAAAAGGCATTCCATGAGGCCGGCACATTCAGGTGCCCACCTTCTGCTGGGAATGAGACCACCACCTGCCCCACAGTCCACATCACAGGGAAGAGGGAGAGTCAGAAAGAAGAGGAGGAGGCAGTGATTTTGTATTTATTAGATTGTAAAACTCTGTAGCTAACTGATAACTCTGTCTTACAGATTTTAGTAGTTTGGCAGGGAAGGAAGGAATCGCTGGAAAGAGTAAGTGTGATCCCTTCATTCATGACTGAGAAGATGACTCCTCTTCCTCTTCTTTCTTTCTTATGCCAAATAATTAAGCCTAATATTAATGGAACAAGATGGGGGTGAATAGGGGAAATGTGTTATAGGACCTTTTAAGATTTTGGTAAGCAAATAGATACAGTGCAAAATACAGTAAGTGTTTCCTTGCTGTCTGAGTTTTACTTCTCTCAAGCTTAGAGGCTGCCTGAGTTCCCTCCTTGACTTATAAGCGAACCAAACTGTACATATTGTATTACCTTCAGATCTTTCCCTGCAAATCTGATTCTCAGACACTGTGTTCCTTTTCTGAGCCATGTTGCATTTGTCTGCATCATTCTTGCCTTTAATATGAAGTTATCAAATTCCATATACATCCTATTCTTTCCTTGTGCTCTGATATACGTATAAAAATAGTTTTGATCCAAATATATTCTGTCATGAAGGACTATAAAGATTGTATAGCACCAGGAATAAAACAGTACCTGTAAATTGTGATTACGTGAGTAAAGTTGTATCAGGGAAAAGATACTGGCAGGGAATATGCTAAGATATTAATATCTTCTGTGGCAGGAAAGGACAGTAATAATAAAACTTCCTGCCCCATTTGCTGAAGGCCTTTTATGTAATAGGAATTACCCAAAGTGGTTCCCTGTACTCACTCTCACACTGCTTTAATATAGCTGTAATGATCCCCATTTGCCAATGAGGAGATCTGAGACTCAAATAGGTCAGGTGACTTACCAAAGTCATAGTTTCTGTGAGTGGCAGAGTTGGGCTTCAGAGACAATTCTGTTTGTATTGAAAGCTGGAAACAGAACTAAAGTAGTGATCATGCATCCTGGATTCGAATATCGGTCTCTCCTCCACTGGATGGCTTGACCCCAGTCCGCCAGTTCTCATTTGTACGATGATGGGGGTTGAAATGGAGCATCCACCGGGGGCCCTCTAGTGCGGAGAGTCCACAGACCCAGGTTTCCAGTTTGCTGGTGTGCCTCTCTTACTCAAAGAATAAGGTTGTTTCCTGAGATTGGGTTGATGGTTTTACTATAATTTCTCACTTCAGACACTGCCTGCGTCAACTAGGAAGTGCATATCTCACAAAGGAAGTAGTATTATCAGCACATATTGTGGTTGGTGGGAAAATTGGAGGGGAAAGGACTCAGTGAAGTTCAGACCCTTTTGCTTTTGTTTGTCTAAATCAAGGAAAGGAAATATGTGAGGGCTGACATGATTGACATGGCGCTTCAGGGCTCTGGCTCGAGTGTGGCTCATCAGTTCTAGAAAAGATTTCCCAGTTAGCTGGCTGAATAGCCTCCTGGCAGACAGCTGCCTGCACAGCTGGGACACCAACCCTCACTCATCATGTGGGATGCAGTAGGCATGGCTCCTGACTGGTAATATTCATGCCCATCCGTTTAGATAACATGGGGCCCTCGTGAACATGGGTCAGCTCCATCCTCCTCTTCCTCCCTCCAACCTCTTCCCCTGACCTCCCATCCGTGCTTGTTTCCATCTACTTTGCAGATGTCCTTTCTATCTGGGTATATCATGCTAGTCTCTACACAGTCGAAGGAAATTGCCAGGTGTGCATCACAGTTAAAATCACAAAATCCTGAAGCCAGAAAAGATCTGAAGACAACTTGTGGCCCAGTCTGCTCATCTCATAGACTAAGAGGCTAAGATTAAGAGAGGTCACACACCTATCTGCAATAGAGAAACTGATTGGTATGTCTCCTAATATATTTCTGGAATTCCCTACCCGTGACCTTGGAGTTCCTCCCATTATATTTCTAGAATTTTCTCCCAGGTGGCCTAAAACTAGTGTTAGATCAAACATTGACAGTTATTCTCACAGACATTTCCTGAATGGACAAGACTGAAGTCATCCTTGAACAGAATGATAAGGACAATATCCCTGATGCAAATCTGTATGGGTAGGACAATCACTTGCAAGAGAGAGATGCTGTCAAGAGAGAGCTAGAGTTACTAGATCCTCTAAATACCTAGGTAAAAGCATTTTATTTATGGAGCCAAAAGGCACTGCTGGAGGGAGGGAGGGAGTACAATCCTGGGAACTAGAGGGCCAGGATCTATTGATTCCTTCATCCCTCTTCTTTCTCATTCACTCCTCTACCCATCTTCTGTATCCTCCCCTCCTTTATTCTCATAGCCTTGTTCTTCCACTTCTCATTTATCTTCCTTTTCATGGTAGAGTCTCTTTTGGAGAAGGGGTCACTTCTTGTTTGGAGGTTGAACCGAAAGTGGGTCCCACATTACAGAGTCAGGACACTTCCTGGGTAACACCATTAAACAACCTCGAAAGCCTTGGAGACCCAGAAGCATCATCCTGTGTCATCACTTCCTGCCCTTTGCCCTGTAGGATCCAGTTTCATTTTGTCATCTTTTTTAATTTCTATAAGAAGACAGGGATAAGCACCCACATTTGACAGGTAAGCAGAATGAGTCACACAGAGGTAAAGCTGTGGTCTGTGATTGTGATGTGAGATTGGTAAATGCCAGAGAGGGCTTTTAGATTCTAGGTCTGGGGCTCTGTATCCAACTTGAATGTACATAAACATCACGTGGGAATCTTGTATCTCATGACTTAATAGATCTGGAGCAGGGATGAAGATTCTGCACTTCTAACAAGCTCTGACATGATGCTGGGCTGCAGACTCCCCTTTGTGTAGATGATTTTGTACCACACCATGCAGTTTTCCATCTTGGAACCTTAAATCCTGTGTGTGTGTGTGTGTGTGTGTGTGTGTGTGTGTGTACAATTGGATTTCCCATGTAGTTCTGGATGTTGAATCTTAACTTTCTCTTGAGTAACTTGGTCAATATCTGTACTTCCACGAAAGAGCACGTGGTAAAATCATATGGCTTAGCCAGAACACAATTGGGCTTGCTGTCTCATGATCATTGAAGGAAGCAGCTGATTCTTGGACCTGAGGACTCCTCTCAAGGGTATAGGACACGGGAAGTGTTACGATGAGTAAGCATGGGACTGCCATTTCTCACCTAGTAAGACAACTGGTCTCAAATAAGAAGCCCCCCAAACTCATTATCTTACTCAGTCCCATCCACAGAGGAAGAGCTGTAGAAGCAGCTGCAGGACAAATATCAAGGCTCTCAGAATATCTGGCATTCCTGCCTATAAGGAAAAGTACAGAGTGAAAACTCTGGAGGAAATGGCAGTGACTCAGCATGTGGTGCTCATGTTTACAAAGGAGGAGAAGGGGAAAAGGTCATGTCCTACCAAATCCCAGGAAGCAGCCTAGTCCTCCTGCCTGACTCAACACTTTGTAAAGAAAGCTCAGTGAAAGCCAGGAACGAGAAGAGAAACTAGTAAATATCAACATGAACCCAGCCTGCCAAGCACCTTGAGGACTGACACTGCACTTGCCTCTATAGGGCCTTTTGATTTTCCAGAGATTGATCATGCGCGCGCACATGTCTGTAAACACACACACACACACACACACACACACACACACCCCAAGGAGGCCTGAGAAATGCTTTTAGAGGAAGAAAAAGGATTTTGAATTTTCTTTGATTTTAAAACCACATTCACGGAGGCAAGGTAGATATGTAAGAACAGGGAGCAATTCTGAACTTTCTATTTTCTTTGTAATAAAAAGATGAGTCATGATGGGTTCTTGCATCCTTCTGGCTGGATCTTTGAAGCTGGGGCCCTTTAAGGTCCCATTATAAATACTTTTCATTCCCATGTTCCATAATTCTAGCTGAGCAACAAGATTAGAGTCGGCATGTAGGTAGACCCCTTCCCCCACTCTTGGAGAATTGGTGTTTTCCCAGTTAACTTAGGTGATGGAACAGAAATTGCAAGATGACAATAACCTGATGATCTTTGAATCCACAAACCTGATCACTCTAAACTTCCAAGCAAACTCATAAAAATGAGGAGTGGAAGTCAGTGCAGAGATCCCCACATAGTGTGCTTTACCATCATCATCTCCAGCCACTCCTTTAATGCCGCCCTAACCTCTTATCCCTACTGAAATATTTCTCATTCCTTGAACCATTCATGTTTTTCCACATTTCATTATCTTTGTTCATCTGCTGAACTACTTGTCATTAAAAAAGCCTAGGTCATCAACTGCAAACCTCTTACAGTCACTTTGGAAAAGGCTTTGCCAATTTCTTAGAAAGTTAAACATATACTTACCAATGACCCCAAAATTCCATTCCTAGGTATGTACCTAAAGTAAAGGAAAACAAGGCCCACGCAAAGACCTGTACGTGAATGTTCATAGCAGCTTTATTCATAATAGCCTCAAACCAGAACATTCCAAATGCTCATCTGTTGAATGGCTAAACAAACTGTGTTACATCCACACAATTGAAGACTACTTCAGCAATAGGAAGAATCAAACCACTGATACAACAAAATGGTGAATCTCAAAAGCATTATGCCAAGTAACAAAAGCTAGACACAAAAGTTTATATCTCAAATAATCCCATGTATGTGGTATTCAGAAAGAGGCAAAACTATAGGTACAGAAATCAGATCAGTGATTGTCAGGGACTGGGGTGAGGGGGAGTGTATAGATAGCATTTGGGGGTGACCACTTTTATATTTTGATTGTGCTGGTGGTTATATGATGATAATATATTTGCCAAAAATCATCAACCCAAACATTTAAAAAGGATGACTTTTGCTGAATAAAAATTGTTGTTCAATAATCCCAACTTAAAAAAAATTCTGGCTCACAGATCAGTCCCTTTTAGATACTGTCAGTTGCAACCATAAATCTCCAGTATAGTCCTCCAGTATAGCATTCACCACCTTAAACTATAGTATAAACACATCACCTGAGGACTTTGTTAAAATGTGGATTGCAATCCACTGGATCTGGAGTAAGCTTGCAGATTCTGCACTTCTGACAAACTCCAGGATGGTGCTTGTGCTTCTGGGTTGCAGACCATCCTTTGAGTAGTTGGCCTTGTACCACACTTTGCAGTTTCTATCTTGGAACCTTAAATACTTGTTAGATGATTGGGTTGCCCAGGTGGTCCTGGATGTTGAATATTGCCTTTCTCTTGAGGAACCTGGTCATGTCCCATACTTCTACTTGTGGGTACATAGGAAAATCACAGGCTATGATGACATTTTGTATACAGAGGGGCCTTGACTTACGAGTGTCCCGACTAACGAGTTTTTTGAGATACCAGCTGTCTCTTGGCCTATTTTTTGCAATGAGTTGAGAGAGTAATTTGAGTTAACGAGCTCCTTAGTGAGCTCAGTTAGTGAGCTCGGTCTCGGAACGAATTAAACTCGTAAGTCAAGGCCGCACTTTAGTCCACTGTGAGCCTTTCAAAAGCAAAGTCTGTGTGTTGTTCATTTGCTTTTTTACGGATGATCATCGGCTCCTGATAGGCACTCTGAAAAGCTCTGTGGAGTGGAGGGATGAGTGCAGTCCTTTTCTTAACCAGTAGGAACTGGAAGAATATCAAGCTTTTGAACATAATGAGTCCATTGAATGCAGTAACTAAGGCAGGAGCCAGGCAGACACTATAATCAGTACACATCCAAAGTTAACTGGCACTTGTCTATCAGTAGGCCTGCGTGTTTCCTAAAGTCCTTTCCTTTCTTTAGCAGAAGCTGCCCCATAGTCTTCTCTTCCACCCCCTGGGCCTGGCATTCTGTCATTATTCTCATAGGCCTGTCGATTATTGGGGTCAATGTGTCTCATTGTTGTACTAATGATCCATATTCAAGCTGGATCTCCAAGGTCTTAGGGATAGTTGAACTTACTATGCCTGGAGCTCTTAGCTGGACAAGTCTAAAGGTAACCTGACTAGGTGTGGACAGTTAAGGGACAGTCCATGGTCAACCAACCTAAGTTCTAGACCTGGTTTCATCAGTAACTATCTTTGTGATTTGGCCAAGTCATGTACCCTCTCTAAGCCTCCATTTTCTCCTCTGAAAAATAGGAACTGGGGTGAACCAGGTGATGGCAAAACTAGTCTTCATCCTTAAAAGTCTGAGATTTGTGAGTCATAAAACCTTACCCATTCCTGCTGAAAGTAGTATGAGGGTTTAAAGATAGCTCAAATTCTCCTCATTTAACTGGATAAAAATCCCAGTCCAGATGGTTGGTGTCTCCAGAATGACATACTCTTTACACATGAGGACTTGATTTGCCAAGTTACCCCACTATTTGCATCTCACATTCTATCCCAACAGATTTATTCAAGAGGGAAAGGCTTATATGAAAATAATCTCAAAATAAGACTACTTGGGGGAACTTTTCTGGCCATGCTAATTATCGACTTCAGCCTTGTGTGGTTTCAGATGGACAGCTGTGTATGAATATTAATTTTTCTTTGAGGGCTTTTAAAAAAGATTTCTTTGTTTTCATAACACAATCAAGAGAATTGGTGATTCTGACAAAACAGCAATTAAATGTGTGCCACATCTCAACTTGTAAAATGACATGAAGTTTCTGGGAACAGGTCATCTTAAATGCAATTTGTTTCCTTTGTCATGTTATTGATTGAAACAGTTATGATCTTAGCTCTTCAGTCCTTTCAAACAATTTTATTTTAGAATCTTTCTCATCTTCTTTTGAGGTTACCTTTCTAAGTGCCAACATGTTAATTTTTGCCCATTGCTCTGACTTATTTAATTTGACAGATCCTAATTTTTCCATTGTTTATTCTGATTTTTGTTCTTCACTTCTCTCTCACATGTTGGATTGTTTATAGATCTTCCCACTGTAATTTTCTGTACCATCTGGTTAAGTTGTGTGGCCAACATATCATCTGATCTCCAAAGATTCATGCTCCTCTTCAGCTGGTAAGTGGTTTCCTAGCCAGGACTGCATTTCCCAGCGCCCTTTGCATCAGGCAGGGCTGTAAGACTAGTTCTGGCCAACGACATGTGAGTGGAAGTGGTGTGTCACTCACTGAAGAGATTAAGAAGCAGGCTCACCTTCTTTATGGTCTTTCCTCATTTGTCATCTCAATGAGGAACTCTTGAAGGACTAGAGGAGGGTCAGGCTGCCAGAAAGAATGAGGCAGCCTTGCCTTAGCTGGATTGGTTCAGTGGTTAGTACATCAGCCCATGGACTGAAGGGTTGCAGGTTTGATTCTGGTCAAGGGTGCATACCTGGGTTGTGGGACATGTGTGGGAGGCAAGCAGTCGATGTGTCTCTCTCACATTGATGTTTCTCTCTCACTGTCTCTCCCCCTTCCTTATCTTCTCTCTAAAAATCAATGGGAAAAATATCCTGGGGAGAGGATTAACAAAAAATAAAGCTAAAAAATGAGGCAGTCTTAATGCATAGATGACCATGTGGAAGGCCATCAGACAACCAGCATTGGGCTATCCATGAAGGGAAATAGCATTTCTTTTATGTTCTGTCACTGAGTTTACTGAGGTGATTTGTTAATTTTATTTACTGAAGAAAGATCTAGAGCAGTGGTTCCTAATATGGGGCATGCGCTCCACAGGGGGGGGCAATGTGATTTTTAAGGGGGGCAACTCGAGAATGAGTTACTAACAGTGAATTTTTTTGCATTTCTTATGGTTTTAGGGGCTTCATCTACAGTATATAAATATATATTGTGACATATTTATGCATTTCAGTTCTTTATTATGTTTTGAAATGTTATTTGCTATTTTTTTATATCACTTCATATTATTTTTTAAAACAATTTCTTGGTGATTTCTTCCTCATTACTTCAGCTGTCCTTTCGTTCTTTTATTTTTCTATTTCATGGATGCTATGTTCTTTGGAAGCTCGTTTAGACCAACTTAATGGCCTTTTAGGCTTCCTCCACATGAACAGGAGCTCACTTTTTGAATAATAGGAATTATATGCCATGCAGGGGCTGAGAGGGAGGTATCGGGATTTTAGAGATGCTTAGGTGGGCATGGCCAGAGCCATGTTGGGAACCACTGGGCTAGCGGATTCAACACTAATGTAAATTTTAGGAGACAGGTTAGGATCTTCTGTGTTCAGATGTACCCTTTTGCTCATGTGTAAAAGGCTGCTGGATTATTTTGGATGTGTGAGGAGTGGATACAGGAGATTAGAGTTGATTGAGGGGAACAGGGTATCATGTGAAGCATAAAGTCAAGTAAGAGGGAAAAGACCTAGATTTCAGGTCAGGCTCCGCTCCTCTGCCTCTATTACATTGGTCTGGTTACTTAATTGATCTGTGCTTCAATTTCTTCTCGGTAACATTGGTATAATAGCACTTTCTTTGTAGTCTTGTAACAGACCAAATGATGAATTACTTAGGTGCTTAACACAGAGCCTGGAATATTTTGCCAAATGTCAGTTACTCATCAATCTCTCTTTGTTTTTAAGCAAAACTGGTAAATTACTATAAACTTGTTCATTGAATATTCACCATGTAGAACAATGTCTGGCATATAGAGGTTCAATAAATAATGATTATCTGAAAGAACAAAGATCCAGTTTTTTTGTTCGTTTTGTTTTTGAAAAAATATATTTTATTGATTTTTTTTTACAGAGAGGAAGGGAGAGGGATAGTCAGAAACATCGATGAGAGAGAAACATCGATCAGCTGCCTCCTGCACACCCCCCACTGGGGATATGCCTGCAACCAAGGTACATGCCCCTTGATTGGAATCAAACCTGGGATCCTTGAGTCCACAGGCTGATGCTCTATCCATTGAGCCAAACCAGTTAGGGCAAAGATCCAGTTTTTATCCTGTTTTTCTTTTCATGTACTATTGGAAGCATTTTCCTATCAGTTATTTGTAAAAACCTGATTTTAGAATGGTTGCTCTGGTCAATCTATAATAATAAAAGGGTAATATACTAGTTAGATCAACATCTTCTGGACGTCATTCCGGACATCCTTCCTGGGGAAGCCAGCCAGGTCCCGGGTGCTGGAGGGAAGCCGGTGCTTGCAGCTGGGGGAAGGAAGGCCTACTCTTGCATGAATTTTTGTGCATCGGGCCTCTAGTATTTAATAAACGTATACCTAATAGTGAAATTCTCTTCAATGTTGTCAGCAGGTAATCACTTTCTCTAAAGATGCTGATGTTGAGCAGTATATATTTTGCAGTTTTTCTTAGGTAATATATGCAGCATATTTTTTAACACTGGCTTGGGTAGCAAATTGTCAGTTATTGCAGGTGAATTAGATTATTGGAAATAGTCACAAGTCACTTCTGACCAAGTTGTTGAATATGAGGGATGGTTTGGCTTGAAGAAAAGAGCCTAATGCATAGATTTAAAATATTGGCTCTGATTTCATAAAGTACAACTCCAAAGTTACACTGAGCAAAAGAATTTATGTTGGAGTAAGTGGATAGGCATACAAGGGGGCTGCTTTGAAAAAAAGTGACTTATTCAAATCTGTATGTTCCACAATTTTAAATCATATATCAGGTCAGTGGAAAACCATTCCATTTCAAAGAGATATTCATGACCAAACTTTCACAAAGTTTGCCTTTAGAAACAAAAACTCTTGGTTTGACATTTTGGTTAAAGAGCCCAAAGGGAACTCTGTTGAGAGTTCAATATAGAAAGTTTTCAACTTCTGGTTTTCAGAAGACTAGCTGGTTGAGAAAATTCAAATACTGCCATGGGGTAATATATCTTGGATAGATTTTTTGAGTTCCTTCTAAATATTTGGGATCCTACTAAATATTTGATCCTACAGTGATATCAAAGAGATGGTAAGACCTTTACTTTCTGGGAAATAAAAACCTAAAGAGAGAAGGGCAGTATCATTATCACTATGTAATGCCCTATAATACATTTTAAGAATTTGACGAGAGAGCCAGGCAGGGTTCTCTCATTGCCTGATACTCATTACCACCTTCATAGAGTAATAAAGTTATTTATATACCTATAACAACTTTACAATTTACAAAGAAATTTCATATACTGTATTCCATTTGATGTTCCAACGAGCTAAGTAAACGTGATTACCTCTAATAACGTGATTACCTCTAATCACATGATTACCTCTAGTCACGTGATTATTTCAGATGGAATAAATAACCAGAGGCTGAAAGGGCGTGTGATTTGTCCCAGGTCACTCAGTAGATAGTGATTTATCTGGGACACTGCGTACACACCGACCTGGGACGCTAAGAAGTTCACAGTGTACTTTTCTTTAATCTCTTTGAAACAGCGCAACATTTTGATTCATTGGTTTTATAAACTGGCTTCAAAACGTACAACGTGATATGGTCTCCGGCTCTATAGTACTCTCAAACGGAGCCACATGTGAGGAAAAAAAGGCACATTCTTACAAGCCATTCTCTATGGAGAAGCTAAAGTCACACTTAAAAAATGTGTCAGAGTATGTCCCTCCCCTGATTAAACCCCCAGTGGTTTTCCAGCTCACCTGAAATAGCACCCATGTCCTCACTAGTTCTAGAAGCCTGTGTTCTGTCTCCCACCTAAAGCTCATTCTCATCTCTGACCCTTTCCTTTTCTCTACACCAGCCCACAAGCCTTGCTCCTGTTTCTTGAACCAAAAACTCATTATTGCCTTATAGTTCTTGTATCTTCTGTTATTGTACATGCAGCTGGGGTGCCGTTGGAATGTTTTAAGCAAGAAAACGACATGATTTGTTTGTTGAATGGAGGAAGGAATTGGCAGTGATCTGTGGTGGCTGGGAGTAGGGGAGAGACATCACCCTTCTAGCCCTTATGTATGATGCCTTTTCACCTAAAATAACCCAAAGTCATCATTTGTTTAACCAATTTCTTCAAAGCCGCTTGCATTCGATGCCCAGACAAATTGTTCCAGGAACATTGTACTCACGTAGGTTGAGATCAAGGGCTTTCTCATGGAGGCTGGACTCATTGTCATTAGGAGGGAATTTCAAAAACCATGACTCAGAAAGCAGCCTCAGTGCTGAAGCAGGTCTCTTCAGGGACTGTTCTCCTACCACCTGTGTTGTATCAAGATGCTTCTCCAGGTAGAGGCACCGATATTTAAAGACTTGAGAGGGGAGAGATTTGAGGGATGTCAAGGAGCCCAGTCCTGAGGGAATCACACTATTGAAGTGCATTCAGTGTATTTCCACCCAACAGCTAAGTCAGTGTTATTAAGTGCAGGAGTTGTCCAGACAAGCTATGCCTCAGGAAAAAGATTTCACCATTTAACTGGGGGTGTTAAATTGCTGTAACTCTGACTGTGGATCAGAAATAGCTGTTCATAATGACGACTGCGGAAGGCTTTGTATTAAACTGGTCATTCCTCAGCTGTCAGAGGTAGCTGTATATGGAGCCAGATCCAGTGCTCTACACTAACTGTGAATCATGACTTCAGGTATTGGAAAGGACCTTCTCTTGCTGACCCAGCGAAATACTTTGCCTGCCTGCTCAGTGGTTCAGAAAATTATTTTAAGAGCAGACAGATTCATGATAGACCCATACAATGAAATTCTGAGGATTGCGAATGATCTAGACTTACATATAATGGCATGAAAATCTATCCAAGATATATTATCAAATGAAAATCAATACTACAAGTTCATATAGTTTTATAAAAATTACAGATAAACATCTATTTTTTACAGCTTTATGAAATACAATGGACATATAACATTGTATACATTTAAGGTGTGATGACTTGATATGGGTATACATTGCAGAATGGTTACCACAATAAAGTGAATTAGCACGTCCTTCACCTCACATAATTACCATTTTGTGGTTATGATGAGAACATTAAAGCTCCACTCTTATTGTACTTTTAGATATGTAATAGAGCAGCGGTCGCCAACCTTTCGGACCTCACGGACCACCAGTGGTCCGCAGACCACCGGTAAGCGACCGCTGTAATCGAGTATTGTTAATTATTGTCACCGGGCTGTGCCTTGGATCCCCAGCACTTGTTTATCTTACAACTCAAAGTTTGTACCCCTTTAGCCAGCATCTCCTCATTTCCCTCACTCCTCAGCCACTGGCAACCACTCATGTCTCTGAGTTTGATGTTTTTAGATTCCACACGTAAGTGGTTTCATTCAGTACTTGTATTTCTGTGTGTGACTTATTTCACTTAGTGCAATCCCCTCAAGGTCTATTTATATATATATTTAAGGGAGACAAAGGAGATAAGTGTGACTATTATACACCTGATTGTCAGCAGGGGTAACTAATGGGTCATAGGATTTCCTGTGCTTCCCTGCAAGGGCACGTCCTGGTGGGCAGGAATACATACAGATGTACACCTCCTAAGGTAGTCATTTTCAAATCCAAGGTTTATTGGTCTGAAATGCTAGTAAGTAAGACAGATCAGAGTGGAATTCTCTCACTGAGATGCAAGAGAGGAAGCAGATCTGTTTGTATCCCCGCTCCCCTGTCCCTCCAGCCCCCTGCATTTGTCCCCAGGCATCTCCTGGGAACAATGAAAACAAGGAAACACTGTTTGGATATGGCCCTGGGGTGTGGGGAGCAAGCCCTGGAGTTGGGTTTTACAACAGTGACCTTAAAAACAGCCGTAGGTCTAATGAAAAATCCAACTAGCCAGGACTGCATTCCTTCAAATGTGCTGTGGTCACGGCAGCCAAGGTATTAAGTTAAATATTAAACAAATGCTAAGGAATCCTTTATGGTCTAAGACTTAGTATCTTTGTGTCCTTTGGTGCCATGAGACTACTGCTAGAGTGGACAGATCTGAGGAGGCTATGATCGCAAACCCAGCAGGATATTGTGCAGCTGTTACGCACAAGAGCAGATCCCGTTACTCAGGGAGAGCCAGAGTGCGACTGTTTATCGCCTGTGGGCTGGAGAGGGTTTAGTCGGAGCTTTGAGAAATGACGTGGAAAAGGTTTTTATTTGCAGAGCTTCCAGTATGATGGCTGCTGAGCTGTTTTCCAAGAGCTCAGACCCCAAGAATGCATTTGCATGGACAGAGAAGGTGGGTGGCCTCGACACACTGGGTGCCACCCCAACTTACAATGATGAGTTGTTTCCCTTTTATGTATTGCTAGGCCAGTTAAGGGTTTATTTGAAAAAAAAAAAATCTGTAGAATAGCACAAGTTTGAACACTGCTGCCTGACCTATCCATCGGTGTGCTGGAAGTGGAAGTGCATTTGAATTGGGTCAAGTGCTGATTTCTCTAAGCTCAGAGTTCATATTCAGAACAGAAATATTGCCCTAACTGGTTTGGCTCAATGGATAGAGCATCGGCCTGGGGACTCAAGGGTCCCAGGTTCGATTCTGGTCAAGGGCATGTACCTTGGTTGCAGGCACATACCCAATAGGGAGTGTGCAGGAGGCAGCTGATTGATGTTTCTCTCTCATCAGTGTTTCTAACTCTCTATCCCTCTCCCTTCCTCTCTGTAAGAAATATAAATATAATATATATATATATATATATATATATATATATATATATGACAACAAAAAACAAAACAGAAATATTTTTGTCCCTGAGAAGGAAAGGGAAAGTTTTATGGATTAACCTTTTGCCTTAGATGTGATCATTTATTTGCAGCAGTGAGCTAAGATAAAGCTTTAATTAAATGAATTATTGTTAATTGTAGTGTTGTGCCCAGATTTCAAGGTTCCCAGGACCCCCAGGGAGCCCGTCAGTCCGATGCAAAAGCAAAGAGTCCTTCATTTCAAACTAGTTCGGCTCCCCGACCACACTCACCGATGCAACGGTAGCCCAGTGGCCGAGAGAGCGAGGCCTGATGGGATTGTGGGTTTTATAGTAAGGGCAGGGGAGGGGACTGTGGGCCCCGCCGATTGGCCAGGCGCGAGTCGGGTCTTGTTACACAGGATGTGGTCATCTCTCTGGCGCGCACGTCCCTTGACTGTCATTGGTTAGTTTAAAGAAATCCTGGGAGTGGCCAGCAGGGGCCTGGGCTTCCAGGAAGAAGGCACTCTCCTGAGCACATGGCGGCCGCCCCAAAACTGGAGGACCCAGGGCAAGATGGAGGGCGCAGTCCTAGGCCCCCCCCAGGGCGAGCTGAGCCCGGGCTCCAGGGGCCAGTCCGGTTGCTGGGGGTCCAGCAGATTGATCAGTTCCAGCCCAGACAGGAAGTCTACGTCCTCCATCTCATTCCCGGGGGCGCCGGCGATCGCCTCCTCCTCCATCTCCTCGGGCGAGGGCACGTGCCCCGCCTTGCCGCCGCTGCTGCCCCGTGGGTCTGGTCTGGGGGTGGCGGGCGGGTGGCAGCCTGCACCGGGCTCCCGCCGTGGGCTGGGGAGTCGGTGCCCGAGGCCGCCAGCAGCGTGGTCAGGCCCCGCGACGACTCGCCCTTTCAGTAGAAAGCTCGAAAAATGTCACTCTGCACAAAGACAAAAACAACGCATCACATTCCCACCACCGGAGAAAACTACCAGGGACATTTCCTTTAAGCCTGTTTTCTGTGCACCCATCTATGTGCTATGTATCGGACTGGGTAGCGAATGTAAAGTTTATTTCCTCTTTCCTACTGTTTTACATTACATTGTGAGCTTTTCCCCCACTGTTACAAGTTCCATTGTGTGGAATTATAATTTACTTCACTACTATGTTCTTTTTGGATATTTAGGTTGTCTTAAATATTTTACTTGTATGAATCATGCAGGGTACCTCTTTGTAAATGAATATTTAATAGTATCTTATATTTTTTTATCAGATAGAGGACTAGAATTATGATTACTGAGTAAAGAATAGAGAGGTTTATCTTTGAAGCTAACTGCATGTGTGTGTGGGTGAACACACACACACACACTCACACACACACACACACACTCACACACACACACACACACACTCACACACTCACACACACACACTCACACACACACACACTCACACACACTCACACACACACACTCACACACACACACACACACACAACACACACTGGCGCTCAGCTTCAGCACAGTGTAATCCACCTGTGGGGTGTGTGGTTGCCGCTACTGCTCCCTGCTCAGCAGTGCACATTTGCTTTACTATTGCTTTTCTTGGGGGTAAGATGAGGGGGAGAATTTGATCCATCCATTAAGAAATATTTATTAAGCACATATTATGTTATGGGCCCTATTCTATAAAAGGGGGGAGTATAGTAGAAATAAAACACAGTCCTTGCTCTCATTGAACTTATATCTAGCAGGGAAACTGGTAATAAACAAAAGCATAAATGTACAATGTACATCATTATGCGATTGCAGTAAGCCGTTATTACAAAAAGCATCGGCGGAGTGGGGGGTGGCTGTGGTGAAATCTGCCACCAATGATCTCTGAGGCCCCTTTCAGATTCCTGGGCAAGATGTACTCTTCATTTGGGCCCCTTTATTTTGTAGCTAAGTACATTCATTTATTAGTTCATTACTTTGTTCTGCATAATCCCTTTAGGATTTGCAGTCCTTTATTACATAGCGGTCCCCAAATTAGTGCGATGTTTTTATTCTTTATTACATTTATTGTAATAATTTGTATGCCACAGAATTTACTTGAACAAAAGTTTCAATATGGAGAGTCATGATGACTTGAGATCTTTGCATGTTTTCTTTCTGTTTTTGTTGTTTTCTTCCAATAGGACTAAGGAATAGTAAAGGAGCAGTAGCACCTTCATGCCATCTTTAGTGTTTGTCAATGTTTGGTTAGAGGAGAAAAAAGAGATTTCTGAAAATCTTAACTGCTTCAGATATTCAGAGTACATGTTTAACATGACAGATATGAGGATTGTGTAACGTGCTTAGAACTGTGCCTGGCCCATAAAAAAGGCTCAGTAAGTTTTAGATGTTGTTGTTGTGATTGATTATTTTATGCTGAGTTATCACTGTATCTCTGAGAATTGCTCCCAGACTCTTGGGCCAGATGAACTATGTCTTAGGGTCACTTTCTTACTCAGTTTTGCATAAGCACATTCATCTAATAGTTCTGTTCTCAAGCATCCTAGCAGATCTGGTTTTTGTCTCCTCTTTCCTTTCTTAAAATCTTCAGGTAAAGCCTTGTGATTTTCTGGCTACAACAGTTTGCCCTCCCTTTCCTAAGACAGATACTTGTTACACTCGGACACCGCTCTCCTGGTTCAGTGCCTTTCTGGTGACCTCTGTTAGGTGAGACCTGCTGAGACGATTGATCTTCTTTTATGACTGTCCATCATCCCACAGGATTATAATTTGTGCACCCCACCCACAGTGGCATCCATCCTTCACCAGTTCTCCAATTATCGGGTGATTGGAAACATTTTGAAACATGAATTCTTATTTTGGTTAATGAACTTTGGACTTTCTTGGGAGAATCTCCCCCATCTCATGCTCACAAATAAATTTCCTAGGGCTTTCTTCTTCTTTCCCTTCCTTTCTTCTCACACATTCCATGCTGGGGAGTTCTGCGTGGGCATGTGGGCAGGTTGATTTTCGCTTTGGCTGCACGCTGAAATTATCTTCCGCAGTTTAGAAAATACTGTTGCTGGGTTCCCAGTCCCAAAGATTCTTTCTTAATCTGTCTGGGGCAGTGGTTATCAGAGTGTGCTTTTGTGTGTCTTCACAAGCCTTCTGGTTGATTCTGATTGCATGCCAAAATTTAAGAACCACTGGTCTTGGGTGTGTGGCCTGATCCTGGGCCTTTAATGAGATAATTGTCAGGTGAAGCCGCTGTTAAGAATCCTCTGGATCAGGTCATCTTAAGACGTATTGGCATTTAAAAGTAATCAAATTTGTAATGACAAGGGTTCTGTATAAACAGAAGTAAAACTTTCATTTATTGGTAAGCTCCTACTTGTGGACACATGGTAGGCTGAATTATCACATTGCCTCTGAATGAAGCTCAAGCTTGCAGCTTTCTAGTACAAGACAGCTTTATTATTGATCCCTTGTGTCTTCTCCTGGAAAATTGTATATCATCGATAAAGCTTTGGCATGGGATAGTGAGTTAGGCTGATTCTTGCATTTCGCTGCGTTCCTAATTAAGCCAGTTTGTATGAAAGACTTGACAGACGAGACTTGGAATCAAATGTATTGATTTGCATATTGATTTTCTTTGAAACTTGTGGCTGCCACTGTATATCACACCCGAGCAGCGTCTGCTCTGTTTTGATAAGAAAGATAATTCAGGTGGTTGGGCTTATTGCTTAGGCTGTTAAGTTGCAAAATAAAATAAAAGGTAACCATTTTCTTTTACAGCAGGTGGAGGAAAGGTTCAGATTAAAGTAAAAATGACTAGACTGAGTGTTGACAGGATGTATTTATTCCCCTGGATTTAACAGTTCTGTTTATCTCTAAAACATGCTCAGGCAATTCTATAGCGGTGCTTCTCTACTTTAACATACCTTGAATCCCCTGGAAGGCTGTGGAATATAGGTCCCTGCGCTCCATCCAGAGTTTCTGATTCAGTAGATCTAGGGTCAGACAGCTGACAAGTTCCCAGGGGACTTGGCTGCTCCTGCTGGTGGTGGTGGGGGACACACTTTGAGAACCACTGTTCTCAAGCATTTTAGATTATATCTCATAGTATAATAGTACATTATTACATAGGATATATCTGAGAGAAAATGGTAAAAATGATCTTCCAAAGGTTACCCAAGGATGTGCTTTACCACAGGGTGTATGTAGAATGTGCTAGAATGATACCAAAAATGTTTGCTCTAAATACAAATTTCATACTCTCCTTATTCCATTTGTAGCTATGGGGCCCCATAATAATATAAAACAGTTATCCAACTCAGAGATTTGACCTTACCATGCCCCCTCACATCATGGGAATATTGTCTGCAATGCTGAACTAACATAATTTTCCAGTTCATATCCCACAAGGATTTATATCAACTGGTAGTGACTAGCCACGTCTGTTTTCTGGGTCCGTGGCATCTACAGCGAGAATACCCAAAATTAGATTGTGAAAATTTCCATTGCTACGGAATGCTCTCAGCTTTAGCATGTCCAAATCTATCATGATAAGCCCATACACCACCAAAAAGGCAGCCTTTGTACATAAAAACTCTAAGTTACATAAATCCTGTAAGAGAAAAAAGGAGATTCCTATATCCTACCTCCTAACTGCAAGGAATTTACCATGGGAGCTGGCAGATGCGATGAACCAGGCTTCTCCTCAACTAGAACTGGTGGTTGGTTATTTATGAGCCCCCACTGCCTGGCACAAGGTGGTGCTCAATAAGTGTCAGCTGCACTTAGGGGGAAAGAGATTTTGGAAAAGTTCATTTAACGTGGGTCTGAGAATGGGCAGCTATGGAAGCTCCGATGGAGGTTTGGGGAAGCTGGGGTGGATCTGGGGCAGTTACGGATCGCTCCTGGGGCAATGAGGGCTTTGTTGGTCATTATGATTACTGTTCCCATCCTACCTACAGTCTTTCCTTGTAGTAAGCAATGTGTGGGGCCAGGCTTGTTTTTAAAGCACAGTCTTCAGGGGTTGTCCCTTTATAGCCAGTTCCTTTACTTCAAGAAGCTGGTAATATCTGGTGGTACCAATGGAATGTTACTGAGGGAAAAAGAGATTGATTTTTTTGTATTTATTTTTAGCTGAGACCTCAAGACACGGGCCCTGAGAGACTGCCTATTTCAATTGCAAAGATAATTGTGTTGATTGTCATATGGCTATATCGTGATGTGCGTTTACTTCTTCTGAGCTGCATGGTGTGACTATTCTAAGGTGACAGGCATTGTTAGTGGTGCTGCTGGTTAGGTGACTGGAGGGGCATGTGTTCCTCGCTCTGCAGAGCCACGTGGACTGGGGAATAGCAGCAGTTATTTGTGATTCTGCCCCAAATGTTGGTCTGAGGAGGAGGGGCTGGTGCGTGAGGGTCAGGTGGCGGCCACGTCTCTGTTTCATTTAAAGGTGGGCTCCTCCATCCTCCCTACATTGGGCCAAAGGAGACATTTTATTATTTTTAAAATTTTCTTTTCTTACTGTAACATAAATTCATACTCCTTGTAAAATAAATAAAAAGATGCCTGGCCTGTGTGACTCAGTGGTTGAATGTTGACTTACGCACCAGGAGGTTATGATTCGATTCCTGCTCAGGGCACACGCCCAGTTTTCAGGTTCGATCCCCAGTAGGGGGCGTGCAGGAGGCACTAGGGGAATATATCATTTAGCTCCGTCTTTCTCTCCCTCCCTTCCTCTCTCTAAAATCAATAAAAACATATTTTAAAAAAGACAATACAGAAAGGAATGAAGAAAGTAAAAAATAAATCACCTGACACGCAATGATTTTGACATGACTCTTTAAAAATTTTGGTATTTATCTTTCTAGATTTTAAATATATCCTTGGCCCTACCAGTCAAAAAAATTGGATTGAGCTTTATTTTCCACAATTTATATTTAAAAACAATAAATTTCATTGCAGCTCCTACATATTAAATTAGTATTTTAATAATATGTTTCTTAACCCATTAGCCCCATGGAGATTCTGATGTGGTGCCTAACTCTGCTGAAGCATGCAGTTCATGATTTGAAAGACCAAAAAGATAGTAGGGAACTATCACTACCTTTGGCTTCATTGGAAATTATGAGAGCATATTGAAGAGGGTAGGAAAATGTGAGCCCATTGTCCCTTGAATGTAACAGTTCTGAGACATTTCCCTCTAAGGGGATGAGGAAACTGGACACGCAGATGGGGGTTTATTCTTGGCCTTATTCACTCAGCGGACATCTGTACTGACTTGGGTCAGAAATTGGTGTCCCAGAGATGAAGAAGATGCAGCACTGCTCACAGTGGTGGGCATAGCCATGTACACAAGTTATGATAAGATGTGATAATTATATTTCAGGGATTTTAGAGAGAAAGCTGTGGGACCACAAAGGATATGACAGTGATTAATTCTTCCTGGAGGCACTAGGGGAATACATCAGTTAGATCCTTTTCTCTTGCAAATGAAATCTCAATATAAACTGAAACAAAAAACAAAATCCTGCCCCTTCCAAAATCCAAATAGTAGTGTCATTAGAAGTATGCCTCTTGTTTTCCTTGTTTTGACTATTTCTTCCTCGGTAAAGGCTCTTTCCATATGATGGGGGAATATGATCTGCTACTTTCCCCCATCCTATAGCTGCAGGATGAATTCTTCAGATTATTTTGTCCAGGCCTCTTGCCTAGAGGTGTAGAGGAGTTCTAGGGAGAAGCTGTTCTGGCCCAGCTGGTATCACCTGTCCATCTTTGAACCAGCCCCTGTGTCCAGCATTTTCATTGGCTAGGTTTATTTAGGTCACATGACCTTTCCTAAAGCCTCCCTTGAATGCTATGTGCTGAGAGTGGGGAAGGGATGTGTCCTCAGTCAGCAGGAATGGATGCTGGCAGCTGTCCACTATTGGAAGGGCTTCCCTGGAGGTGACACTTGGCTTGCACTTTGCAGGGTGAGTGGTCCTTCTTACCACGTAAAGGCTTTGAGTGTCAGGGGGATGATTTTGGTGGCGGCATTAGAGTATGCAAAAGAGAAGGCAGATGGGATGAGGCCACAAACAGAGGAGACATGAATCCAAACTGTGAAAGGCCTTTGAGACTACACTAAGGAATTTGCATGAAGGTGCCAATGGAAGCTTTTAATGGCTAAGTGATATGGTTAGTTTTTGACTCTTAGGAAGACAGCTCTGGTGAAGAGGACTGAAGACGGATTTGATTGGGGAGAATCTGGTTTTGTCAGAAAGAGGTATAACTCTTAGTGTGGTACACTCCCGCTTGCCAGCTCCACAGTGGAGGCCTGGGCACCTGGCTGAGGATTGTGGAGGAACAAATGCCTATGGGTTAGCAGTGTCTGTCATCTGAATGGGATGGAGGATGGTGGGGTACAGCCTATGCATTCAATGACCCTGATCAAGCTGTTGCAAATGAGGGATTACTACAATTTTTAACCCTCTACCTTTTTTTTCCCCAAAAAAGAAAAAGAAATTTTTTAACAACTTGCATGTCCCTTATGTATTTGTTTAGTTATTACCATTATCATTTTATTATTTGTTGACAGTAGACTAAGATAGTCACATTTCAATATGGCTCCCCTTATATATCAATGAAACAACAAAACATTGCTATTTGATCCAATATAAGTGGAACATATATCTGTTTTTTAAAGTAAGAATTCCTGCCTAAAAGTGTCTTCCTGAGAGTGTTCTGGGAATTGAACAGTGCCCGGTATTCCCTGTGGGAGCGGCTGTCACATGGCCCCTACTCTTTGGTCTTGAGATATGAATTTTCATCTAATTTCTTTTGGCTCGAGTTTTAAGGCATAGTAAGAGATGGTATTAGATTGAACTAATTTTTTTTAGGTTTTGTACTCTTGGTATATGGATGGCTAGATTAATTTATAGTGCTATTAATCTGTTGCCCTTCATCAGCCGTAAATTCAATTTCCTGCATTAAGGTATAATTCTAGAGGGGATAGGATAAGGACAGATCTGAGGCCATGAATATCAAGTTGTTAAAGTTAAAGATGAATGTGAGAATGACTGTGAGGAACAAAATGAACTAATGGACTTTTTAAAAGTAAATATTTTAAAATGGACAGCCACTTAGTACCCTCTTTAAATGTATGAACATACGTGGTGAAACCAGACTCTTCGAGATCTGATTCCTCCCTACCGTTTAAGCTGCTTCTGTCGACATCAGCCTGCTCCTACTTTATTTCTCTACCTGGCACGATTTTCTTTTTGCCCACTCACCATTTTCCAAAGCCCAATTCATTGGCCACTGCCAGGAGGCATTTACTGACATCCCCTCCCTTCTTTCCTTCCTATACCTTAAACAGAGTCCATTATTTCACTCACCCCGCTTGACTGCAATGATTTGTTTGTCCACTTCTCTACTTGACTGTGAGCTTATTTGTGATGTGGGGTATAGTCTGCTCTGGTGGGAGATCCATAAATGCCTGCTGGATTGATTGAATGTCAGTGTCACAGGTATCTCAGAAGACTCTCTGAGCCTTAGCATACAGCAGCAGAAAAAAAATGGAGATCAGCTCCTTTCCCGGCCTCCTAATGCCAGGGGCACCAAAGACCTCTGTGTGAAAAGGCTTCTAAGTTGAGATGTTTCCGTGGAGTCCAGTGGCCTCTTCATTGATTGTTGGCTGATTTGAAACAGGCACAGTCACCTCTGACATGGCTCAGTACAGTGGTCGGCAAACCCCAGCTCGCGAGCCACATGTGTCTCTTTGGCCCCTTGAGTGTGGCTCTTCCACAAAATACCACGTGCGGGTGCGCACATACAGTGCGATTGAAACTTCGTGGCCCACGTGCAGAGGTCGGTTTTCGGCCTGGGCGAGTCTATTTTGAAGACGTGGAGTTAGAAGAAGTGGGGGTACGTTCGCTGAGGTCGATCCCTCAGATTGAGGACGTTTTTAGCAAAGGCCAGCTTAAGAGAACCCTAATTAAGTTAATAACAGTGTACCTACCTATATAGTTTAAGTTTAAAAAATTTGGCTCTCAAAAGAAATTTCAATCATTGTATTGTTGATATTTGGCTCTGTTGACTAATGAGTTTGCCGACCACTGGCTCAGTAGATCAGTGGGGCGTTCGTTACTCACTGTTGTGAACGCCTTGCTCTCCGGGGAACACACACTGCCTGCTGCTCGCTGCAGCCACGGCCCAGGGTCAGGGCCTTTCACTGCTGTTGCTCTGTGTGGGGCGTCTGGTGGATCACATGCTGCTTGTTCCTCCTGCCAGTGTTTTCTTCGTTAGAGTGCTGCCACATGGAAATTATATTCTGACTGTTAACAAGCCGTGGTAACATGAACCTCTCTATAAAAAATAAGTTAGCCCAAACCCAGGTGTAGACATAGAGCCATTTCTCCACTCCTGACTTCAACACAGGACTGGGGCCAAACCCTTGCTTGGTGACACTCTTCTGTCATCAGAGAGCGCTCTCCTGATCACCCTGTATGAAGTGGCACTCCATCACTCTCCGTCCTTTACCTGCTTTATTTTTCCTCACACCACTCATCACCATCTCTGCTCAGCGTCTTCCACTGGCTTCCATTTGTCTTGAAATAGAACCCAGACCCCTCGCCATGGCCTGCTGACCCTGTAGGGCCTGCCTCTGCCTTTTTCTCGGCTGCCATGGCCCTTCCACTTCCACTTCCACTTGCTCATAGCTCCGTCACACTGGCTCCTTCTTCTTCCCAAAAGTAGGAGCTAGGTTCTGCTGCAGGACCTTTGTATATGTTCTTCCTCCACATGTTTGAAGGGGTGATTTCTCCTCATTACTCATATTTCAGCTTAACTGTCCCTTGCAGTGGTTCTCAACCTTCCTAATGCCGCGACCTTTCCTAATACAGTTCCTCATGTTGTGGTGACCCCCAACCATAAAATTATTTTCGTTGCTACTTCATAACTGTAATGTTGCTACTGTTATGAATTGTAATGTAAATATCTGATATGCAGGATGTATTTACATTGTTCACAACCCACAGGTTGAGAACCGCTGTAAGAGGCTGTCCCTATTGATAGTAGTCCTGTTCTCTTCTCTCTCGTTCCATTTTATTACCCTCAAGGCACAGACCTGCTTTCTGAAATTATCCTGAAATGTTTCTTTAAGTGCACCTCTTTACACTGGCATCTTTTTACTTGTTTCCTGCTCTATCCTTACTCCCTAAATGATGTCTGAGTTTCGTTAGGTGTACCTTAAATATTTTTGAAATGAATGAATGAAGGCCTTGTGAATTAGGGTTATTTCACTAAAAGGAGTTTTTGTTCATAACATGACCACAGAAGGCACTGGAGAAGGAGCTCCAGACCCAAACTCAGTCTTTCTCACTCCATCAGGGAGGACAAGGTTAGGTCCTTTTAATCTCAGAATGTAGGGGTCAGTTATTACTGTGTAGGAAGGCATTATAGCTAACCGTAAGGGAGAATCCCACAAATCAGCCACTCAGAATTTGAGGTGAAGGGGGAGAGAGAATTGGAGAGTGGTTAAGGAAGCAGTTAATTTATCATCTCTGCCAATATTTGAAAATCCACCATTAGCCTCTTGCTCCTCCTTTTTAGCTCTATGTTTGTCTGTCTTCCCTCTTTTTGCGATCTTAAGCCGCAAAAAGTACGATGAGTGGCCACAGGACAGGATTTTGCCCAGTTAGTTTTCTAAGGCAGAGTCAGAACCTCTCGAATGCCTTCAGAGGCCAGAGAAATAGCAGAAATGGGTGCATTTCTGTGTGCCAGGAAGTAGAGTGGTGGGCAGGTGAGCTAGGGAGCATATTTCCACTGTCAGGGGTGCACATTGAAGACAAGAGAAGTCAGCAGCCAGATTGGGCCCTTGGCTGGGCAGCCTGGACACGTCTGATTTTATGACTATTTTTTTAAACAATCAGTGTAAGTCTCCTTTACACTGTTACACTTGTTAACTTCAGTTCAGTGTCTGTTAACTTAAGATTTTTGTGCATGACAAACCAAACTGATTCATGTGTATAAAGAAGTAGGCTGGGATTTTTTTCTTTTTTAAATTGAGAGCATCCTAATTGCCCATTTTGTTTCCTTCTTTTTTTTAAATTTTATTTTATTAAATCTTTATTGTTCAGATTATTACATTTGTTCCTCTTTTTTTTCCCCCCATAGCTCCCCTCCACCCAGTTCCCACCCCACCCTCTGCCCTTACCCACCCACTGTCCTCATCCATTGGTGCACGATTTTTGTCCAGTCTCTTCCCGCATCTCCCACACCCCTTTCCCCCCAAGAATAGTCAGTCCATTCCCTTTGTATGTCCCTGATTCTGTTATAATCAACAGTTCATTCTGTTCACCAGATTATTTATTCACTTGATTCTTAGATTCACTTGTTGATAGATGCATATTTGTTGTTCATAATTTGTATCTTTACCTTTTTCTTCCTCTTCCTCTTTTTAAACAATTCTTTTCAGCATTTCATATAATACTGGTTTGGTGGTGATGAACTCCTTTAGCTTTTCCTTATCTGTGAAGCACTTTATCTGACCTTCAATTCTGAATGATAGCTTTGCTGGATAAAGTAATCTTGGTTGTAGGTTCTTGGTATTCATCACTTTGAATATTTCTTGCCACTCCCTTCTGGCCTGCAAAGTTTCTGTTGAGAAATCAGCTGACAGTCGTATGGGTATTCCCTTGTAGGTAACTGAGTTTCTTTCTCTTGCTGTTTTTAAGATTCTCTCTTTATCTTTTGCTCTTGGCATTTTAATTATGATGTGTCTTGGTGTGGTCCTCTTTGGATTCCTTTTGTTTGGGGTTCTCTGTGCTTCCTGGACTTGTAAGTCTATTTCTTTCACCAGGAAGGGGAAGTTTTCTGTCATTATTTCTTCAAATAGGTTTTCAATATCTTGCTCTCTCTCATCTTCTGGCACCCCTATAATTCTGATGTTGGTACGCTTGAAGCTGTCCCAGAGGCTCCTTACACTATCTTCGTATTTTTGGATTCTTTTTTCATTTTGCTTTTCCGGTTGGGTGTTTTTTGCTTCTTCACATTTCTAATCTTTGCCTTGATTCTTGCGCTCCTCTGGTCTGCTATTGGGAGTCTGTATAATATTCTTTATTTCAGTCTGTGTATGCTTAATTTCTAGTTGGTTCTTTATCACAACATCGAGGGTCTCATTAGATTTCTTGTAGATCTCATTAAGTTTATCGGCGGCTTCTAGACAGTTCTTGAGAGACCTTAAAAGTGTGGTTCTGAACTCAATATCCTCCATTGACAATTTTGTCCTGTTTCTTTGTCTCCGCATTTTTTATGCTTTCTTGGTGCACCCCCTAGCGGTCTTTGTGCGCAGTCTTGTTGTAGTTAAGCCTTGATTGTTGTAGTTAATACTAGGGGGATTTGACCTCCAGGCCAACTGGCTGTGAGAATCAGCTGTGTCTGCAGTGGGAAAACTTCTGTCCCCTGGGGAGGTGCTAATCTAGCCTTTGCCTGAGGCTATCTGGCAAATGCCTCTGTGCAGGGCTTGGGGGCGGGTCGCACGGGATCAACATGGCGGGTGGAGGGAGCAGTTATGGCTGCTCTCAGTCCTGTCCCCAGAGGCTCTGCCTCTCAGAGTCCCAGCAAACGCTGCAAACCTCAGAGAGAAAGCTGCCCTCGCATTCCGACCGATGCCAGACAGTCCCGCTTCTCCCGTTTGAGTCTGGGTCCCTAGAGACTCGCCCAGAACTGGAGCTCAGAATCTGAGACTCCCTCCCGATTGAAAACGACAATTGCGCCCTCAGCCACCAGCCTGTTCCACGCGCACCTACGCACCTTTGTATTTTCCGCACTGAGCCTCCTCTGAGTCTCGGTATGCTGTTCTCTTTCCTTCTATTTGAAGAATTTTCCTTCAGCCAGCTTTCCTGTGGTTCTGGGTGATGTCCGTTCCGTCTTTTAGTTGTATTTTTGAAGTGGTTGTTCGAGGCAGCAAACTCAGGTGTTTACCTATGCCACCATCTTGGTTTCCTCCCACAATGGGTTCTTAAACTGGACTGGAGGGCCGGAACAAAAGCATGGATGGAGTCTTGTTTCCTTCTTTCACTTACGGACTGGTACCTAATATGTGGTGGTTAATTAATCAGAATTAAAGATAAATTATTTGCTATGTTGTTATTTTCTCAAAATCCCAAAGTCCCCGTTTTCTTAGTATTATTTATGGATCGTTTACATAGATGTTCTCCTAGAAGTATATTTGAATAGAATATTTGGAAATGTTATCTAGAGCTGTTTAAAAGAGGCTATAATGTTCCTAATTATTTCTAATAATAAAATTATTATAGGAGCATGTCTGTTTAAAAGAAGATTAAATTACCCATTATCTGATGATCAGTTGGAAGGGAGAAAGGATATCAGACAAATGGTAATAGTAAGTTTGTTCTCTGAATTTCAGAATATATTTCTTTTCCTGCTCCATGGGTACCCAATATAGAAAATTTCAAATGATTAGCTGGAACTGTGGTTTGTAGTGACAAATTCATATCAGGCAAGATTTGTACTACATAAATTTCCTAGCTATGAATCCAGATGATTTAAAGGTGAATTAATTGCTGTTACGTTTGCAATGCCAGTGGAAAGAGGCTTGGTGACACGGATCAACACAGGCCTCAGGCAAGTGATTGGCTCTCTAGTAAACAACTCCTGTCCCCTGTACAGATAGCTAATTCCAGCAAGAGACTTTTGAGTCCAGTGTGAGTTATCCACCTCGTATAGACCTGTCCCCCGGGTACTTCTTTAAATTGAGCGCTATCTGAGAGTATCCAGGTTCTGATAGCTAAGTGCCGTTGAGTAGCCTATGTGAAATGGCGTGCAGCGTGAGAGCATTAGCACACGACAAGCTGTGTATCAACCAACCTTTTATTACTACCTCTTTTCCCACTTACGCTTTAGCGACTGGGACTGAGGTGAAATTAAACTGTTCACCCCAAGATTTCTCTTTGCAGTAGAGTTAAGGCATAGTGATGGGCAAGATGATCTATCATTAGGATAGTAATCAAGGGACATGAAGGAGATATGCAATTTTTCTTTTTTAAAAAATATTTCTATTGATTTTAGAGAGAGAGGAAGGGAGAGGGAGAGAGAGAAACATTGACGTGAGAGAGAAAAATGGATCAGTTGCTTCCTGTACTCGCACCAACTGGGAATCAAACCCACAGCCTGGGCATGTGTCCTGACTGAAATGGAACCAGTGACCTTTCGGTTCACAGGATGAAGCTCAATCAACTGAACCACACTGGCAGGGCGGAGATATGTATTTTTCAATATGCTAGTTCCTCCTCATGCAGGGTGCTCATTCTGATGAGGCACGCTCTTCTGAGCCTGGCTTCGCTGCCAGTCCTTAGCCGCCTGCGTTAGAATCAGCCTGGGAGCGTGTGGACTGTGCAGATTCTGGAGTCCTGTCTCAGACCCGTTGGGTTGGAATTGCTATGCGGGAGGGCTCAGGAGTCTGCATGGGAACAGGTATCCTGGTACATATGGGGAACAAGTTAGTCTTCCTCCATTAAGTTCTCATTGATCTCCTTCATCTGCATGTGACCCCACATGGGAGAAGGTTTTATTCCTCTTACGTTTCCAGTGAGTCCTGCAGAGCTGAGACTAATGATGCTGTTGACTGAATGAATGCATGAGTGCATTTCTACTTCATTTGCTTCTTTCACTGACCGTGGATATGATATATTGAGATTATGCTTTTGGTTTTAAACAGCAACGTAACATAGAGAAAAAGGGTAAAACTAGCCCATTTTAGGAAAGACACTTCAAATTTGAAAACATGACACATTAAATAGGCTGGCCTATTTTTTTTTTTTTAAGTGTAGTTAGGTGAAATAGCACAGTCTGGCACAAAATAGATCTTCAGTAAATATTTGTTGAATAAATAAGTGAATTAGTAGAGTATGCCCGTTACTAAGTGGTAGTTTTCTGGGGTTTTGAGCACCTTCCTAGGGGGCACGGTCCTATGGGCTGAACGTCTGTGTTCTCCTAAAATTCATAGGTTGAAGCCCTGAAACGCAGTGCAATGGTATTTAGAGGTGGGTCTTGTTGAGGTGATTAGGTTTAGATGAGTCCTGAGGGTGGGGAGCCATGATGGGATTGGTGACTTTATAAGAGGAGAGATGAGAGAGACGGTCTCTCTCTGCCATGTGAGGAGAGAACAAGCAAACCTTGAAGAGAGCCCTCACAAGCAACCAGATCGGCCAGCACCTGGTCAGACTGTGCCTCAAGAATCAAAACATTAGCTTCCATAAGCATAAGCCATAGTTACCTGTTTCTTAAGCGTCCCAGTCAATGGTGTTTTGTTATAGCAGCCTGAGCTGACACGTGGCGATGGGTAAAGAAGGGATTTCTGGAAAGATAACATCACCCCATGAGTCGGGGTGTGGGTCTGCTTTCTTCCCTAATCTTCAGAGTCCTGTCCTGCAGCAGGGGCTAAATAGATGGTTATTGAAAGAATGACTGCTGTCGGACTGCAAAAGAGCAACTGCAGCTTGGCAGGTTTCTACATCCGAATGACTGGGCTCACTGTGAGGAGCAGGGTCAGCTCTGCGCCCTCAGAGCCGACCTGCTTGCTCAGAGCTCTGACCCAGCCCTGCTTCCAGGGGTGAGTCTCCGGACAGACTCCGTCAGTCCTGGTTCCCTTGAAGGTGAGAGAGGACTTGAAAGAGAAGAGGGGATGTGGTGTGAAGGATGCGACAGGCCAGGCGGACTTCATAGCCACTCTCTGTGTGTGGGCTTTGGGGACGCGTGGCTCCAGCAGTCACAGAGCTCTCTGAAGCCTTCCTCCTGGGACTCGTGTGAGGGGAAGCCGTTGTGTCTGGCGATACGGGGCCAGCCTCTACAGGAAGCAGGTTGATTTAGGTGCGTGGGCAGCCAGGGAGCACAGACAGGAAACAGTTTGGAGTAGAACGTAAGCAGGTCTGTTTTGGAGACATACCACCTTCGGCAAATTCTAAAGTCACCCCAGCGATTCAGCCTTGGTCTGCTCATCTACAAAATGGGGCTGATCATGGGGTGGCACCCGTCACCTGCGATTGTGGAACACTTGGGATAATGTAGGTGGGAACACTGTATATTAATGTCCTATATCAGCGCTAACTCATTCTGTTTACTTTCTGGCTGCGTTCCGTTCAATTCAGCAACGGCCTCCTGTATGGTAGACACTGTATGTAGGAAAAAGTTGGATGTGCTGGTATATAACTACTCTCTATAATATAAAGTAGATAAATGAGTGTTTTAAGAAAAGAACCAGCAGACAATGACGGGGGTTCAAAGGAAGGGGAAAAACAGCCTTTTTGAGAGGAGCTGAAATGCTTCATTGAGGAGAAGACTGGGTAGGATTTTTATGGGCTGAGATATGGAGGAAGAAATTTCAGGGGAAGGGATAGACCAGCAACAGACAAAGCCAGGCAGTCAAGAGATGATGGAATATAATTTGAGAGCGGCAAGAAATCCATGCAGGATATTGATGTGGGGGCAGCAGGAGATGAGGTGGGAAAGGCAGCCAGAGTCAGACTGTGCAGGTGGAGACCTGATTTGGCAGGTAAAGGGGACCGTTAAAGGCAGTTGAGGGAGGATGTTGGGCTATGTAAGAACAGGGTTTGAGAAGCGCCCAAAGAACACGTATTACTATCATTGTGACTAATATTAGTACTAGACACTTAAAGACTATCAAACAAATTTTTTTTTCAAGTTTAACATCAGTTTGTGGGATAGCTGTCTGCCTTTGATGTCGGTGGCATCTCATCCTTGAAGAGTCTTTAAGTGCTGTAGGCGGAGGCAAGCATCAAAGGCAGGAGTAGATGCCCCTTTGCCCTGAGGTGCCTGAGTGTATGTCTTTTTCTCCAGCAAACACAATTTTACTTAAGACTCTAATAAATGTAACAAAAGAAACTTCATTCAAGGAAGGAATATGCGCAGTTGTTACCTCCCTTCTGGGAGGGCTCACTTCTTCCCTCCAGAGGAAAAGGAGCATTTGACTCCATGAGAGTGTTTGTAGCATTTTTGTTAGGATTTTTGCTGAACCTGAAAGCTATATTGTTTATAGATTTTGCATGGCAGAGGATCAAACTCTTTTAGGGGGAAATTTTTGTGTTTTTTTTTTCTGACTTACGATTTTGCTCCAACTCCTGGGTGTGTTGCTGACACTCTTGGTGAAAATTCCAAGGGGGAGGCAGCTCCACTCCCTCGTTAATCAGGGCATTTAATGCAAGGGCTAATGATGTGATATGTAACCACACTGCAACTGTTAAGCCATAGGGCCCCTGCTTGCTGTTATTTATGGTGGAGGTGTTTATGCTTTTAGGTTCCGCAGCCCCAAGCTACATCTGAAATGATGCTCCAAAGCACTTGCAGAGGCAGCGGGTGGTACTTCCAACATCCTTGGGCCCCGTCTGTGACTGTGGGGAAAATCTGCACCCAGGATATGTCTGAAGTGCGATGCAGCATGTATTGGCAATGGCACAGAGCAGGAGGGAAAGGTAAGGACTCACCGAGAGGCAAAGCGAGACTGCGAGGCTGTCGCCCAGAGCTCTTTCATGGAAAAGAGATTGAAAATGATATTTTCTTGGCTTCTCTTTATGTGTTTGGATTTGGCTTAAACACACAAACAAACTTGAGAATTGAAAGCATCAGACTAAAAAATATTATATATGGGGTACATTTTTATATTAGTAATAAAAATGAGAGGTGTTATGCATCACACTTTTTCTATGCTAGACACAGCAACTTTACCGACCGGCAAGGATATGCCCATGTGCCCTTCCATGTGAGACATGGAAACATCCCTCTAAGTGAGATGTGAGAAGAGACGCCTTTACCAGACTCCCCCTCCCCCACAGTGAGTGTCATATATGCTGCATCACTTGGATCATTTACATACGTATGTCCTGCCGTATGCATCACTTCCCCATGATGGGAGGTGGTTCCAGAGTGGCCTGTTCATCTTCATAGGACTGAAAGTAGAACTAGTGGGCAGATGATAACGGTTTGGATGCAGAACAAAGGGTTCAGCTGTCAGTGGACACCAGCATGGTCTTATCAGTGCTTATCAGATGGTAAAAACCTTCCTGGCTCTCAGGAGCAGTGATTCTCAACTGGAGGAGCCAATTTACCTCCACCCCAGGGGACGGTTGGCATGTCTGGGAGCATTTTTGATTGTTCCAACTGGTGGGGGATGCTACTGGTCTCCAGTGGGTAGAGGCCAGGGACATCACTGTACATTCTATTATGGACAAGACAGCCTCTTCTCTCCCCCACAATCCTTCCCCAAATGTCAACAGGGCTGATGTTGATTAGCCCAGCTCTAGAGTGAGCCTGATGCTGAAGGTGAATTCCTTGCAGGAGGAAGGATCGGCCAGCAGGGTCCTCTTTCCCATCCTTCTCCAATGCAGCATTTAGTATCTCTTCTAAATAAACGTCACACAATATTTAAAGAAATTATTTGAAGAAACACCAATTAACTAGCCTGTACAGGATGCCACTGTATCTTGGGCCAGTACTGGCTAGGCACTGTGCTAAGCTCTTTAACTGTGCCATTTTATTAGATCTGTTAAATAGCCCTACAATACTGAGGGCATTATTACTATAGTAATATAGTAATATAGAATAATATAGTAATATAGAATATATTCCAGAGAGCAGAAGAGAAAAAAATTCAGACCTCTGCTTTCAAGTGAATACCTCTCAGTATTATTTAGAACCAAATGACATGGCAGTCAGTACCTTACAACATGGTTTGTTTTCTGGAAGATGGCAATAAACCTTCTTCTGCACCTAGAAAGGGCCTAGGAACTTATATTTTCTTAGTGACATTACAAAGCCATTGATTTAAGAGCATTGAGAAATAGAATGACCTCATGCCTGGTTATTATGGAGAGAATGAGCTCGTTAATCCATGCATGGAGTGCTTCCTGCCGAGCTCTGTATGAGAGATGTGGCACTGTCATGTGCAAAGAACTACAACTTTGCCACTGAGGTCGCCATCTGTGTGGGGACACAATACCCGGGAACGTAAATCTCCTGGACCTCAGGGCCTGATGTGGTAGCTGGGATGGTATTTCCTTACCTACTTGGTTGATTTTTTTTTTTTTCCAGGTCCAACTGTAAGGTCTGATCTTGATTCTATAGACCGTTCATTTCGAAATTAACTTAGGCTCTGTTCTAAGTACATTACATATATGAACTCCTTCATGCATTATGAATATCTCCATTTTATGGACAAGGAAACTCAGGTGTAGGGAGGTAATTGCTCATGGTCAAGTTAGGGCTGAGCCTGGATTTGAACCCAGAATCCATCTGTTATGATGTGCAACCGCTCTGTGCTAGTGTGTGGTGGGATAGCCTGGTTGACCATGGCTTTGGAGTTGGCTAGAATCCAGACACTGCAACTTCCTTGCCATGTGTCTCTTTAAGCCGCCACCTTCTTATTTGTAAACTAGAAGTGAAACAGGATACCTCCAGTGTGTGATAAATATAGTGGGTCCTCATTATTCACTGTAGTTATGGTTTATGTAATCACTGCAAATACTGAATTGGCAAATACTGAGCAGAAGGCTCCCAAGGGAAATGCAGGGTGAAGTTTTTTGTTAACCAAAGTATGCATAGCCTTGTTTATGTCTGTTTCTACTTAAAGCCACCTTATTTAATATGTATTATTGACTCATTAACATGGAAATCATGGTCTACAGCACTATCACTCACGCCTGAACAAAGCTCATCTAACACATGCATGTTTTCCACAAGCACATCACAGCCTTTCTTTGCGTGGGGACACTAGAGAGCATGTCAGCACTACGCCTGGGCCAGTTTAAGCTGTGAAATCACCAAAAAAAAAAAAAAATGCAAGAGACGTGGTGGTCAATAGACTGTGAAAAGGACGCTGTGTACACATGAGAGCTGAAAGAAGGCAGAGCCTCACCTTGTTTGACTTCAGGCACCTCACGAGTTTCTCTGCTCTGCACATGCCTGGGAGTGGCTGCAAAAGTTCCATGAGTATTGATTTTGGAGTTACAAATAAAGGTTAGCGAGCAGACTAATTTGCATATGCAGAATCTGTGAAGAATGGGGATGGATTCTCTATACCTCCAGGGTGTGGAAAATACTCAATATGTGGAACTACTTTTGTTATTTTTAAAAAGGTATGCTAAAAATCAGGTTCCTTTTGGATGGTTTCTTGCTGGCCCGCTGTGGACTTGGAAGGTTCTTGTCCAGATGAGAGGGTGTGTTTATGGAAGCAGCTTTTAAGGAGGTTACACCTGGTTTATTTGCTTTCCTCTTCTCTTTTATCCAAAGTTTGGCTTTTAATTATAGAAGTGAACATATGAACAAATGATCATATGAAATATGATCTATATATATAAAAGCCTAAGTGACCGTTTGACCATTCGACTGTTTGACTGGTAACTGTGATGCACACTGACCACCATGGGGAAGACACTCCAACCAGTAGGTTAGCTTGCTGCTGGGGTCTGGCTGATTGGGACTGAGCGAGAAGGGCTAGACACACCCTGGAGCCCTCCCGCGGTCATTCCCCAGCCGACCAACCTCCCACAGTACCTCCCCGGCCCCGATTGGCCCCAATTGGGACTGAACAAGATGGGCTGGACATGCCCTGGAGCCCTCCCACAGTCCCTCACTGGCCCCGATTGTGCACTGGTGGGGTCCCGGATTGTGAGAGGGCACAAGCCAGGCTGAGGGACCCCACCAGTACACGAATCCGTGCACCGGGCCTCTAGTTATAATATAATGTGATCAGCTTGCTATTGATTTTTTTTTAAAACAAATAGAACAAATCTATTCTTCAAAGCAATGACCTTGGAAGAGTGTATGATAATTCCATGTATGTGGCAATTGCTCAGAACATTTTTTAAATTGAATTTATTGTGTGACATTAGTTAATAAAATTATATAGTTTCCAAATGTACACTTCTATAATACATCATCTGTATATTGTATGTTTTCCACCCCAAGTCAAGTCTCCTTCTATCACCAGTTATCCTTCCTTTGCCGTCTTCTACTCCCCTCCCCGACCATCACCTCCCTTTCTCTCTGGTAATCACTATACTATTGTCTGTTTCTATGAGCTTTTTTGTTTTGTTTTGCTTAATCCCTTCACCTTTTTCACCAAGTCCCCCAACCCCCTCCCCTCTGACAGCTGTAAGTCTGTTCTCTGAGTCTGTTTCTATTTTGTTAGTTTATTTTGTTCATTAGATTCCACACATAAGTAAAATCATATGGTACTTGTCTTCTTCTGACTGGCTAATTTCACTTAGCATAATACTGAGTAGGTCCATCTATGCTGCTGCAAAAAGTAAGATATCCTTCTTTTTTATGGCCTAGTAGTAGTCCATTGTGTATATGTAACACAGCTTTTTTTTTTTAAACATACTTTATTGATTTTTTTTACAGAGAGGAAGGGAGAGGGATAGAGAGTTAGAAACATTGATGAGAGAGAAACATCGATCAGCTGCCTCCTGCACACTCCCTGCTGGGGATGTGCCTGCAACCAAGGTACATGCCTTGGACCAGAATCGAACCTGGGACCCTTGAGTCCGCAGGCTGACGCTCTATCCACTGAGCCAAACTGGCCAGGGCTGTAACACAGCTTTTCAAAAAAATATATTTGTATTGATTTCAGAGAGGAAGGAAGAGGGAGAGATAGAAACATCAGTGATGAGAGAGAATCATTGACCAGCTGCCTCCTGCATGCCCCCTACTGGGGGACCGATCCCGCAACCCCAGCATGTGCCCTTGACAGAAATCAAACCCGGGACCCTTCAGTCCGCAGGCCGACACTTATCCACTGAGCCAAACCAGCCAGGGCACCACAGCTTTTTTATCCACTCATCTACTTATTTTACCTGCTTTCTTTACTTCAGGGTGTGAATAGATTGCCAAGAGGTGGAATATATTAGATATGGGGGAGTAAATGGTAGAATGAGAGAAGATGGGAAGGCTACATTCAGTCCTCCACCTCTCCCTGCATCAAAGGGTTCCTGCTATATAGTCCAATGTCTTAGTTATTGCTCCTCGAAGTCTGATCTCCAAACCAGCATGCAGCATCCACGTTACCTAGGAACTTGTTAGGAATAAAAATTGTCTTCCAGGTTCCCCTGAATCAGAAGCTCTGTGGATGGGTTCAAAGTCTGCTGGGACCCCTGCAGCAGGCTGAGGCTGAGAACCGCTGCTCTGATTAAACCCCCTTCTCAAGTCACTGAAGTTTGATCCCTGAGTACTCCGCAGGCTGCCAACCCGTGAGGCAAGCGTGCAGTACTTCTTTTATGATGGTTAAAACTGGCCTGGATTTTTCTGGGATTGCCTGGGACCAAATCCTTTTGTGAAAAAACATCAGCCCCCTGTTTGGTTTATGATAATTTTTGAAACTTCTTTATTAGGGCTCAGCTTCTCATTTAATGACTGATGGCAGAGCTGCTTTCTCATTGTGAATTCATTTTTATGCAAATGCCTCCAGCCTCCAGAAAGATAAAGCACAAGAATGGATTTGTCTTCCAAGTTCTAACGCATATGGATTGTCAAGGTTTTTCTTTCGTTTGCAGAAAGTTTTAGGCCATTTCATGTTTCTTCCACGCCCCCCCCCCCCCCCCCCCCGCACCTGTCCTCTAACAGGCATTATTCCATAACTCAGGCTTTTCAGGTTGACGATATTGTGACTATTTTGAAAATCTCCATCTTTGTCAAGTTATTCATTTATTTCACAAATATTTACGAAACCAAACTCTATGCGGGGCACTCAGCTGGATGCTGGAATCCACTGCTGAGCATAACGGGGATGGTGCTTGCCCGCATGGAGCACACCAGCTGGTGGGGACAGATGCTCAAGACTCATACAAGTAATTAGGACTTCGGGAAATGCTATTAAAGAAGCACAGGAAGCTTCTGTGCTTTGAGAGAGGACACAGTATAAATAAAACCTGGTCAGGAAATGTGTTTGTGTGCTTGACATTTGAATAGACTTTTTAGCAGATGAGTACAAATTACCAAGGCAAAGGTAGGTGGGACAGGGGAGGTATGAATGTATGTTCAGGTCTTCAAGAGTAATTCTGATATTTTGCCTTGAAGGTACCAATGGAATATTCAAAACTATATACCCCATAGGCAATTGGAACCCTATCTGATAGTCTGGGATAGATCTGGTCTGGTAATATTGATCGGGAAGATTTCAGCATATCAATAATATGGGAAGTTTGGAGAAGTGATGAGAACATTAAGAAAGAATGAGTAAATTGAGGTAAAAAACAAGGGTATGAATGAAGACATGCATAATGCTGGCATTTAAAGGAGGGGAAAAAAAAGAAGAGACGTGGGAAGGTGACTGAGAAACAGCAGCTAGAGAGGCAGAAGGAAAACAGGAGAGGGTGTGGGAGCCGTGATCAATGCTCTGCTGCTTCCTCCAACCTCTGACTAGTCCTCAGTCATGTATTTTGTTCAAGGAAACAGCTGCCAAAGAAAATGGGGACAGAGTTGTATTCATTATGTTAGCAACAAGGACCTCATTGATAACTTTGGCAAGAATATTCCCAGTAGAATATTTTTATTTAATACTTTCTCTTACGGAAGCCTTTATATGTACATAAAACTGATAGGATAGTATAATAAACCAGAGGCCCGGTGCATGAAATTTGTGCAAGAGTAGGCCTTCCTTCCCCCGGCTGCTGGCACTGGCTCCCGGGACCCGGGCTGGCTTCCCTCTGGCCGCCTGCAGACACCTGAGACCCGGGCTTCCCTCCAGCCCCGGCTTTGTTTGGAATGACATCCGGAAGGACGTCCGGTCTAATTAGCGTATTACCCTTTTATTATTATAGATGCCCACACACCTATAATCTAGCCACAACAATCATCATCATTTTTGCATTCTTTTGAGTCCTATTATTTTAAAAATACGTTTTTATTAATTTTAGAGAGAAAGGGAGAAGGATAGAGAGATAGAAACATCGATGAGAGAGAAACATCATTGATTCACTACCTCTTGCATGCCCCCTATTGGGGATCAAGCCCACAACCCGGGCATGTGCCTTGATAGGAATTGAACCAGTGACCTCTTGGTTCATAGGTTGACACTCAATCCCTGAGCCACATGGACCGGGCTATTTTATCTTTTTCACATTAGTGTCTAGCATAGGGCCTGGCACACTGGAAGCAGTCAGTAAATACCTGTGGAATAAGTAAATGAATAAATATGAATCAACAGGTTTAGTGTACTGTATAGAGATTCATTGCTCCCCTCAAGAAGGTTATAGCCTGATGGATTGGAGCAGACATAAGGCCATGGAGTAAGGTCCAAACAAGCAAGGGATGTGGATTTCTGTGCTGTTGTAACAGATCCAAGGAACCTTTGTATATTCAATTCACTCTTCACTCCGATGATAAGTGAGGGGCAATGGAACCAGCCCCGTCTGAGTTGGATTTCAGTTCTGACTCCACCCTTGCCCTGCTGTGAGATTTCGGGTTAATCATTTAACTTCTCTGAGCCTCAGTATCATCATAAAATTTTCATGGCAAAATGAAAAACAAAATCCTTTAGAATTCATTTAATCAACTTTTAAAGGAAAACCTTTTCAGTCAGTTTGGGATATAATGAAATATTTGAAATATCGTTCAGTTTTATATATTGTTTTGCTCTCCTGGATGAATAGTTTGAGGCAATGTCTTTAGCTCCATTCATTCATCTTTTCATTGCTTCTTAAATAGAGGAGATGACATGGATCATTAGAAGTGGATGCACAGCGCCCCGCGCAGAGTCTGATATATGGCCCTGCGCGTTGAGTGGTAGCTCTCATCATCATGTATCAGTCTATTCTCCAGGAGGAATTCTCTTTCTCTAGTCTGGGCTTATTGTTCCCTCCTTTTACCAAACACACTTTCTTTCATGTACATTCACATCACGCACTCATTTCCCCCCCTCACCTTTCCGCGTTTTATTCTTCTTGCTTTGGAATAAACAGGCAAACTTAGCTTCAGTTTGCTTAAGGACTTTCCCATGCAGATCTACCAAGTCAAACCTGGCTTTCTGTCCTGGCATTCAACGCTTTCGCAAGCAACTGCTGACACCTGCTCCCCCAGTCTTTTTAGATTGATTTCTCACTACGCCTGAACATGCCTGTGAGCGCACTTTTGTGGGTCCTTTGTAATAATCACCTTCCCACTCAAAGTCATCTTTCTGCTCACTAACAGCCTTTACCATGGAAGTCCTACCTCCTCCATGAATATTTGCCAACTTCCCCACAACTGAATGTAGTAGTTCCCACCGCTGATCTGTCTGTGGCACCCTTGTCAGCGCTCCTTGAATTTGCCATATTTTCCTTTAAATGTATTTATCATTCTATCTTATGTAAATGTTCTCAGGATTAAATACTGAGACGGAGATGATGTGCCTGGAAGTACTTAGTAAAGAATAAAGACACACAAATAGAAGGTGTAACAACATTTATTCAGCAATAATTATGTGTCTCATCAATAAATGCTAGGCATGCACTTTCTCATTGAATCTTTATACCATTATGAGATGTGTACAAATCACACTTGTATTTTTTTTTCTAGGCAAGGAGACAGAAATCTGGAGATATTAGGTATTTTGTCTAAGCTCACACAACTAGCAAAAAGCAAAACTAGGATTCAGACTTGGGCCTGTCTGACTCCAGGGTCTCAGTACTTAAAACCATTATACATATTGGTTTTAGAAATCATAGTAAGTACAACTTTGCCTCAGATGAGCTAAATGACCTTTCTGTTAAAAGAAATATATATATCCTCCTATAATTATAGTGAGATTAGGCTCCTTTTTATCTTAAATATCTTTTCATCTGCTGTAATTACCTACTTTTCATTGCTAGTGAAGACCTGGCTAAATGAAGACATTTGTTGCTACTGAAATGGAAATGAACCTGTGTTAAAATTACGGCATAGCACCTAGCCCAGGGCTGGAGACGAAACCTTTAATATAAACATCTTAGATTACTTCACTTCAGAGAATTTTCAACTTGAATCTCACTATTGGAGTTTATAAAAGAGCTGATCAGTGCTCCAGCCATTAAAAGCAAACCACTGTATTTGCATGTGGGCTTTCTGTCTTTTTTTGTTCACAGATCATTTGTGACTTTTTGGGGGGTGGGGGTTGGGGGTTGGGGAGGAGTGATGGTAATTGGGGACATATAGCTACCTCAGGAAGGGACAAGGAATGGTTCTCTAAATCTTGGTTAGTGTTATGTCCATGGGTGAAAATTTCTACCCATTTATTTATTAACAGAGATATTTCCTTAGACTAGGTTCCCAGACATAGAATTACCAGGTCAAAATCTATGGACCTGTGAAGTGGCATTTATTTTTCAAACACATTGTAAAGTTGTTCTCCAAATGGTCATGGGTAGTCATTACTGCAGCTCACCGATGGATGGTCCTACACTCTCTTTGAAGCCCTCTCTTGCTTTGTGTGGGGCCACATGACGAGTTCTAGCCAATGGGTTGTGAGCCGAAGTGAGATGTATCATTTCTGCGATGAAACATTTAATGGCCAGTGAGAGATCTTCCTCTGCCTGGGGACTGGCGATGTCGCTCTATCAAACTAGATGCTGGAGGAAGAACCATGTAGAAGAGAGACCCCAGGTAACTGACTCATAATGGTCATGGAATGGGGGCGGGGGGGGGGGGAAATAAACCTGTTAGGAGAAGCCACTGAAATACAGGGGTAGGTACTGTGACATACCTAGTTTACCTTGATCATTATCGTGGTTGTATAATTTATAATGCCGCTACCTACATTTAAAATATATAATTTTTAAAACTAGGTATTAAGTTAGTATAATTAAAGTACAATCTGCATAGACTCTTCTCCAACCTTATCCCCCGCTCAGCTGCCTGCCCTCTATCTATGAGTCTGTTGGTTTGTTTTATTTTTCAAGAACAACCTTTTGGGATGCTTTGGAATGCATTTATTGATTTTGTTGTTTTCTGTTTATATAATTAATCTGGCTTTTAATGTTTGTTATTTCCTTCTTTCTTTATATATTAATTTTTTTAGCCATTTGTTTGATGTATAATTTTGCATTCTCTATTTCTTAATGATAAATATACGTACGGCTTTGCATTTTCCTCTGTGTACTCCTTTAGCTGTATTCTTTTCTTTTTTTGGAGAAATTGAGTAACCTTAGTTTGCATCTCCTCTTTGACAAAGTTGTTTAAGAGCAATTTATTTAATTTTTAAGTGAATTAAACGTATTATTTTCTGTTACTAATTTTTAATTTTACTATATAGTGAGTTAAAAATACTGCTTGTTTTATTCTATTATTCAGAATTTAACAAGATGTCTTCTGTGATATAGATAGTTTTAATGTTTATTATATTAGTATTTGAAAATAAAGGCAATTTTCTATTTTTAGGAATTAGCACTAAATATTTATCAAATACATCTACTTTATTAGTTTTTGATTAAAGTGTTCTATTCTCTTATATTTTTTGACTAGTTGATGTCATTCATTGACTATAGAGGTTAATTAGATTCTGCTATTTCTGGTATGTGTTTTATTTATTATGTTTCATATTATACAATATCTACCTTAGGAATGTTGCTGCTATATAGTCCGTATTTGTGTGTTTATGTGTTATATTTCCCCTTTTTGGTATTATACCTGGAAGCTTTGCTTTCTCTGTTTGCATTCTTCTGGTATATTTTTCCACCTTTTAATTTTTAACCAGGATCACTTTTTTTTTGGGGGGGGGTTGATTATGTCTCTTGTTTTAATACTATTTCCTTTAGATCATATCTAATTCCCACCGCCCAACTCTATACTTCATTGGGAAAAAGATGCTTAGGGAAAGTCTCTAAGGAATATTGCTGCTGCTACTACCACCACCACCACTATTGTTATTTTGTTAATAGTATTATTAAGACCCTTGCTCTATAAAAGCATCTCTGACTTTTCTCTTAAGTCCCTATTTATCCTTCTGAAATCTCCTATGTTTGTTGTGTATATGTGTGTGTGTGTGTGTGTGTTGCTGAGTTCCTCTCAATGGGCCATCCAACAATAAGCAAGAAAATGTCAGAGTTATTTTAGAGCACTTAGTTGGAACAACAAAAAAAGCCAAATAAAACCCTTTATGTCAGTGTTGGCCTGGTCAAGATGCTTCCCTTGAAGAGGATAATTCAGAACTTTGATTTATAAGCAAAAGGTGCTAAAATTTTTCTATCTCTTTGGTTCATTCCACTTCTGCTTGAATTTCATGTCACTTCATGATTGATGTTTGGTCTCTGTGCTATTAGGCCTCTATAAACTTAACTCATTAGCACTCCTCAGCAGTTGGCAGCATAAATTTGCTTTGGTGATGATTGGCAAAATTGTCCTCTGTAGACATTTACTCATCTAGTGTGAGAAACTGGGATTTTATTGTGCTAAAACTGTAGCTGAGAATATCAAATCTGTTATTCAAGAGCATCAGATCTCAAAAATGCAAAAAAGATGGAGCTTTTATGGGAAAAATATAAACCAAGAATATCTTCCTTGGTTCAGATTATAGATATTTTCTTCTTGATTTGTCTTGTAAAATGCTTCACAGAAACTATGGGGAACACATCGTTTTCCCATTTCGGCAACTTAAAAAAGATTTTCTGACTCTTCCATAGCCAGAACGCTTGCAGCAGCACATTTTTATTCTTTGTGAGAATTCTATCAATTTAAATATTTGCATCTATAATCACATTATTCTTTTGACATGTTAATGTCAACCGCATGTTAATTTTTGCTGTTTTTATCTTTTTTGTCATTTAATTGTTCCTCCCTAATTTAATTAAATGCATATTATCATAAGACTAATTATATCTTGTCTCTGAGTGATTTGATCTGTAGGATGCCTTTTAAATGTGTTGTACTTGCTTCATTTTGCCTGGGGGAAAATCATGATAGAAAAAGATGCATTATTATCTCAGCAAATATAAATTATACTAAGAATTCTACTGTCAGCTTAATGGTTTTGGTGGAGGTTTATTTGTAAACTAATACATTAATATATTGAATGTTTGGGAGCTAATAAATGTAGCTAACTAGGCTGTTTTGGGTACCTGACACTTTGACCCTCCCCCAGGACATGCTGGCAAGCTGTGCTTTGCTTCATTCTTCCCGTTTTCAGCTGGCTGTTAGTGGAAATTAGATCTACCTTGCATTTGACTCTGAACTTTTTCACTCACGTTGTTAAACACATACACACATGTGCTCATGCACACACACATGCACACACACATAGTATTAAAGCACAGTTTTGGAAAGTAATGACCAGCTATGAAATCATCTAGACTTAGAGTCTAATCATGGCTCTATGGTTTTGAAGTTGCATCATTCTGGCAATTTGCTTGAGTTGTCCAAACCTTCAGTTCTCGACTGTAAATGGCAATTTTAATACTAATCTTAGAGAATTGCTAAGGATTATATTAACTAATTTATGTAGAACAGAGTCCTAACCGGTTTGGCTCAGTGGATAGAGTGTCAGCCTGCCAACTAATTTATGTAGAACACACAGTACAGTACCTGGTTCAAAGGGGTTGTTATCACTTTTACTGATATTAATCAAATTTTATAACAAATGGAAACATCCTTTAATTCCATTCTCCTAACAATGTCTCTTTTATATTATAAATATTTTACATTTATATATTTTATGAATTCATATTTAAAATTTTATTTTTAAAAATCACAAAGCATTTTATTTTCAAAAGTATGTGAAGTGGCTTATATGCTTGGTCATTGTTAACTGAAAACAAAAGCAAGACATAAAATTATGCTTTTTACCAAAAGCATTCTCTTTGTCTTGATTATGGTCATTTTTAATGACTGTATAGTATTCCATTAAAAGCAACATTCCATAATTTAATTAATGATTCTCTATGGGTTGAGATTTACTAAGCCTTGTTTGTTATCAGTAAGGAAATATTAGAGAAGCATCTGCCTATTTTTTTTCCTCCCAATGAATTATTTCCTTTTACTAGATGTTCTTGGCAGAAATTACTGATTCAAAGGATATAATACTACTAGTGGCCCAGTGTACAAAATTTGTGCATGGGGGGCGGGATTCTCCTTAGCCCAGCCTGCACCCTCTCCAATCCGGGACCCCTTGGGGGATGTCCAACTGCTGGTTTAGGGATCAGGCCTAAATCGGTAGTCAGACATCCTTCTCACAATCCTAGACTGCTGGCTCCTAATCGCTCACCTGCCTGCCTGCCTGCTCGCCCCTAATTGCACCCCCCTGCTGGCCTGGTCACCCCCAACTGACCCCCCTGCTGGCTTGGTCGCCCCCAACTGCCGCCCTGCTGGCCTGGTCACCCCTCATGGCCCCCCGCCAGCCTGGTCACCCCATGCAGCTTACTGTTCAGTTGTTTGGTTGTCCCTCACTAACCCCCCTGCCAGCCTGGTCGCCCAACGCAGCCTGCTTGTTCAGTTGCTTGGTCATCCCTCACTAACCCCCTGCCGGCCTAGTCATAGGCAGCCATCTTGTGAGGATGTGAGGGTTAATTTGCATATTACCTCTTTATTACATTATATAGGATTATGACTTACTATTACATTGTTAAATACTAGCTCTGATTTTTAAAATAGTTATTTATAGGCCCTAACCAGTTTGGCTGTGTGGATAGAGTATTGGCCTGTGGACTCAAGGGCCGCAGGTTTGATTCCTGTTCAGGGCATGTGCCCAGGTTGCAGGGGACATGCAGGAGGCAGCCAATCAATGATCCTCATCATTGATGTTTCTATCTCTCTCTCTCCCTCTCTGAAATCAATAACAATATATTTTTTTTAAAATTAAAAATATATAGTTTTTTATAGGAACCTTACTATGGCAAAGGCAAGAAGAATTCTTGAGCAATAGGATACCTATGTTGGGTGATTTTGAGTCTGCATAAATTATAGTAGAAACCAGCACCCTCTTAACAGACACTTTACCCCACAGCGTGGGTTGTCTTGCAGCCATTGGCACATAATCTCTTCCTATTGCATGCAATTAATTCAACCCATTGGGCCCAACACTCAAGCTGAGCTAATCAGAATCCTTCCCTGGGAATTTGGATTTGAAACAAGGGGAGAGATTCAGTTTCTCTGAGTGTTTGAACCAATAAAGTGTATACCAAGACTGGAGAAAAAGAAGTTTGACTTCTGAGAAAGAAAGAGAAAAAAGGAAGCAGGTATGCAGAGATCAGATTTTGAGAGAGTGTTAGAACGCTTTCCTGGCCATGGGTACAGCTCCTTCTTGAGCCCCTCATCAGGCTTATCATAAACTCCTTCGTTTTGTTTAGTTAACTTGGGCTCTTTCCTACTATTTGGGACCAGGAGCTCTAATTCCTACAGTGGAGCATCTGGTACTTCTCAGATGTAGCTAGAATGAGCAACTTCCCACATGGTGTGTGGGTGTCTAGTTAATACTACATTCTCCTCTGATTGAAATCCTGTTATAAAAGAGGGAAGAGACATTTATTCTTCACATATCATGTATCAGATATTTCCAAGAAAATATCATTTAACCCATGCAATAATCCCATTGTGGTGTTAGCCCATTTTTTGCAGATGAAGGCATTGCTGTGTCTAGAGAGGTTATGAACTTTTCCAAGGTTGTACGGCATTTGAGGGGAACAATGTGAAAGATCTTCGGAAGTTGTCGTGATACTAGAACTTGGCAGTGTTTTGCATTTAATCTGTGGGGGCTTTAGGAATAGATTATATCTGGAGCTCCTGGGTACCTGTGTTTCAGAGTTTCAGCCTGCAGGTAAGCTTGGCTTTCTCCTTTGCTGAATCTGAGGCATTAGCATCACCAAACCTGGTGGTCAGACCCCTTTTCCTTATTCCAAATGGAGTTTTATTTTTCTGAAAGATAATTTTGTAAGTATTTGTGTCATTGTGCCGTTCACTCCTGCTTCCAAACCTCAATCTCTTTACCACATCTCCTCCTCATTGCTATAATACTTACATCTTCTTCGACAAATATTCCAATTTTTTAGAAGACAAACATATTTTCAAAAACGCTTTGTATCATGATAGACATAGAAATTCATGATCACTTGCCCATCTTGTGTAAATTCATATTGGGGTCCACTCATAGTACTTGCGTAAGGTTTGGGAAAACTTGGCCCATCCACCTAGTTTGCATTTTTCTTTTTTTCTAATACTGTATATTTTTATTGATATCAGAGAGGAAGGGAGAGGGAGAGAGAGATAGAAACATCAATGATGAAAGAGAATAATTGAACCGGCTGCCTCCTGCACAGCCCCTACTGGGGATCGATCCCAAAACCCGGGCATGTGCCCTCACTGGGAATCAAACCGTGACCTCCTGGTTCATAGGTCGACACCCAACCACTGAGCGACACTGGCCGGGCTTTTATCTCTTTCTTGCAGGCGGGAATCTTAGGGGAGGTCTCAGGGGAGGGTTTTAGCAGAATATTCATCAGTTTTCTAGTTGTGCTCCTCCAGGGTCATGGTCTTCACTGATTGGTCAGCGTCAGGGCAGGGGTTCATCACATCAGTCATCACAGCTGGTCCTGGTGTCGCTCACCTGGTTTGGCTGCTTTTCTGGGCCTGGAGCTGAAATACAACTGAGGCCTATATGTTATTTCTGGGACATGGCCTTCTGTATCTGCTGAAAATTGCTCTGCCAGTTTGTTCAGCTATCTGCCTCAGTTTCCCTATTCCACTTGTCCCTGCTCACTGGCCTGTCTCAATCCTTCCTTCACCTTGTGTGATTGCCCTGTCTCCACCATCTTCCTGTTGGTCCTCAAACATCCATCTCGAATGCCATGGGCTTCACAAAACCTCTTAGATCTTAACCTTTTAGATCTTAAAGTGACCCCTCCCTCCTCTTGACCATGCGCGTCTTTGCACTTACTTCATGGCAGCTGCTAGAATTGTATGGAAACTTTTCTTTGACCAGATTGGGAAGGTTGGGAAGGGAGGAATGTCACCTGTGGCCGTCAGGTTGTAGGAGGAAGCAGATGGCAGGCTTAGATGAGGATAGTTTGGTGGGAGTTTATTTACAGAGAAACCTAACTGCAGAGGTTTGGGGAGAGCGTAAGGAAACCGCAAGAGATACTGAGGGAACTGGGGCCCCACAGTGAAGCTGCCACAGGCGCTGGAATGGAGACATGAGGGAATAGAGAGATTTCCAGAACTAGAGAGAAGAGAGCTGTGCTAGCAGCAGCCTCCAGCGGGCCAGTGACACTAGAGCCGTGGTCGGCAAACTGCGGCTCGCGAGCCACGTGCAGCTCTTTGGCCCCTTGAGTGTAGCCTTAGGAGTACCCTAATTAAGTTAATAACAGTGTACCTACCTATATAGTTTAAGTTTAAAACATTTGGCTCTCAAAAGAAATTTCAATCGTTGTACTGTTGATATTTGGCTCTGTTGACTAATGAGTTTGCCGACCACTGGCCTAGAGCAACCTCCCAGGCCAGGCGGCACTGACCAGAGTTTAGTGACGCCATGCAAATATGTCGGCCCCTCTCAGATGGGAAGCCGGGCTAAGGACAGCAAGTGTTTCGGGAGGAGAGAGCAGAAGCGAACAGAAGACAGCTGGCACAGTGTGGTGCTCATCTTTCAAACTTCTCCATGCCTCGCTGGAGCCTGGCATATTGTTGGCACCAGTAAATAGAAGTTTTGGGTACTGTATAGTTTCAGGATAAGATAAACCACTATGGAAGCGTTGTTTTTCTTTCTTTTAAAAATAATTATGTATATTCATATCTTTCTTCCTCAAGTGGTTGATTCAAAGACTTGTGTGATGTATCAATGAGCAATCCAACTGTTTGTTTTGATTTTGGATGTATGAAATATATATGTCTACATCTACATGTGTATACTTGAATATTTGCATCCATCCATCCATCTCTCTCTCTCTACGTAGTAATTTAATCCAGGGAGAAATGGTTGATATTAACATTGTGGGCGGATCATGCGGATTCTCGCTTCATTTGACACAGTGTTTTTACAAAGTATCATACTTTAAAAAGATATTAGCTTGTAAGAACATGTAATAAATAACTTCAAAATGCAGTGGGTATTTAATTTTAAAGCGTGCCTTTACCATTTATGTAAAGCCTTTTTTTGTACTCGTTCAATAGAAACTTATCTGGCCACTGGGTAATGCTAGCAATAAAACAGCTGGTCCACAATGTGTTAAAGAAAAAGAGGGGGGAGGATGTCATATACAGTGGGGCCTTGACTTACGAGTGTCCCGACTAAAGAGTTTTTCGAGATACGAGCCGTCTCTCAGCCGATTTTTTGCTTTGAGTTGCGAGCTAAAATTCAGGTTATGAGCCAGCTTCAGATACCCCACCGCTAGTTGGCGCAGCGAACGTCATAGTGAACGCCACAACATCAGCCCAGCATCACGTGTCTCACTTGTTCACTTTTTGATTTGACATATGAGTAATTTGAGTTACAAGCTCTGTCACGGAACGAATTAAACTCGTAAGTCAAGGCCCCACTGTATATCAAGAAGAGACTTAATTGATCTTGAATTACAGAGCAGTGCTAGTAGAGGGCTCGTTTGAAAGATTTTTACATTTATACCAGAGTACATCTTACACATTATGCATTTTGTAGGTTAGAAGAATTGTGATGGTGCCCACCCAAGGAGGGGGCAAACTAACTTGGATAATTAATAATTTTTAGAAGATTTTGTGTCAGAGCACATCATATTCTGTCATTTGCCTTAAATGCATAAGCAACATCATCACCGTGGCCTGTAGGTTAATCGTTAAGAGGAAGAGGAAGAGCAGAAATACTAGTATGTTTTTATGGGTGCCGCATGGGAGTTGGCCCCAGACATCTTGAAGCAGCCGCTGCGGTGAGGAGGGGGATGAGAGGGCCGTGCAGAGACGCCTGGCTCTGGCTCCATGCCCTAACCACGTTCCCAGGCGGCAGTGAGTGTGGGAGAGGTTTGATGTCACCCCCCCTCAGTCGTGAGCTGAGAACGGAATCCTTCACGCCACAAGTGCCAGCAGCCAAGGAGCCTCAAAGCCCCAAATCTCTAGGGCTTCCATTTCAAATCCTAATTAGTTTTACTTGGAAAATTAGTTCCAAGCACAGATTTTGGCACTTACAATTGTGAGTTGACATTGAGCTTGCTTTATTTTAGATTTTTAAAAAAGATTTAACTCGTGTTAAATTGTTGTTTTCTCTCTCCTCTCCTGTTGCTGTCTGAACACACATCCTTAACCAGTCCGTCCGTCAGCACTGCCCTTCTGGCTTCTGGGACGAGGGTCCATTCTCTCACCCCAGTGACCAACGACTGGTTTTCCTGAGCTTCCCAGTTTCCATTGATGAAAATTTAAGCAGCTCGAGTCTTTCCTACAAATTACCAGGTCATTTAAAAATAAATTGGGCTCATTTTAATCTAATTCCTAATGCACAACTGCCTGGGGAGTTATTTTCAGCTTCGTTTGTTGCAGTTTGCAATTATCATGCTTCTCTTAAAGAAAAGAAAAGTAACAAGACTATATTTTATGTGAATTACCAGTGATCTTGGAGAACAACTCATATTTAAGCTAAGCAGCAGAGGGGATGAAAGGCCGCGTGGGTAATGATGCAGGCTTGACAAGATCCAGCCAACAGTGGAAGCGGCAAGGGGATACAGCCCAGGTGCTAATCTTTTTACTTTGAGTCATGAAGATCCAAGGCCTGCCAATCATGATCATGCAGATCACTGAAAAGATGGTGATTTTCCTAAGCTCGCCGAGCCTCTGGTTCCACAACTCTGAAGCTGCCAGCAGAATTTGACTTGGACTGTGTCTGATTTTGAGGGGATGGGGCTTGTGTACTTGGTTTCTGAAATGAGCAGTGTAATTCGACCATTGATTAAACCAGAGGGAATTGCTCACTCACAGCCCTGGATTACAAACTCAGAATCAATTTCGGATGCTTCCCCGTTCTGTCACTTCCCAGCTCACAGGCAGACGTCTGTCTCCACTGTCCTGTGCAGCGTCATTAGGGTCACTGGCTTAGAAGCACCTTCGAGGTGTGAATCAAAGATGAAGGGAATTCAAAGGAGGAGATGCTGTTCGAGGTGCTGGAGGAGGAGGTGCAGGGCTCTGAGTCTTCTTCAGGGCATCGGGGGCCCTTGCCAGGGAGACAGAGCAAACTTAAGAAGGTGGCGATATGGGTGCGTTGGGCCTGTGGGTCAACAGCGGTAGCAGAGAGAGGGTAAATGAAGTGTTCAGGGTTTGGCAGGAAACTGGCTCAGACGGAGGCTAGTGGGCGAGGCGGTCGTGCTGCAGGTCGGCTGGGCCAGATGGCGGCACGTTTGGTGAAGGCGTTTGGATGTTCTGCTGTCGCTGCCAGGAGCGATGAAAACAGTCTGAAGAATGCACTACGGAATCAGTTAAGACAAGCTTGGGAGTCCCTTTTATTTCTCCAAACCTTTCTGAACAAATACCGTTGTGTTGTTTTGCCACTTTGGCATTTTAATGGAAACTTTTAATTTCCGTCTCCCCCCAATTTAGAGGGAACAGCGGGAGCAGTGCTTCTAAAATAATATTGACATGTGAGCTAGCTCTCTGCAAACACAGGAGAGGATAATTAGCAAACATATGTTTGATTCAAATTTAAAAACACATGTACTTAAAAGTGGGTACCTTGCCATTTGGATGGCAAATAGCTAATAAAAAATCTTATTCTATTTTATGCAAGTTCTTCTAAATCTCACATTCTCCCTACATACAGATGATGATGATGGGGACAGCCAACGGTCCCAGCATAATGTAAGCACTTTACATGTAATATTTCTTTAATTCTCAGAACTCCATGAAGTAGGTGACATTATTCCCATTTCACAGATGGAGAGACTCAGGCCCAGAGAAGCTGAACAAAGCGATAGAGGGCACACAGCTAGCGAGTGCCAGACGTGGCCTTTGAGCCATCATTTTGGCTCTGGAACCCAGGCTCCCAACCTCTTTTCTAGGCAGCCTCTCCTAGTGTGGTAGAGATTATGACTCAAGTGATGGAAGTGGAGACTGAGGCGTGAGAAGTACAATGACTGATACAAGGTCTGCCAGAGCCAGGACAATGTAGGATTGCTAAATGTACTTTCGTTTGAACATAATAGTTGCTGGAAAGGAGTGACCTTTCTTGTGAATTGCAGCAAGTGGAAACTTTTTGTCCTTAGTGGCCATCACTCCCTTGGCAATTTAGCTAAAGCTGGATTAGGTAGGAGTTTGGCAGGATGAGCGAACGGTTAGAGTTCGGCGTATGGAAGTCAGTGGCACATGCCAAGCTGGAGAGCCTCCAAGGACAGCAGTCACCAGAGACGGGTTTGTAAGAGCCCACCCAGGCCTGCAGTAGGTGTTCCCTTCGGTGGCCTCACCACACTCCAGGGAGAGTCCAGCGTGACTTCTCAGAACACACTGCTAAGCACCTGTTTTTCTTTCTCTTTCATCCCTTTATGACGGGGCTTGTCAGCCTGAGCGCTGTTGGCATTTTGTGGCAGACAATCCCTTATTGTTGGGGTACTTCCTGAGTAATGTAGGATTTTAGTTGCACCCCTGGTCTCTCCCACTAGGTGGCAGTAGCATCACCCAAGTCCTGACAATATGGCCCATCTCAAAGATGGCCAACTGTGGCCCAAGGTGTAACTTACCTCTGGCTGAGAGGACCCCTGTCCCCTCCCCTCCCCCTTTCTTCCTCTGCCTTTAAGCAGAGGCAGGGACTGGTTCTGCTCTCAGTCATGACTCTTAGCTCCTCAGTGCACTTGCTTCTGGGCTAGAACACAGGTCTTTAACCTGGTGTCCAGGATCCCTGGGTTCGGATCCACAAACACCTGGAAATGATATAAAACTGTTTTGTGTTTGTGGCTTCTCAGAAGAGTCCGTAGCTTTCAAAACATCTCAAAGAGCCTGGCTGGTGTGGTTCAGTGGTTGAGCATCGACCTATGAACCAGGAGGTCACAATTTGATTCCTGGTCAGGGCACATGCCTGGGTTATGGGCTCAATTCCCGGGGGGGGGGGGGCATGCAGGAGGCAGCCAATCAATGATTCTCCCTCATCACTGATGTTTCTCTCTCTCTCCCCCTCTCCCTTCCTCTCTGAAATCAATAAAAAAGATATATTAAAAAAAAAACCCAAAAACTTCTCAAAGAAGTTTGTGGCATATTAAAGAATTGAGAATATTTCCCTTGAGGCAGTGCTGTGGGCTACACATCAGATAATTTTATTTTCTGAGTAGTCTACACACAGATACACACACACACACACACACACACACACACACACACACCCTCTTAGGCTAATCTATACTGGTCAGGATACTAATATTAGGCAGGTACAGATTCCTAAGGATCGAATCTTGTCGCCAAGGTGAGCCGGGCCTGCTTAAATGAGGACACTGTTGTATTAGGGCATGTTCCCTGTGCCAGAAGAAGGTGCAGGCAGGTGAGTAGGCCGTTGCCACACATCATGGCGTAAGGGTCTGGGGCCTTACCTTGGATGTTCTTCTCTTGTATTCTTGGAGATTATCTTAGGGGATAGCATTAGTTCCAGGGCAGAGTTCTGAGCAGTGTGAAAAAGTGGCTATTGCAGATATTTTTTTCTCTCCTTCCCATCACTTGTCTCATCTCTAGACCAAATCCTAGAATTTGCAAACTTAGAGGTGGTGGATTTTATATAAATGGGAGCTAGAAGAGGTGGTATGAGTACAATGAAATGAGATAAGACTCCAGAAATTGAAAAATGGTAGGAGGTCATAGAGACCTGCAGGTACCTATTCAGTCTCAGAAGGGTCCTTTCCCTCAGAACTTAAAAATGTCTGGGTTCTCGTACATCAGCTCCATTTTGCATTATTTTTTTTTTTCTGGAAAGGGCAAAGGAAGGGTGTTCCCATCTATTTGAAAACCTCTGGAGGAAGAGCCCAAAGGGAAAGGTTATTCCGTATAAAGATTCTGCTGAGATTAAGTGGGGAGAAAGGACAAGAGAACTCCCGGTCATTTTTCTATCCCGTTAGAAGGACTGCTTTTAATTCTACTTGTGTGAGTCGATGAGGTAAAGCCCCAGGTGGGGTGCAGGCTCTGCAGCGTCCAGCTCACAGTCTGTCGGGGTCTGTGGGTTACCAGAAGCTCGTGCTGTCTGTGTTTTCTCTCTCCCTCCCTCCCATTGCACAGATGTCAGCTTCTCTGTAGGTTTCTGGAAAAATGCCTGACAGGTAGAGGCAATGTTCTGTATGGATTGTAAAGATCCCATCTTTTCTCTAGGACTTTGCTACTATAAAACTTTTGGGGACAGATTTCCAGCTCTGTTGTGTAATGGGAGAAAAGGCATACATGCAGAATTGTCTGTTATATCAGAGACAGATAACACTGGGATGATAGGTGGGCAGTTTCCCTGGCAACATCATTCACCTGAAAGTCTAGTCCTCCACTCATTTTAGCAGTCATGCATGATGCCATTAGGAGACCTAGAAATGCAGAGTAGGCAAGTCCAGAATAAAATGGGAAGCATTATTTCCATGACTCTAAAATAGAGATTGAGAAATCCAAGCAAACTCACAACACTCTACTCACTCATATTGGCACCTTCTCCTTTATTTCCTATTCTTTTTTCAGAAACCCATGGTGTCACACTAGAGTGTGATTCCATAAATAGCGAAGATTCCAATAGCAGACACATACTTTACAATATTTTAAAAACCAATATGCTTTCTTCACACACATTGAGCCTTCTTATTTTTTCCTAGCAAAATCTTTGCAGCTTGGGGTGAGGGAGGCAAATTATCAATGATTACTGCAGCAAAACATCCCCTCAGTTTAATATTGAAGTTAGCCAAAGCTCAGTTCTATCTTGCTGGGCTGATCACCTCAAGGATTTGAAAGTTTGAAAACATGAGGCCCCCACCTCTCCTTTTTCTTCCAATTTGGTGACTTTGATATGCTATTTCTTATAAGTCTTGGTTGGCAAGCAAGGTTAGGGCTATTGTTAATTCTGATCTGAATTTGTATTTGAGGAATACCTTAAAAATTGGCAGGCAACTTTACTGGCCATGTAATTACCAGGTCAGGGTAGTATGTTTTGATTTGAATGACTTAATATTTACTACTTTGCAAACAGAGGCTAACAATGGGTTCCAAGGCCTTCTGCAGACCTATGTTATTCAACTTTTAGAAGCTTGTCAAGTTTAAGAAAAATACTCTGTCTCCTTGATGGCTGCCTTTTGGGAAGGGGAAGTTGGCATTCATGTGTTTTCTGGACAGGCTGCATTGAAAGTCATTTTGGGAAGACCAGGGACCACATGGCCTCGACATCGAGGAGCTAAGCACAATCTTCCATGTTGTTTCCTTGATGACTGACAAATCCAGGGCCAGAAAGAACCAGAGTTTTTATAGATGGCTTTCCTCTGCTGGCTTGTGTCTGACTCTGAGATGTGATGTGGGCACCAGTCCTGGGCTCTGCCTATTGCGTGTCTACATTCCATTTAGTTGAGTGGATGAGTTAGGACACCAGATAGGAGGCAGACTCAGCAGCTTCCAGATCTCAGAATCTGGGGGTTTCTTTGAAGTTGCCAGACTTTGCTGTTCATGTGACTTTCTCCCTCCCTCCTACTCCACAAATACAAGCTACTCCACAGGATTCTGGGAGGGTGGATATACTGTTTTGTGCGGATTATAAAGAGCCTCCCTTCTCTACAGGACTTTGCAAGCATAAAATTTTTGAGGGCAGCATTTGTCTGAATAATAATGGCTTTGTCAGGCCTGATCCAAAACTCCTGTGGAGGGAATTGATGGATATGTCATTGTGCAGGACATGGCTCTGGACATCATAAAGTATTATAAAACACAATCCTTATGCTGAGTGCATGCTGCCCATCAGGTGGTGGCAGTAGGGACTCTCCAGGAGCTGGGGTCAGTGCTAACCCCTGGTGAGTTTGATGACTGTGAGTTGTATGGGACAGAAGCACATGGAGGGAATAGTGGGAAATATGGCTGGTAAGTTAGGTTGGGGCCGAGTTTCAGAAGGCCTTGACTGAAGGATATGAGGTTAGGTGCTCATTTCTGTAGGTAATGGGCAGCTTTGGGTGGTTTGATATAAGACACAATTTCCAACTGGTATTTAAGGAAGCTACATGAAGTCAGGGGGACTATCTCCTTTTGTGCTCACCTTGCACAGAGCCTGGCATATAGTAGAACTATGAAAATTAGGTGAAACCATGAATAAATAAATGAAACTGTGTTGTACTCTTCTAACTGTCCAGGATGAGACAGGGGCTGGGGTTGGTGTGGAGGAAACTGGAATGGACTTGCCTGGGACACATATAAGAAGCAGGGATTGGTGATTGGAAGTGGCAGGGAAGGAAAGGCAGGGACAAGGGAATGAATGAATGAATGGAGTCTAAGATCAAGAACCAGATTAGGAGATTTTATTGTTCCATGTGACAGACATGAGGACTTTGGGGAGAAGACCATATTTGGGCTTAGATCTGTGACCTTCAGTTGATGACTCAGTTGGCAGGCTGGCTAGACAGGACTGGTGGTCAGGCCATGGCCTTCCCTGACTGTGGAGTTCTCTGAGCGGTGGTATTGGTTGAAGTAAGGAAGTTGCATCTACACGGTTACCTTAAATTGATGTTCTTGGGGCGACACTCAGTCCTGGCCGGAACAAGATCAATGTGTAAAAGCAATAAGGCCAATGTGGGTTGAAGAGGTGTCCACATATGCATAGACCACGGAGAGGAACATGTGACAAAGCCTCTTCCTCCCCATGGACTGCATAGGCACTATTTTTTCAGGGCAAAACGAGGGGCAAAAAGTCGAATCCAGTACATCTGACTTTTAATCCCAATGCTTCCATTTCCTGTGGTTAATGAGAAGCAGTTAGCCTGGTTATTAAAGGCTTGGATTCCAGAACTGGAAACATCTGACACACATCCCAGCTCTATCACGTACTAGCTGTGGGACTTTGGGCAAATTCTTAAACTCTCTGTGCCTCCATTTTCTAATCTGTTAAGTTGAGGTAATCTTCACCTGGGGTAGTTTTAAGGATCAACTGAGTTACTATAAATAAAACAGCTTTGTACATACTGGTTAGTAGTAGTATTCCTTTCTATTTAGGAGAATCAATAGTTGAATGATGTTTAACACCTAGAGACTCAGTATTCGGATCTATAAAGGGGGAGTTGTAAACCTAACACAAACCCACTTCCCTCCCTTTCGAGAGTGATGGATGCTTTCTAAGTAGGCTGTGTGTTTACTTGTGACCCTTCATGTCTCATCAGACTTTACCATTTGTCAATCCCTTCCTTTTCCCCAGACGCACTGCTGAAAGCCAGTATCCAGACGAGGTTGATCTTTCGACACCTGCAGTATGAACCCCATCCCTAGTGTGTTAGATTGTTCAGTTGTAACTGACAGAAAAAAAATTCAAGCATACATTAAAAAGTGAATTTGGGGCTATGCAGCTGAGAAGTCGTGTGTGTGTGTGTGTGTGTGTGTGTGTTTTGCCCCTGGCATAGTAGACCTGGAGCTCAGATGCTGCTGTGGGGGCTCCATCTTCCTTGCTCTCTATTTCCTGCCTCTTTCCCCGCTCTGTGGGCTTCAGATAAAATAAACCTCCTTAGGCGGTGTGTTCACCAGTCTGAACTGGCTCTGCTTTAGTAATAAGCTCACTCCTTGCTCATTCATTTTATCTAGAGTAATGGTGTGCTGTGATTGGCCAGACCTGAGTCATGTGCCCCTTTTGTGTCCAGAGGCGGGATCTGTAAGCAGAAACAGTCAAAGGAGGGCTCTGGGCAGCCTGGGAGGATATCTCCTCTAATAAATACATCATACTCACCCAGGCATCTACAGATGCAGGCTGGGAATGTCCAACTGCCCATAGCTGGCTCAGAAACCATAGCAACATGGTTCTTTTTGCTCTTCCTGGTTTGGTTTCTTGTTAGTTAAAAATAAAGATGCAATATCTTCTAAAATTCAGTGAACCAACAATAGTGAAAGGAACATCAGGTTGTGGTTTGAGCTGGGCCCTGGGGCGGGAGTGTCTGGGCACATTTGAAGAATCGGCTGGTTGTATGTGCTGGAGGCCACTTGAACTGCCCTCTGCCCTTCCCCGGTATGCTGGCTGTAGATTGCTCTCCCTAACTCCTGTGGGCACCATAAGGATCAACAAATGAATGTTTTCAGCTACTTTAATATCCTATGTCTAAGGGATTAAACCAGCCGTGGGCAAACTACGGCCTGCGGGCCGGATCCCGCCCGTTTGAAATGAATAAAACTATTGAAAAAAAAGACCGTACCCTTTTATGTAATGATGTTTACTTTGAATTTATATTAGTTCACACAAACACTCCATCCATGCTTTTGTTCCGGCCCTCCGGTCCAGTTTAAGAACCCATTGTGGCCCTCGAATCAAAAAGTTTGCCCACCCCTGGATTAAACACTTCCCAACAATTCGCTCCTTTGCATTCTTTCATGCATAATTCTCAAACAGAGATAGTTCCTGTTTTACTTTTAAGAAATCAAAGCTGTTCTCTCCACACCATTTTTCATTTTCTTCTGCTTTTTAAAATGCACCATGCACTTATGCCGTGTGAATGTTAGTAATATTGCATAACTTCGAGCACACGGTTCAGGTCACTCAAAATTCTCCAGTTCCATTCTTTGTTCTAGATTTCAGATCTCCTGAGTCTGATGTATTATTCACTATATGATTCTCACGGAACAAGATGCATTATTTACCAGGTTGTGGGATAGCTAAAATTCACGCTTTCTTGTAAATTGTAAATAGCATGCTGGGTTAGACTGGGTTGCTGAGTCAGGCTTGCGCTGACATCGTGGTATATGCACTTTATTCTCTGGATGATGTTTTGTTTCCAATCCTTGAATATTCTGGTAGGATGAATTTTGATGCTTTGTATATTAATATGGCCCATCGATTCTATCTCTCTGTAATTTACAGAATGTATAGAATCCATGGAATTCAGCAATAGGCATTGTAAACTAAACCAAGGACTATGTGTGTGGTGCCTGGAATTTGGGTTGAACCCAATTTCTGGAAGAGCATGCAAGAGTTTATGCACCACTAGAGGGCAGTAGAGTGATGCATCCCAGAGCTGAGAGTTTGTTGGCACTTTTGTATTTCTTATCTTGTGGAAACATTGGTTCTAGAACTTTTTTTTTTTTAAAGCTTGCATTTTTTGTCCCTGGGCTGTGATGGGGCTAAGATATGCAGAAATGTTGATGCTCATGCTAATTCCAGTAATACTTTAGGTTTCTGTAGCTAGTTGTGTGCTGGTGTGTATCAGTAAGCTCGCTGTGGGGAAAGCTCTGATTTGTAGCATTTCTGTGATGTAAATATCTTCATCATGCCTGATTGCAAGCTACTGATCTGACGTCACTGTGTGTGGAGTTAGGGAGACAGGTGCATGATCAGGACATATACCCCCCGATGAGCTTTGGCCATTTGCCACTCACAGTCTACTGCTGGTTATGTTTTCAGATGCGCATAGCCTAACTCTTCCCTAACAGTCTAAAAGCTAGAGAAGACCTGCCTGATACTTTTTGTCTCCCCACACTGCACCCAGCACAGTGCCTTAGACATTTTAACTTTTTAAATGAGAACTTTTTATTGAAGAATAATGTACCTACAAAATGTACAAATTATCAATTATCCATCAAATAATGAATCTTCAGACTTACAGTGTACCCAGCCCCTAGATCAAGAGACAGCATATTATCAGCATCCTAGAAGCCCCCATTGCCCCCCTCAGGCATTAACATCCTGCTGTCCCGAGGTCTAACTCCATACATTAGTTTCATGTGTTTTTGAAATGTCACATAAATGAAACCCTTTAGTTTGCAGTCCTTTATGTCTGGCTTCTTTCCATCTTGTTACGTGATTTATTCATTTGGTTGCAGATAGCTGTACTTCAGTCTCGTTGCTCTGTACTATATTCTGTTGCATGAATATGCCACAGTTTATTTTGCATTCTGTGTTGGTCATTTGAATTGTTTCCTGTTTGGGGCTATTAAGAATAGGGCTACTGTGTTCATTCAACTGTGTGTCTCTGATGAATAAAAGCACATAGTTCTGTTGGGAACAGGCAAAGATAATGGATAGGTAATCTGGTAGGCAGGTGTCTTGAGGTTTTAGATCTTAAAGATACCCTGATTCGGTGGACCAGCATGGATAAATTTCTGTGGGACCACAGTTAGACTAAGGTTGGAGAGGATGGCTTTGTGTGACAGTAGAGATACGTATCCAGCTATAAATTTGGAAAGAAAAATCACTAGGCAGGCTGAACATGGATGGGGACTGTGGGGACGAGCTGGTGATTGTCCAGGGTGGCGACTCCTATCCAGAAAGTCCAAGATGGTGAATGGAAGTTGGTGGAGCATGGCTTTGGGGAGTCTAGGAAGTGTAGTATCTGGAGATTTAGGCGGATAAAATATTAGAACGAGGGAAGACATTCATGAACTCAGATAAACATTTATTGTCCACCTACCACTCACCAGGCACTGAACTGGTAATATGATAGTGACTGAAACATGGTTGTGCTTTAAGGAGCTTATACTCTAGTTACAGAGAGAGACAAGCAGCCAGGCAATACTGTTTAGACAGGTGGTGAGTACTTTGATGAGGGCATTGCTTGGTGCCCTGGGAGAACAGAGGATAACCCAGCCCAGGCTGGGGCGGGGGGGTAGGGAGTGGCCAGGGGCGGGTTGGGAGGGAAGAGGTCTGACGGTGACTTCTGCAGGAGATTGTATGTGAGTGCAGACTGAGAGAATAAATGGGTTGGGGAGGGTTTTCCAGGCTGAGGGAATGGCATATGCAGGGACCAGCAGTAGAGATGGCACAGTGAAGTAGGGAAATGGGGGGTGGTTTGCAGTGTGGCTGGAGCCTAGTGTAGACAAGGGGCATGATTAGAGATGAGACTGGCATAGAAGTTAAAGTCCAACCATGGAGGGATTTGGTGCTCTATCCTCAAAACCATGGCAAGCTATTAAATATTTTAAGCATACTCGGCTGGGCATTCTCTGGAACAGGTGGGGCACCTGACATAATCAAGACAAGGCCCATTCTCCTCAAGGTAGACTCTTGACCTTAGGAATAAGGTTGCAGCCCCCTTATGAGAACTGAGACCCGTGATCTTTGTTATTGTAATTGTGTGCTGGTAAATGAGCTCTCTGGTGGGCAAGCAGGGGAGGTGGGGAGCTCTGATTATAGTGTTTGCCAATTTCCATGGTGTAAGTATGCCAGCTTGCAAACATCCTGAACATTGAACAACTGGTTCTTGCGAGCCCATAGGAGCCTGCTTCAGCACCACGACTGTGTCACCAGGTTTACTAGGGCGCAAAGCTCCTGACATTGCGTTAGAGGTCGCTCACCAGTAGCCCTCAGGCTTCATTGTACGTCATCACCTGCCCTTGTTAAAGCACAGATCCATGGCCACCCCCAGAGCTATAACTCAGTAGGCCTGGAGTGGGGCCTGAGAGTTGGCATTTCTAACAAGTTGCCAGGTGTGGAAATGCTTTGTGAACCAGTGCCTGTAAGTCACTCCTTCATGCCTATCCCTGGAGGAGATGAGTCCCAGATCCTCATGGAGGGGCCGAGCCTGTAGAAAATCATTCCCCTTTTGTGGAGGAGAGGAAATAAGACAGGGATCCATGCCAGTCCTGGCACAGAAGACATTAATGGCAGCATCATGATGTAAAAGGAATCAGGATTTGTACTCAGAAGATCTGGGTTGAGCACCTTTGCTGGGTAAATGTAGGTGTGTTACCCAAACTGAATTTTAGGTGGTTCTCCCAGCTCCAGAATAGCTTCTCTGATAGCACTGATCTCACAGAGTTGTGATGGTCACGTGAAGCAAATTGCCAGCTGGTGTATATTATGAAGAACTGTAACCGCAAACGACTATGCAAGTGTCAGCTGTTGTTCGTAGAGATGGGCACGCGAAGCTGGGGCTCAGAGGTTACATGATTACATAGCTGGAGGAGAGGCTGCTGGTTTTCAGTTTAGAGCCCTTCCTCGTAGATGAATGCTTTTCAGATACGTCCTGTGGCCTTTCTTCAGATGAAACCTTAGGAGGAAGGACAGCACAGGAAACGATGAAGGACGAGATGCTCTTACCAACTAGGAGAAGGGAACACCCTGGAGCCCGAGGCAATGCCCCAACTGCGAGGTATCCGCGTCCAGGCAGAAAACCCAACCCCTCGCCTGTGGTTTCCTGGAGGCACCTTCTGCCCGAGGTGGCAGAGGGCAGGTTCACTGGGCAGGACCTGGGCGGCTTGAGGGTAAGGTCAGCACCAGTGGGTCTCACGCTGGCAACACGCAGGCATCACCTGAGGGAGGTTTGAAAAACCCCATGCCTAGGCTGCCCCCTGCCAGTTACAGCAGAATATCTGGGGAGCGAGTCAGTCGTCTGTCCTTTTCAGTTCCCGAGAGCACCCCAGTGAGGCCCCGGGTGGTCACCGGGTGGGTGCCAGTGGCTCTCATTGTGGGCCCCGACCAGCAGCAGCAGCAGCATTGCTGGAACTTGTTAGAAATGCGAATTCTCAGACCCCACCCCAGACCCTGCATCAGAAACTCTGGGGTTAAGGGCCCGGAATCTGGGTTTCAGCCAGTTCTGCTGGTGACTCCGAAGCATGCTGACTGGAGAGCCGCAGTGCAAGAGCAGAGGTTCTGATGGTGGGTGGACGTCCCCATCGGTGGTGCATCTCACTCCATCACTGGAGGAGCTGAACAGACAACACCCGCTGCGGTTCCCGTGGGCCCCTCCTCGGAAGGCTCTCTTTCCCCCGGGAGGATGACTGGCCCAGGGACCCTCGGGACTTACCGGGCTGTGTCTTGTCCCTTGTGCTTTTGGGGGAAGAAAACAGAAGAGAGTCAGGAGGGCTTGGCTTCTGTCTTTCCCCTTCAGTTCGGAGGCTTCCTCAATGGGAGACTGGACGTCCGCAGCTCCCTGCCTGGCAGCGCCCCTCCAGCTGTTCCTGCCGAGAGCTCTGTTACCTGACCACCTAGAGATGCAGGTGCCGAGTTCGTAGTGTCCTGGGTCTTGCTTAGGTGTTGTTTCGTTTGTTTGTTGTTGTTTTCTTTTCCAAGTGGTGAGGTTGAAGTAATACATGTAAATTATGATTTCTGTTGATTTTTCTCAGCTTGAGGAAACTAGAAAATGAGGGCGATCGTGCTGTTAGCTGGAGGGAAGACAGGAATAAGTCTAGATTTGAATGAGACAAAGGCAACAAGGGGAGAAGTAGAAAGTTGAATGTAGGGGGCTCTAGAGAGGTAGACACCTGATAGGAGCCTTCAGTGGCTGGTCGGGGCTGGGACCAGGAATAGTCATGCTCACCTCACTCCTCCAGCCCCTGACCTCCTGCGGGGCCTCCCATGGACGGAATCCCATCAGAATCTGGAAACGAGAGTCTGTTGGTGTATCCATATGGATCTGTCTTGGGGGACACAGCAAGTTAAGAGAGGGAAGAGAGGGGTTCTGGGTGGGCGTATGGGAGATGTCCAGTAATCTCCCCGCTGCTCCCCATATCCCTTACTACCTGTACATCAGATTTGGCAATTACATGTGCACTTACTCATGGTCTCTCTTATACAATTTCTGTGCATTATTTTTATTTAACTCGTGTATGTTACTTACCTTTTCAGTTATTCATGACCCCTTTTTCCTAGCAGTATGATACACTTCTAGTGGATGATGAACATGTCTTAAATTTTCCTGTCTCCATAACTGAGCTTAGCCCAGCAGTTACTATAAAGTTGACATTCCCATAAAAATGTGTCCCTTGCACGAAAAATATTTTTTTTAAAAAGTATTTATTTGTTGAGGGTTTTTCAACCCCCAAAGCGCAGGGATTGTGTTTGTTTAATGTTAGATGTGGCCTGGAGTACTTTAATACAAACCAGACTTTATTTAGAATCTCTCAGAGGCAGAATGAACTGTTTGGTGGGCACCTGTCCAAACTCTATAGCACGAATTCCTTCTAAAAAATCCCCGATTTATGGTTACCTGGGTGGGCTTTACCTGGCTCCAACGACAGGGCTCTCAGGACCTCACGGAGCAGTGGAGAACATTCAGTAGCTTTGATAAGTAGAAGGTTCTTCTCTAGGCAAGCCTCTTCGTAAGGCATTTACCTCGAGGCCCTGGCAGTCACCGATCTGCTGTCCACCAGACTTACCCCTCCAGAATGCTGCGTAACGGAATCAGATGTAGCTTGTAAGCTTTTAGAGACTGGCTTCTTTCACTCAGGCTGAAGCATTTGAGAGTCAGCCAAGTTGTGAGGCTGTCAGTCATTTGCTTTTGTTTATTGCTGTGCAATATTCTTACATGTGCCACCATTGGTTTCTCCGTTTACCCATCACAGGACATTTGGGTTGCTTCCAGTTTTGGGCCATTATAATCCTTATCTGGGACCAAGCAGGGTGAGGAAAGAGGAAAAAGAGCTACGGGTGCCCACGCCACCCACTGGGAAGTCCAGTTGTCTGATCAAGCTGGAGGCTCCTGGGTGCCTCTTGGTGCTGCTGTGGCAGCTGCCTTCGGGGCTGTGAGACTGCGTGCTGTGGTGCAGAAGACAGAAAAAAGAGGAGAAACTGGCTGGGTGATTTCTCTTATTTCTCGAGTGTCAGGAGACCCTTTTCCTCTCTGGAGTGTTTTCTGCCAGCACTCACACTCAATTCGGATTCCAGGCTGGAAGATGCCGGTGGGAAAAAATGCTGAACTCCCCACTGGTTCGGTTGAACTTCACACTCCGGCCCTCTCCCCCAAGTCTCATGCTGCCTTTTCTTGTCTGAGCTGCTCCGTGCATTCTGTCCGGGTTTTACAGCTCCCTGCAGTGGGAGAGAGGTGCAGTGGGCTTGCTTGCTCCTTGCCTCAAACAGAGCATTCTTGGAGGGTTTTTTTTTTTTTACAGTAGTCCCAATGATCCCTACCCCCCCCCCCCCCACTCCACTTTACCCCCCTCCACCCAGCCCCTGCCCCACCCCAGGCCTTCACCACACTATTACCCATGTCCATGGGTTATGCATATTCTTAGGTTGGTGGAGGCGGCGTAAGAAATAAAGAGTCAAGTGAATCAGAAAAGGAAAGAAAAGGAAAAGGTTTATTTCTGCATCCCTGGGAGACCCATGTACCCCAAAGACAGGGAGGGGGGCGCTTTTTTTATACTGCTGTTCGGTGAGGGGCGGGGACATGAGCTGAGCTGAGGAATTCTCTGCTTCAGGGGATGGGCAGGATATTCAGAAAGAAGCCAGCATCTGTGTGTGGGTATGTGGATTCAGGGAGAAGAAGCCGGTATCTGTGTCTGGCACGTTGATCTGTGAGAAATTCCAGGGGAAGTCCATTATCTCATCACAGGTCTGCATGTATCCGTTCCTGGGCTCTCTCCAACCTAACACATATATGCATATTAAGTTCTTTGGTTAATCTCTTCCCCTCCCCCAGTCCTCCCCTCTGATATCATTCTTTGAGTTTTTAATATCAAGTATTATATTTTTATTACCAGTTCAGTTTTTTGAAAAACCTGCTGATTAAAAACTAATTTCTTCTGTATATTTGCAATTTGTTTTCTTTCTTTAAATGGTATGAATATTTTATTTCAGTGTCTGAAATTGTTGTATCTGCTTATTTTTGTATATTTTAAATGAATCTCTATTTTAAGAATCTGTTTCTTAAAATATTGCCAATGGGGACTCTTTGAAGCCTGGGATGAGAGTGGATTACCTCAAGAACGATTTTCTTTGCATCTGCCAAGTGCTTGGGTGTGCTACCAGAATGGGACCAATTTAAGCTAACTTCTTGGCATGCGGTTTGGTGGGCCTCCTGTGTAGTGTGAGTTCCGGCGGTGAGCTCGCAGGAAGGCTGTCTTGTGGGTTACAGATTCTGGGGTGGGTTTTTCCTTTTTCTCAGAGTCAGGATTCCAGCAAGATAACCTTCCTTTAGTCCCCTGGCAGAGAACACAATTTTTCCAATACACCCATTTTCTGAAAGTACATTCTTTGGGCTTCTAGCTTTATGGAGCAGGTCCAACACAAGACCTTGGGTGCCCCTGAACTTGTCTTTTGAACCTGGCAAACATGAAAACCAGTGGTCAACTCCGCAGAGTTAATAGTTGTCCTAAAGGCAAAAGCTGACTTCCGTGTTCTACCTCTTCCCCTGGCCTTTGGCCTCACTATTCCTTATTTTCTTGTTTAATCATCTTTGCATTTAGGAAGATTTTAAAGTATTTACCAGCATTTGTTTTTTTTTTCAGTGGGAGGGTCATTTAGATGACTTGCTCACCAGGCTCCTAGCAATGGGATAGTCTCTTTACCAGACCAGGCGCTACAATTCAATTAGGTCTCAGAATAGGTACATTGAATATGTAGAGTGTAATAGAAAGGGCTGGGGGACGAAGGCTGCGTCTAGTATTTCTACCACATTGCCAGTTGAAACCATGTCCTTCCTCCGGGCCTGTTTCCGTACCCCCTGACAGGATTGGCTGAGATCACTGCTGAGACTTTGAAGCTCTTCGCTGTTTGCTCATTAAGCCATGCTTGGGAAGCGATTATCAAAGTTTCTTCCAATCTAATCTGTTGTCACAACCACCTCTGAAGCCGTCTGTGTTTAGGATGTTGCAGTGTCTCAGCTGGTGTAACCATGATTACTTGTCGATTTCCCTCAGGGCAGTTCTGATTGCTAGAACACAGTGATTCCGAATAACTGGATCTCGTTATTTAGGCAGGAGAGAGTGCAGTCGCCTCAAGGGCTTGTTCCTAGTGCATCTAGAAGTAATACCCTCAGCAGTGCAAGCCCGGTCACTGCCCGGGCTCAGGAGGCTGGTGGCAGTCCCATTGTGTTGCTGGCTCTGGTGTTTGAGTGTCGTGGCTGCTGTGGGTAATACAGGATGGTGCCATTTGCTCCAAAGCGGAAGCATCTTTTTCTACTTCTTCAGGCGAACAATTCACATGTTTAAAAGTCAGCAATTGTCTGCCCAGGTAATGAACAATGTTCCTGTTGAAAAGATACAGGCTATTGAGTGTCTTTCCTTTAATCATAAGTGTTTGGGATCTTCTGAGGCCTATTATAAACACTCCTGGGCCCTAAATCAGAAGACAGGCAGAGGTGATTTTTATAATCGTATAAAGGTTTAGAGCTATGACTTATTAAAAAGTATGTTTGTATTGATTTTAGAGAGAGGAAAGGAGAGGGAGAAACATCGACCGGCTGCCTCCTGCATGCCCCCTACTGAGGATTGAGTCTGCAACCTGGGCATGCACCATGACCGGGAATTGAACCAATGACCTTTTCTTGTACGGGCTAGATGCCCAACCAACTGTGCCACACTAGCCAGGGCTATAGCTATGACTTTTATAGCTTCAGAGCCTTTATTTTTCTACAAAAAATACTTGGAATATCAATATATAAAACATATTGAATTATAAAACATATTAAATTAATATTTTACATGTATTAACATTAATACATGAGGTCCTTTTGATGAGATATATTTCAAACTCAAAAAAATTGAACTTAGGACTTCATGTTCAATTAAGTACTGATTTCTATTTGCTGAGGTTTTGTTTCCCGTATGAATTCCAGGGCTCACAGATGACAACAGCAGTCTTATGTCAGTCATAGCACCTACAAAATAAAAATAAAAATTTGCAGAACCCCCAAAACACCTACATTGGACCCCAACAGAACACAGTTTGATTTGCACTGGTCTTATCTAATCCCGCTGCTTTCTAGTTGAGAAAACAGCGGCCCTGAAAGAGTTAATAATTTGCCCAGAGGCGTACGGTAAAACAAATTTGTTGTGTGCCTACTACGTGCTGGCAGTGAGATGTATTCTACAGACAGCAGCCAATATGTTTTCGAAAGTTGCCTAAGTTTTGTGATATTTTTGATGTTGACATTATTATCTCCATATCCCAAAACTGAAGCCCTGAGAGGCTGAGGAGGTAGGTGGCAGCCAAGCAACAAAGGCCTTTTAGAGGCATGGATGACTTTTGCCGGAGACCAATTCCAGCATGACAGCCAGGCTGCATCTGGGAATGGCTGAAGGCATTTCCCCAAACCTGAAAAGGAATTATTGCTTGGCTGCCAGACAGTTAAAGGGCATCTTAATCTACATGTTATTGCCTCCTACTGGCCAAACACCTGAACAGCCGTAGTCTAATTCTTCCATTCTGACAATGCTAATGTATACCCTTTGCAGTGTATATGTCTGCCTCGCCTCAGGACAAATTGTGTTAATAAAAAGCATGGGGTCCTGGGACCTTAGACCAGTGGTCCTCAACCTTCCTAATGCCGCGACCCTTTAATACAGTTCCTCATGTTGTGGTGACCCCACCCATAAAATTATTTTCGTTGCTACTTCATAACTGTAATGTTGCTACTGTTATGAATCGTAATGTAAATATCTGATATACTATATGTGTTTTCTGATGGTCATGACCCACAGGTTGAGAACCACTGCCTTCGACCTTAGACCTTAAAACTTAGATCTTAGCTCTTTCAGCTAGGCTCCTCTGACCCCCAATGCCTTTCAAAATTATGCTTCATCTCTGGACTCCTATTTAATCTATGCACAGCCTTCTCCAGGTTTCCTGAACCCTTCTTGATGCTGGGACAAGAACCCCCGCAACTTTGGCTGCCGGTTTCAGTAGGCGGGACTTGATCAGAAGTGTGTTTTGAATACGGTGTTCCATGGACTTCACATGCTTTACCTTATAATCCATAGAAAAGCTGAGAGAGGCGCTCACGATCACATTATCCCTGTTTTCCACATGAACATACTGAGGCCCAGAGAAATGGTTTGACTTGGCCTGGGAGCAAGTGGCAGAGCTGGGACCTGAACCAGGTGGCTCTGGCCGAGGAGCCCTGCGCTTTTAGAGCTAAGCAGCGGCCGGTGCTCTAGAGCCAGAGACCACCGGGAACACTCCTGTGTTTCAACAAGTTGAGCGCAGTGGTCACTGCCACAAGGGCGATAACCGTGGAGAATGTGGGCGTCTCTGTAAGGGCGTCAGGAAGGACTGACAGGGTTGGGTTGTTAGGAGACTCGAAGGCTGTCTTTGTTTGAGGTAATTCTGTTTCTTAATGATATAATCTTCTGAGAGGAGTGGAGTGAAGCTAGAGTTATAGTCAGTAAAGAAGCAGCAGTCAGGCCTGGCCGGGTGGCTCAGTGGGTTGGAGTGTTGTTCCATACACCAAAGAGGTGGTCGGTTTGATTCCTGATGAGGGCACATACCCAGGTTTCAGGTTCAATCCTGGTTGGGGTCCATAAGGGAGCTCTGCTGGCAGCTTGCTACTGTTATGAATCGTAATGTAAATATCTGATATGCAGGATGTTTTTTCATTGTTACAAATTGAACATAATTAAAGCGTAGTGATTAATCAGAAACACAATGTGTAATTATGTATGTGTTTTCCGATGGTCTTAGGCGACCCCTGTGAAAGGGTCGTTTGACCCCCAAAGGGGTCGCGACCCACAGGTTGAGAACCGCTGGTGTATAGCGATTGCTTTGTACCTGCAGGATAGGAACAGTGCTGGGCATTCCCTGAGTTTGGAAGCTGATCCCCTGTGAGAGCCTTGAGGATGCCAACCCACACTCAAAGGTGGCCCATAGTCTGGGGACGTATTGCTTATATTGAGATGTGTAGAGGCTTGTTGCGCTGGAAATAGTGTCCCCAATGCAAGGGGCCTCTAGTTCTGACACCTGTTCTTAGAGTCTTATTATTTTATGTTCAGGGAAGGAGGCTGCATGGCCTAGAGGAGAGTGTGGGCGAGAAAGGGAAGTTGGTGCTCCATCTTCAGGGATAAATCAGGGCCGCCAGAAGGACACGGAGGGACGGTGTCCAGGAATTCACTGAAACTCCGGAGCCTCTGCCATGGTGTTTGTTAGCCGAGGCTCTCGGAGGTCCTGGAGTGGGCTGAGGGAACAGAGATGTGGGCTGCCCATAGCACCAGCGACCGTGTCCTCTCACAGCCACACTTACTCACTTAGGTATAGTCTTTGGTTGCTTCTGTGCGACACCTGCCGCGTCCAGGAGTGGAACAGAGCCCTGATGGCCTGCGAATCTGACAATATTTACTGTCTGGCTCTTTACAGGAAAAGTTTGCAGATGCCTGAATAAGCGACCCAGTCAGGATTCGAACCCAGGACTCAGAGCCAGAGGTGGCCCTCTGCAGGCAAAGATCAGCCCGGACCTGGAAATGCCGGCGTGAGAGACGGTGAGTGATCAGCCAGCTGGTATCCCAGCGGCCGGGTTACAGTGGGCGAAAGGTGCAGCTGGGTCCTAGGAGCTGAGGACGGAAAGGAGACACGAAGCTCATGACAAGATCAAGTCGTGTGGCAGGTGGTGTCTTAGCGGGACGCTTTCCCCGCAGCCCGTTTCTACCTCTTTCCACACGGTCCTTGCTTCTTGGATGCAGAGGGGGCCCGGGATTCCGGAAGAGCATCCCGTGAGAAGAAACAGGCTGAACTGCCCGCAGAGGTTTGATGTGTTCTTGGGGGAAAGCAGACGCTCTCGTTGAAACGCGAAAGCGGTTGCTGGGCGCTTCACCAGCTTTGCTGGGCAATAGACTTGCAGTAAAACCATCTCTCCCACTCAGGGCTGTTGTGAGCAGCTTGACTCCGGAAACGCGTTTCCTCCCAGTACCTCGGTCAGATCCATTTGCCTCCCGCTGGGAAGAGGCTGAGTTGAAGTGCACCTGCCCGCGTCTCCTGGTGAGCGCACAGGCAGTCGATCTCCGCGGCAGGTGCTCTCCGTAGTCCCGGGGGCTCCTAGAAGCGGCGCCCTGTGGAGGGCAGGTGATTAGCATGCGGGATGCTGTCATTACATTCGTTAGGCAGCCTTGGACGGTCGGCGTGCCTTTTACGGCAGGGTAACATTTGCTCATCTAGGAAATTAGGCTCAGAGCGGAAGGAGACGAGAGGGAGCTGGCGTGCAGCACCGACTGAGCCTTTTGTGTCGCCGACACAGGGAGACCGCTGGTGCCACAGCCTGCGCAGCCAGGGCTGTTGGAAAAGGAGCATCGGAGGGTTGGACGTGGCCTCTGGGAGTTAGTGTCCTGCTCGTTGGCCGCTGTTCTGTCAGCTGAACCTTTTGTTCACCTATTTCATAAGTACTCCCCGGTGCTTGCTTCCCCTGTCCAGGCAATCGCGACTCAGTGGTGTCCCTCATGCAGTGGGGTCCCTGCCGCCGGGAGGGAGCATGCAGTCTTATGGGGCAGACATGTCAATCACGTAGTCTCACCATCAGACATAAACCTCGACTGCAGTAAGTTCTACGTAGGAGGGGCTCATAGGCGACAAGAGAGTCTAACTAGTGAATCTGACCTTGTCAGGGAGGGCAGGACCTTGAGGAAGCGGGGTGTCTCTGAGACTGTAAGATGAGCAGTGGTTACCCAGATGAAGGGAGGGAAGAGGGTCCCACAGGCTACCTCCATTCTGTCATGGGCCTAGTATGAATTTATCTGTGGCCTAATTGACTTATTTGGCTCCCCGAGCCAGCAGTCTTTATCGAGAGCTGTGTGCTGGACTGGAGTACTGAGATGGAAGCACATCCTCAGGATTAACATCCCAAAGCCGCCATTTACTGAGCTCCGACTTGGAACGCAGGCAGATCCGCAGGTGCACTCCAAATGGGCCTTTTATGAGGCAGGTGGCCTGGGCACGATACTTGGTTTCTCTGAGACCTGGGTCCTACTCGGTTAAAAGTAAAAAGGCTGGCGATGTTTATTTCACCTGATCATTGGGAGCATTCCGTGACTTCCTGCAACATGCAGCACGGTTCCTAGGATGAAGTAGGGATTCGATGGGTATTTGTTGATCGGATTGCCTTGGACCCGTCATGGGCTTTGGAGTCCAGCCTGATTCGTCTCCGTTTGTGCAGGGACCACAACGCTCTGCAACTGTCTGCCTGCCCGTTATCCTCCCTTATAGCTTTATCCTCTTATAAACTCCAGCCATTTCTTTTTCTGTTCCAAGCATGAATGAATTATTAAAGAACCATTTGTTTATATATCCCTAGCAAATGCATTATGATTGGTCCAGCTAGGTACCGGGGGAAAAACAAACAAACAAAAAATTCACACTGTTAGCATCTAGGAGTATTAAAATAGATGGGTGGTTTGGGGAGTCATGATTATCCTTTTATGATGACACCTGACAAAAGCAATGCATGTCTGGCTCTTTCAATCCTGTGTGCCCAAATTCTCTTCTTTCTTTTAGTGTCTGCAGTGTCATCAGCCTTGCTCACAAAAAGCCCATAATGTTGCATTTTATTAGGAAATATGTTTGTGTCAGGGATGGAACCGTGTGTTTTGTTGATGCCTCCTGAACCTAAAGTTAGATGATCCCAGTGCTTGCCTCTGTTGTGTTTCAAAGAACTGCAGCAAATGAAAAGATACAGACAAGTCTAACGACCTGGAGAGGAAGTGGGCAGGGAAACAGCTCGGAGAGATTTCTGGAACTGAAAGGCCCATCTGCTCGGTGTCAGATCCCATGAGCTGGGTCATGGAGCTGCTGGGCAGGGAACCAGTGATGGCTAGTCTCCCGCGAGATCAGCCATTCTCCCCCCAACCCCCTACTTCTGATCATAAATTGGCAGTTGATGATGAGTAACTATTATTATTATTTCTTAAGTTTTCAGAAACTGAATCCATAGACATGGAAGCGATCTTATGAGATACCTCTGAACCCAAATAGCTGGGGCATTTCCCTTGTGCTTATCCTAAAATCCCACTTTCTCTGCGGAAAGCCCTTTTATCCTTAGGAGAAATGTGTTTCTTGATTCTATCCAAACAAATGAAAGCAAACAATCAACCCTCATGTTGCTTCCTTCTGAATTGTCCGTGAGAAGCAGAGAGGGGAGTGGCTGCCTCATAAGCCCTGCTTGGGTTCGAATCTTGCCTCCTTGACTGAGTGGCTGTGCAACCTTGTTGAAGTCACTTGATCTCTCTGTGCCTGTGCTTCTCATTTTTTTTTTTAAGTGGGGAAATAATAGCATTTGCTTCATGGTGGTATTATGAGACCGAATGCATCAGCGTGAGGCAGATTCTTATAACGTCATGGCACACAGCAATGCAAGAAAGCGTTGTTAAACATAGAAAAGACCGCCAGCTTTCTCCTATCCAGTACAATCATTGCAATGGTACTTGCCCTTCTTCATCAATTCTCTTACAACATTTTGGCTTTTAGGAGCTATGACATACTAGAAAGAAAACACGTGAAGCAGCACTCCTGACAAACTTCATTGAGATGGAGGGGTATTTGTTAAGCCCCAGCCCTCTCACCGGGAGGATGGGAACGGTCTCTTTTGAGACCACAAGCTCTGGAGCATCGTCTGGCTTGGGGGCTCAGAGAAAAGATGAGACTTCTTGCTCCCAGTCACGTGTCCTGTAATTACCTGTCAGCAATTTGTCCGGGAGCAAAGCTCACTTCCTTGGGATAACCTGCTGCTTTGCCACCTGTGCTTCTCTGCCCCTTCCACCCGTTCGTCTATGACTTTGTAAAAAAAAAAAGTATTTTTATTGATTTCAGAAAGGAAGGGAGAGGGAGATAGAAATATCAGTGATGAGAGAGAATCATTGTTCGGTTGCCTCCTGTACACCCCCTATTGGGGATCAAGCCCGCAATGCGGGATGTGCCCTTGATCGAAATCGAACCCAGTACCCTTCAGTCTGTAGGCTGACGCTCTATCCACTGAGCAAAATTGGCTAGGGCTGCCTATGACTTTTAATGGCTTATTTAGGGGCATGCTGTTGCAACCATCTTCCCCAGACTTACCTGGTGACTAAACAGGTATTGAATAAAAGTGATCCTGTTTCATAGGTAAAGAAGCAAAATGGATGAGAAAATAGGCCAAAAAACATGCATTAAATTCCAGGTTCCTTATATGCGCATTTATTTCTTCCTCAAGAAGGTACCTTCTTTAATCTCCACCCTCATGAAACCATTATGGCTAAAGTCTTGGTGCATTCACTTCTCTTGGGTTCTGAGATTTTTTTCTTCTGCAGAGTAACCAGGGCGTCAATCAACTTACAAATAGGAAGGCAGAGCTGCTGAAGACAGGCTGGGGGGAGCCCAGTGACATGGCTTGGGGTGACCGAGGGAGTACCAAGGGCTGTGAGCATGCTGAGGATGGACACAGGCAGCGGGGCAAGCACCTGGGGCGCCTCCTGGTTCCCCAAGATAGAGGAAGCCCCTGGTTTTGTCAGACTACAATTTTCGTCAGTGTGAACTTCCCATGAGGCCCTCCGGTGTGCCTGGGAGCAAGGATGTCTGAGGTCCTGAGGCCTGGAGTGGGGCTGCATGGATGACTTAGCTCTGGCTTACTCCTGTTCCTTGGCTGTAGATTTCCAGCCACGCGGCCTAGGTCTTTTCCTGTAGCGCCGCGATTCCCACGCCTTGGGAGATGTCCCCTCCCCCCAGGGGACATTTGGCAGTGCCCGGAGACCTGTGGGCTGTCACCATGGCAGCGGAATAACTATTGGCATTTAGTGGGTGGAGGTCAGGGCTGCTGCTAAACGTCCACAATGCACAGAAGGACACCCAATGACACAGAATTATACAGCCCCAAATATTACAGTTAAGACACGGCCTCACGTGACAGACGTGTTCCTGCCCCTGGGTCTTAGTGCTGGGTGTTCCTGTCCTTGCACCGTTCTCCCTCCAGACCTCTTCCTGGCTGGCTTTTGGTGGCACGCAGATTTCAGCTGGATAGCCATGCCCTTGGAGGAGATCCCGCTAAATGTTGCCGTTCTCTTCCACATTCAGTTCTCTTTACCAACCCCCCACTCTTAACTTTCCCACAGCCCTTAGCCCTGTGAATTACGAGTTGCTCAATAAAGATGCTCACTTTTATGAATCTTGCGTTTTTCTTTTCACAAAGCAAGGAATGTACAAATGCATTTGAATTTTTGATATGTCTTCTATTTTGCCTTTTTCTGCGCAGAAAAGCTTTCCAGTATCGACAAGACCCCCTTCACTTGTTGAAAATGCGAAATCATTGTGCGGCAGTAATTAATTTTTTTTTCACCTAATTAAATTTGTGCAAAGAATGAGGAAAGCGCTTTATCATCCATGGGAGAAACGGGTTTCTCACACCTGACTTCAATCACTCTGAGTAACTACTTCATTAAGACAGAGGCAAGCCTAGTGACAGATCATTAATTTTCATGGATATAATCTGGGAAGCCAAATGTTTATAGAAGGGGAGTCTGGCAGGAAGGACATAAATGTATTAGCACTTATTAAAAATAAGCTGTAAGTCTGTTTGCATGCTGCCTCTGTCATGTTATGAATTAATCGCTGAAATGTAACCATCATAAAATATGCGTAGCACAACGTGTCGAGGAAGGAAAAGAAGGTCGTATCTCCCTTCTCTAACAGTTGGAATCTTCTATATTCTTGAATTTACATTTTTTAAAGGCTAGTGGACAGAAATAAAATGGCACCAAAGCCAGGAACATTTGTACTCTCTCTTGCTGTAATGTAACTCTTGCTATTTCGAATAGGATGAAATGGAAGTCAGTGGTTACCTGAGTGGCTGCATTCTGTCTATAGTGGAGGATGAAATTCACTCTTTTTACCCACACCCAGGCTCTCTGGTCAAAAGCTAAGACATTTAGCTAATATGGGATGACCAAAGAGCCCGCCTCCATGATAGTTAAGCTTCACCAGTATGCTAATTTCACTCTCTTGATGCCCAAATCATCAAATATAACTGTTTCAGTACTTCAAAGGGAGCTTTGAAAATCAGAGAAAAAGGTAGAATTATTGGCAAACTCTACATTTCTTTGAACTAATCAGTTTTGAGGGAGGGATCTTGCTGTCTCTGAATTTTTCTGTTCTTTCTGAGGAGTTGAAATCCGGGGAGACTAACAACACCATGCTAATGGGCTAATCCATTTCTCTCACAAGACTGTTGCATCAAGTTAGATAATGATCTCACAAACTGTAAAATACTTTGTGGACATCAGCTCAAACCAATAGAAAGGAACCTCTCCTTCTTCAAGGCTGTCGTCCAGGGGTCCTCAAACTTTTTAAACATGGGGCCAGTTCACTGTCCCTCGGACCGTTGGGAGGGCCGGACTATAGTTTTTAAAAAAAACTATGAACAAATTCCTATGCACACTGCACATACCTTATTTTGAAGTAAAAAAAACAAACCGGGAACAAATACAATATTTGTATTTGCATGTGGCCCGCGGGCTGTAGTTTGAGGACCCCTGCTAGTCTGTCTTCTGCCTCTTTCCCGCTCTGAGACTGGGATCTGCTAGGGCAGGCTTGATGCTTTGTTGCAAAGACCTTGCTTTGTAACCTACATGCTGCCTGGACATAGAAACTGGATTAGGCTTAAAATCAACTCAGTGGGAAGATGACAACTTTTAGCATCAAAACCTTGTCCAAATATTGGCTCTGCCATTTACTAGCCAGATTGGGCAATTTAAATAGTTTCTTTGAGCATCAGTTTTTTTCATATATACAAAAAAGAACAATTATGATTATTTTTTATAAAATTGTTATTGAAAATATTACATATGTCCCCTGTTTTCCCCCATTGACCCCTTCTAGCCTGCCATCCCCCCTCCCCCAGGCTTCACCACCCTATTATCTGTGTCCATGGGTTATGCATATATGCATGCAAATTCTTTGGTTGATCTCTTCCCTCCCACCCCCCCCATCCCCATCTTCCCTCTGAGATTCCACAGTCTGTTCCATGCTTCTGTGTCTCTGGACCTACTTTGTTAATCAGTTTATTTTGTTCATTAGATTCCACATATGAGTGAGATCATGTGATACTTGTCTTTCTCTGGCTCATTTCGCTTAGCAAAATATTCTCCAGGTCCCATTATTAAGTGAGGATTTATGTAATGTATTGGCACATAGAAGATCTTCAATAAACACTGGATCCTTCTCCTGTAACAATTGTCATGTTAGATTTTGAGGTTTACTTTAGTGTCAGTCTCATTTGTCCTTGGTTTTCGTTTTGTTTGGTATTGGGTTATTATGTTTATGGTAATTTAAAAGGGGCTTTTGGTCATTCCTAGAGGTGGTTTATCTTTCACTCAAGCTTTTAAAATTTTTTTCAGAGACTGGAAGCCTGAGGGCCCAGTATATTGTCATAATATATTGTAAACTTTGCTTAATATATGTCTGGCTCCCATTCATCTTTGAGGGTAACTACATTTTTCTGCACTCCAAGTAGAAATCAGTGGCCTAATATTTAAAACTAGGACTGTCCTCTCAAAAAACCTTGGATGTATGGTAACTATAGATAAATTCATGTAGCAAAGGTTATATTCATTTTTTCTTTGTCTTTTTAATCATAGCAATAGCAGTTTGTAGTGCTCTATCTACACAAATTTTCTGAGTAAATGAATGAATGAAGAAATAACTTCTAGAACTAGAGATGGTTGTGTCCTGGGTCAGCTTTATGTCCCAAACAAGTTCGTCATGGTAAAGGGTGGAAGGTGGCAACAGGAAGTAACAGGTGGGTAACAGGAACTAGTATACATTAGAAGGAGGCCTCACAGATAGAATACCTGGGAGTAAGAGGATGAAGGTTCAAGTACTGGCTCTGTCCCTTAATAATCAAGTGAACTTGCTGCCGGACCGCTTTGGCTCAGAGGGGTCCCGGGTTCGATTCCGGTCAAGGGCATGTACCTTGGTTGCGGACACGTCCCCAGTGGGGAGTGTGCAGGAGGCAGCTGGTCGATGTTTCTCTCTCATCGATGTTTCTAACTCTCTATCCCTCTCCCTTCCTCTCTGTAAAAAATCAATAAAATATATTTAAAAAAAAATAATCAAGTGAACTTGGGCAAGGACTTGGCCTATTTGAGCCCCACCTTCTTTATTTATAAGAGAGTCATAATAATTTCTCTTTATAGAAGTAGAATAAATAATGGATCTTCATGATGATTTCATTAGATAACGTGAGAAAAATAGTACAGTTCATAGCACAGTGTAAGTAGGCAGCAAATGTTAACAATAACAAGAATAGCTATTATTTTTGGGTTTAAGAAAATTTGTACTCGTAAGAGCAAATTTTAGGGTAGAATTCTACTTAAGTCTGATCCTCAGACCCTCCACTTCTCACTGAAGCCACCAGCCTGGATTTTCTTTTAGGAGGACACGCACAAGCAACTCCTGGGAGCAGAGCTGAGAGCTGTCCATGAGACATGCCGACTTGGTGTTGGAAAGCTATATGGTCAGCCCATATTAGCTAAATGCCTTAGGTTTTGACCAAAGAGCCTGCCTCCGTGATAGTTAAGCTTCACCAGTATGCTAATTTTACCTTTTGTGGCTGTTGAACATGCTGGAATATAATATTTATCTAAAAATTCTTCATGCAAATAGATTGGTACTTAGACATGAGCTAGCACAGTGAGGTAGTTTTGAAATGCACGGGGTCACTTCATCTGATGGCATGCAACCACAGACTACATTGCCTTTTATGATTTCAGCACTCTAAACATGTTGGTAGCCTGAGTCTCAAGTGAAAAATCATAACAAGGTTAATAATAATCTTCTCCTTCACTTGAATTTTCCTCCAGATACCCTAGAGATGTGATACCAAACTCAAACTGTTTTGTGGGGAAGAGAGTGAACTCTGGAAGTGAAGGGACTCTCATCCCTGTTTTAAAAAGTGAGAAATCAAGAACCTTAGACAGATAAATGACTTGCCCAGAAAAAAAAAAATCTAAACTCTCTGCTATCATTTTTTTTGGTTGAATATCTTGAGAGAAACAATTCTCTTCTATTTGTTTTGCCAGTTAATAGAGCAAAATTCTAAGTACTGAAATTTGGAGGAAATTCTAAGTACTGAAATTTGGAGGATAATAAAAGAGGTCCTTGTAGGTTGTTTTAAAAGCTCAGCCATTTGATAAGTTGCTTATACCGTAGTGCCCCAAACCCACCTTTGGTTGACTGTTGCTTTCTTTCACATGACAGTTTTTTTTTTAAACTTTAACTCTAGTAGTAATTTTATTTCTGGCAGGATTCATCTACCGCCTTTTGCTCATTATACTACATTTTATTCCTGACAGCTTAATAATTGTACATAAAGCTTATGTATTTTCAAGAGTTCATCTCAAATAATAAAACATTTGTTATGAAAACAATGATACCCATTGTTCTCTAGCATACGATGGGACCAGCTACGTTGGTGGCACAAATGGGGTGTGCTGACGGACTTGTGAGCACAGGAACATTCCCACCCATGTGGGCTACATTATGTGTTATGGATCCATGTTTTCTTGCTGCTAACCAGAGGCTAAACCCATACATGTCCTCAATTACAAAAATTAGGAAAGTGGTGTTTATTTTTAGACTCCAAAGCCAGTGAGGAAACTGTACCATATAATCAGCGGGGATCACACTCACTTCCTTTGCTCTGCAGACCTGCAAAGCCAATACATACCTATCCTCTTGTGTCTCATCATGTCTTTATCCAAAATGAGATTTTGGGCCAAATACACATTCAACTCTTATTGAGTCTGCAGGTGCACTCTGACTCGAATCAAGAAAACAAGAATTCCTCTTCAGATCTTAACATTTAAAACGTCTTTAGAGCTTATGCTTTTGGAAAAATCGATGGCAATTCAGAGGAAGAATGCACAGCTGTGTAGCCAACTGTGTTGTTGGTGTTGAATCAGACCGCCTCTTCAGGCTCCATCTGGGACTGACATTTAACTTGACCTTCTCAGGACAAGAGGTTAATTTCTGAAGTATTAGAATTATGGAGATTAATTTGTGAAGCTGCTCATAATTAAGATGCCTCTGGCTTTTGCATCTGGGCTGGAGACAGCAGACGTTAATGACGATAATCCATTTTCTCCCAGGGGTAACTGAGGTCTGCTTCTTCGAGCTCACCGATTTGTTTGTAGATTGTCCTCCTTTCTCTTCTTCACTCTCCCAGAGAAAAGACTGGTGACCTCTATAAACACAATGTTCCCTCTCACCTGAGATGGAAAAGTCAACTCTAGGTCTTACTGAAGTGTATAATGAATCCATTCCTTGCTCTTAAGTTAGCTGTAATAGTTATGACAAGAACGTATTGTTGAGCCAGACTCTATGCTAAGCCTGTGACAAATCGCTTCATTTAATCTTCCTGACAACCATTTAAGATAGGCACTATTACTACCTCTATTTTATGGATAACCAGGGAGATTAAATAACTTTTGCAGGATCACACAGTTGGTACACTGGCAGAACCAGGATCTGAAAATGAGTCTGTTTTAAAGTCTGTATTTTTCAGTCATTATACTCTCTTGTCTCCTGGGTAGGTTGGGAAATAATGACAGTACTTACTATATAACAGGCACTGTTGAAGGTGATTTAATCTCACAACAACCCTATGTCCTAAGTAAAAGCATTATCCTCCTCTAGAGCAGGAAAATGAAGTATATAGAGATTACGGGACTTGTCTGAGATCAGTCAGCTAATGAGTAAATGGTAGGTGAGGGGGCTTAAACCCAGGCTGGCTGGTAGCAGAGTCTATGTTCTTAACCCCTCAACAATTATTCCTTATGAGTGGAAATTACTATTGAGTTTTTCTATAGAAAATATATCTTGATGTCACATAGGAAGGAGGAATAGAATTGGGCCCTGTTAACCCTTAATGGAGATGGTCCTAGAAAAGGCTTTCTCACACCAGGCTGCACATCAGAAACGACTGAGGAATTTACAGAAATTTTTATTTCATTTGTCTTGGGACTTGAGCATCTCTCGTTTTCTAAAATTCCCCAGGTGATTCTAAGGGGAAACTGGCCTTGAGATTCACGGTTCTGGAGAAGCAGTTCAGCCATAAAAAAAAAAAAAAAAAGGTCCAATAGGAAAAGGAAGATAAGATATTATGTACTTTTGGCTAATGGTCGCTGTCCTCTTAAGGGTCTCAATCAACATTCACTGTCCATTCCCCTCTAAAAAAAACGTTGAAAAAGGAAAAAACCAGACTAAACTTCAGAGTTGTTCAGAAGGTGTTGATGTTGATTTAATTAGTCCACTTCCTAGAACCCTATTAATCTGGTCCAGTGCCTCTGACATGTCGTTACAAAGCTCCACCTTTCCCATGACTTGTGATTGATTGCTTTGCTAGATCACAAGTGACCACGAAACGCCCAATGAATAGCCTGTCATTTGGACTGACCTCAGAGTTTTTTCACTTTTTAGGACTTGCCCAGACTCACTGAGTTCTGTCAGTTTTATCAGGGTGTGATGGTCTGAGGTGTAGCTTTGTCTTCCTTCCTTTACATTTCTTCTCCGTCCCTTCCTCTGCCTCCTCTTCTCCAAGGTTGTTTCACCTAAGAGGTTCAGCTAGAGGGATAAGATGGTAAGATAGAATGGAATAAACAACAGCTCCATTGAGCTTCTTTATTTGTATTAGGCACCAAAAGCCACATGGTTAAAAGAATACAGACCTTTTCATATTCATACAACAGTTCAGGTTTTAGAATTAGAATTCTTGGGTTGTCTATCTTAAGACACATTCATATTATGTGGTACTAAGGTCTCTTATCTCCTTTGCTTACAGGATAGGTAGTATTCTTGATAGTCTTGCCATTTGTGAAAAATTTCCTTTATATTTAATTTTAAATGTTACAGTATTATGTAAAGTGGCTTTGATTATGTTAACTTATATTTCTAGCAATTGAATGAATACATGTGTACCTTAGAGTTATCACAGGTTCAGCTCTAGATCTTTGAAAGAAAAGTCATAGCCCTTTTCCTGGTAGAGGGACTTGCCTTCCATTTGCAAAAAAGAAGCGATTGCTGTAAAAAAAGAAGGATTTCTTACCATTTGCAATGGAACTGGAGAGCATTATGCTAAGCGAAATAAGCCAGTCAGAGAAAGATAAATATCACATGATTTCACTCATTTGTGGAATATAATGAACAACATAAACTGATGAACAAAAATAGAACCAGAGTCATAGAAGCATTGAAAAGACTCCAACCTATGAGGGAAGACGGAGGGGTTAGGGGGTAAGAGATCAACCAAAGGACTTGTATGTGTGCATATGAGCATAACCAATGGACACAGACAGTAGCGGGGTGAGGGCATGTGCTAGGGGGTGGGAGTGGCCAGGGAGAGGTCGGTGAGGGAAAAAGGAGACATATGTAATACTTTAAACAATAAAGAATTTAAAAAATAAAAATAAAAATAAATATAAATATAAATCAGGAAGATTAAAAAAAGTGCAACATCTGTGAAGTGCAATAAAGCGAAGTGCAATTAAAGGAGGTATGCCTGTATTAGCACTTTTGAAAAGTCAGGGGAGTTACAAAAAAACAAAAATATTAGGTTAAAGTTAAAAGTACTGATACAAAGTTATACTGATGAGATTAAAGGGCAGTTAACATGTAACTTATCTAGATTTTTAGTTTCTTATGTTATGATCCTTCTGTTATGGCTTGTGCACTCTACTGTGTCCATATCACATTGAGATCCAGAGAAACACATTAACATCATCCTTTAGGACAGCGGTTCCCAACCTGTGGGTTCTTGACCCCTTTGGGGGTCGAATGACCCTTTCACAGGGGTCGCCTAAGACTGTCGGAAAACACATATATAATTACATATTGTTTTTGTGATTAATCACTATGCTTTAATTATGTTCAATTTGTAACAATGAAAATACATTCTTCATATCAGATATTTACATTACGATTCATAACAGTGGCAAAATTACAGTTATGAAGTAGCAACGAAAATAATTTTATGGTTGGGGGTCACCACAACATGAGGAACTGTATTAAAGGGTCGCGGCATTAGGAAGGTTGAGAACCATTCCTTTAGGACATGTTTCTAAATGTTCCAGAAAAATTAGGACATGGGAGATCGTGTAGAAACAGTACCAGGGTTTGACGACCTGTAGAACTGGCTCTGGGACAGGCTTATTGTATGATGTTGGACAGATGATATTACTTCTCTGTAGCTCTTTCCGTGACTCTATGGAACATTTGAGGAGAAGAAAGCAATGGGTTGGGCCCATGGTCGGCGAACTGCGGCTCGCGAGCCACATGTGGCTCTTTGGCCCCTTGAGTGTGACTCCTCCTAAGCCTTAGGAGTACCCTAATTAAGTTAATAAGAGTGTACCTACCTATATAGTTTAAGTTTAAAAAATTTGGCTCTCAGAAGAAATTTCAGTCGTACTGTTGATATTTGGCTCTGTTGACTAATGAGTTTACCGACCTCTGGGTTGGGCTAAATCAGTTCTTCAAGTCTGACCTTAGGACCTGCAGCATCAGCCTCACCTGGGGGTCTGTTAGAAATTTAGACTCTCAGGACTCACCCCAAACCTACTGACTCAAATACTCTGGTGTGGGGCCCAGCAATCTGTGTTTTCAGAAGCCATCCAGGGGATTCTCACTATATTTTGAAAACCACCGGGAAAAATTATCTTTGTGTCCTATCTATCACTAACATCCTAGAAGGCTTTCACTGATTTTTCAAGTAACTAGAAGCTACTGAATATTTTAATTATACAGAAATCACTGTCTAATTTTTATTTGTATGGCTTGATACCATTTTGAACTTGGTTTGTCATTGTATGGGATGAGCACAAACATACCAATTAATATGTATTCCTACATGATACAGTGTCAGTTAAACAAACTTAAAAATAGAATTCTAAAATGCTGGAATTGGGAAGAAATCTTAAAGGCACTTAAGTCAGTTATTTCCAGGTGCCATTTTATAGTTTAGTAAACTGAGCCCCAGATGGCTGTATGACCTTGACAGTATCTTTTAGATGAGAAAGAAAGGCTTGGGTAAGCTTGATCCACAGGCTAGGAATAATCATTGCACTTTACTATTTTGTGGTATATAGGCAGTGCCTGAGAACTACCCAAGCAACTAAATTGATTTTAAACCAGTGAGCACACCCAAAACAGCAATTAGGAAACGGACCGTTGCAGATTTTGACCTGTATAAAACTACACAACCAATTACTTGTTACAAGTCAACTTGTGTCAGTCATTTCAAGCAAAGCAGACCCTTGAATCTGTTTGTAAAGGACATGGTTGAAAGAATGTCGGTGTATTTAAATCTCATTTCATATTGTGGAGGTCAGGTTTGAGAGAGTGAGCTGGAAGAACAGATTGAAGATGTTAATTTATATTAAGGATTTATTATTTAATAAAAATAAATTAAGGATTTATTATTTTAAAGATTGTTTTCTAAAAAAAAAAAAAAGTACAATCAGTTTAACTCCCGTAGGTTGTAATGGAAGAAATGCTATTCTAGATATTCTGAGACATAAGTGCTAATCTTGTTTCCTTACTTCCCCTTGTTATTATTTGTTATTTGATATTTTTAGTGGCTTGAGAAAAATCAGACAGCCCACCTGACCTCAGTTAACCGTTCTTATTAAATTGGCTCATTAATATTTAGAGCTTCTCAATGCAGAGGCTAAAGACCAAGTAATACCTTGGGGAATGGGAAATTAAAGGAGGACACTGAGTTCCATAGGACTCACCCAGAAATCCCTGTCAATAACATACTGCTTTTCGAATTATAAAAAGTACTGAACTCAGAGGCAGGAAAACCTATCAGCTATTGCCCTTACGACCTCTGGACCCTCGATGATTGAAAAGAATAACAGCCTCACATGTCAGTTGCCATCAACTGATTTATCACAAGAAAGTGCCTGGTATGGCATCTAGCACCCTTGCCAGGTCATCAATAAAACTAGGAGAGGCAGACAGCCCCTTCAGAAGCCTGCATGGAGACTTCCTTTTGTGTCCACAAATGAGTATCTGTGACAGGACTTGCCTTCTTGCTGTAAATGTCTAGAAAACTGGCTAACCTACTGAAAACAAGGGTTTTTGAACGTTGGACACCAGGCAAAATGACTGTGATTCACGAGAGAAAGTAAACCAAGGAATATGATGTGTACCCTCACTTCTTTCCTAGGAGCATCTTTTCTACCGTGGTACAGGGAGGAAGGACCATACGAAGACTGGTGATCTCAGTGAGTTGAAAAGAGAGATCAGAGTTCAGGGATACTGAGGCAGCTAGAATTTGAGGTGAAGAACACTGGGTAGAAGATAGTTGGAGAGAGCAAGAGAGCGAGCGAGAGAGAGAAGTGCATACACTCTGGAGATACGCATAAGAGTCCTTTCAAACCTTTGAACACCAGTATGGATACATGCAGGGTGAAATTCCGTGGGACTGACGAAAAATAGCTGGCAGGGAAGGACTAATTAGTGGCGAGCTATCAGCCAAAATTCATACAGAACCAGACAGAGTAGAGCGGTATCACTGAATTAACATAGACTTTAGTAGAGACTGCAGGATAGTGACACTTTACTAGTGGTGCTAAATTATCCCTAGAGACGAGACTTCAATAGATGCTTCCTTAAAAACTTGTAATCAAACCTTGAGAGGATCAAGTAGAGCTAACGTAAACTGTTGAATTACTTGACAGAACAAAATCAAGCTCCCTTTCGGGAAATTCAGTAAAATCCTGTATTCAACATAACAAAATCCATAATATCTGGGATCCATGGAAAATAAAAACATTCTTAGAAGAAAAATATGAATAATATGTAGGAGAAAAATTACTTAATGCCAACAGTTCCAGGAACAAGAGATGATAGAAACAGCATATAATGACTTTAAAAAAGGTTTTATTAATGTAATCTATAGGACTAACAAGCATTTTTAAAGGAAAATATGACATATTGAAGGAAGAGGAAATGTAAAAAAACAAATGGAACTTTGAATATTAAAAAATGTCAACATCTGAAATGAATTTTTTGCTGGATTAACAGGATTAGATACTGCAGGAGAAAGGATGGGTGGCTTTGAAAACACAGAAATGGGAGCTATCGAAGTGAAGCACAAAGAGAAAAAGACTGCCAATAGCACAGTGGAACAATACCACGCTAACAAACTAACATTAAGTCACAAAAGAGAAAAACACAAAATATATGAAGAAATCAGAGTAGAATTTTTCACGTTATTTGATTTTCAACAAAATTTTTAGTTGTTTCAATAATACAGTGTTAAACACTGTAAAGCACATATCCAAGTTCAACAAAACCTGAACAACATTAGCACACCCACAAAAATCCACACTGACATTCATCACAATCAAACTTCTGACAATCAATGATAGAAAATCATAAAGCAGCCAGAAGGAAAGATAGAGGAAAAAATTAAGAGTGACTATAGACTTCTCTGAAAATTTATGTAAACCAAAGGACCAGAGAACAATATATATTTTGTAAATTTCATTTTTCAATTACTATTTACATTCAATGTTACTTTGTATTAGTTTACAAGGAAACAATATTTTTAAGGTATTGAAAGTAATACAAAAACAAAAACTGTCAAACATGGCATTCAATAACTAGGACATAAGAACAAAAATCAGTAAAGATATTGAAAATTTAATCATTGTAAATATACTTGACCAAATAGATGTTTATGGACCATTCCAACTAACAATAGCAGAATACACATTCATTTAAAGTACATGTAGAATAGTCACCAAGGTAACCATATCCTGGGCCATAAAACAACTCAATACATTTACAAATTAAAATTATGCAGAGTATTTTCTCTTACCAAAAATAATTAAATTAAAAATTACTATAAAAGATGTCTGGAGAGTCCCCAAACATTTGGAGTTTAAACACACTTCTTAGTAACCTATGGGTTAATGAAAACTCACAAAATGAAATAATAATTACTTTAAGTAATAAAAAATGAAAACAAAATACATAAATTTATGGAATGCATCCATATCAGTACTTACAGGTGTGTTTATAGCTTTAAATTATATTGAAGAAATCTCAAATAATAATTTGTTTCCATCTTAAGAAGCTAGAAAAAGACCAAGTTAAACCCAAAGTAGAAGGAAGAAAATAGTAAAAATATGAGAAAAAATCACTAAAATAGGAAATAGATCAGTAGAGAAAATAAGTGAAACGAAATGCTTATTCTTTGAAAAGATTAAGAAAACAAACAGCAAACCAACCAACCTAGTCAGAATGATCAAACAAGAAAGTATGAGTTGCCAGTATCAGAATGAACATGGGTATCACCACACATTCTACAGACAACAAAAGGATAATAAAGAAATATTACAAACAACAGAGTTTGTCAATAAATTTGACAACTTAGATGAAATGGACAAAGTATATATATATATATATATATATATGTCAAAAGTGACCCCAGAAGAAATAGACTGAATAACCTCATATCAATTAAAATTGATTTATAATTTTAGTGATCCTCTTGTTAAATGCAATATGGTATCTTGGATCTTCAGACAGAAAAAGGGTGTGAATAGAAAAACAGGGGAAATCTGAATAGTCTATAGTTTAGTTAATAGTGATGTACCAGTGTTAATTTTTAGTTTTTACAAATTACCATGGTTATATGAGATGTTAACATTAGGGCAGTGGTTCTTTACCAGGGATAATTTTGTCCCCCAGGCGACACTAGGCAATGTCTGGAAACATTCTGGCTGTCACAACCTGGGGGAGAGTGTTACCAGCATCTAGTGCAATGATGGCGAACCTATGACACCCGTATCAGAGGTGACACACGAACTCATTTTTTTGGTTGATTTTTCTTTGTTAAATGGCATTTAAATATATGAAATAAATATCAAAATATAAGTCTTTGTTTTACTATGGTTGCAAATATCAGAAAATTTCTATATGTGACACGGCACCAGAGTTAAGTTAGGGTTTTTCAAAATGCTGACACGCTGAGCTCAAAAGGTTCGCCATCACTGATCTAGTGGGTAGAAAGCTCAGCATGCTAGTTAACATCCTCCAATGCAGGGGCAGCCATCACAACAGAGAATGATCTGGTCTGAAATACCAATGTGCCAAGGTGTGGAACACCCCGCACACAGAAAAATTAAGTGAAGGATAAATGGGGACTTTAAGACAATTAGTGGGCTTCCTCTTAATCACATCTTTCCCACTTATTCCATTTCTCTGAGTTTACTTAGATAGCCCCACCTCATTAGTGATGGGGTCTTGTTCCTGGCATGTGGGGCATGGGTTGGGGGCTAGTGATATGTCGATATCTCTGGTCATGTATGTCCAGGCATATTCACAGAGGCAAGCACAATCACTGTTCAGCAAGGTCATTAACCCAGAGTAGGACATCATGTGCCACCATGCTTCTCTCCGCCATGCTTGGCTTCTCTGCAACCCGATATAGAGAAATTATATTAGTAAAGAAATAGAGTTACTTGGTATATATCTTTGTAAACAGCATAATTATAAAACTGTCGATGTATCTGTTCCCCTGGAAAATTTCTTGAATGTCTCTGTGAGTCATGAATTATTGGTAGCCTCCTCCACCCACTCACCCACCACCTACCCACCCACCTACCCACCCACCAGAAAAGCCCATCATTGCATGTAAATATTTCTCTTTCCTGCATCAACTCACCCATCAGAAACACAGACCAGTGAAAGGTTTGGCATCTTCACTAACCTGGAAACTAGCAGTTTTCTCTGGGGACTTGAAAGGAGCATGGATTAATGGGAGCATTTCATTATCTGGTGAAATCTTGGCATGCTTGGGGACCAATTAGGGAACTCTTGAAGTCATCCCACTCACAACCTAACAATAACTTCAATTATAGTAATTTAGAAAAATTGCACACTTTAGATATCAGCTCCCTAACTTTTTATGAAATGTTTTGCTTCATTTCTTTAAAAGTCTGCATTTTACTGAAACATACATATATTAGGAATATGTTGTAAACACGTCTACGAAGTGTTGCTTAATGTAATGGCTTAGCCTGATTCCTGTGATTTTCTGCTCTTCTCATTACTCTCATTGCTAAAGTTATTGGCTTAAGCCTCTGAAGCAGGGGTAGGGAATATCCTGCCCGAGGGCCACAGAAGGCCCGCGAAACCATTTGGTCAGGCCCTGCCAAGGCATGATGGGTGAGTTAATGAAATGTTTGACCAAATATAGCAGGCTAATTTTTAAGTTGATAATTTTGTGTGGCCTGCAAATGATATTATAAATATGCAAATGGCTCTTGGCAGAAAAAAGGTTCCCCACCCCTGCTCTAAAGGAAGTGTTCTAATTCTACTCCAACTCACTCCATGTTCTCTTTTTACAGGACTTTAACTTGGGAAGTTAAAGTTTTGTTTTAAAGGAATGGGGATATTTGAAGACCATCCAAAGTAGCACTCCCTGTGCCCAACTCTAGAGAAAGCATGAGCTTATTCTTGGGGTGGAAAATAGTTCTGGGTTTGTCAAAATATTAGAAATATTGCACAAGGCAAGATAAACGTTGGGAAGACAGGCAAAAAGCATGCTAATGAAAATGTATGAAGAGAGCTTATAATACGGAAAATTAAAAACATGATTAAAGGTAGAAATTCAAGAAGATCCTAAAAATGTTGGTGAAAGGATAGATGTTCTCAGTCAGTTTTGGTCCACTCATCAAGAGTGTATGTGCTCTTCAGGGACATGACAAGCTTATATATGAAAACAGGATATGCTAGTGCTCAGTTGTAAAGTTCAGACATGGAAGATGGGGGTGCTATTTCACTTGCTAAGTGAGAGTGGATTTTGAGTAACTAGATGAGTTCCTTTTCCAGTTCAACCAAGGACCACTAAATAAATGATAAGCTGAGCCCCAGGTGGTCATTAGTAGAGGAATGCTGCCGCTGGCAGAGAGGAGGCATGTAGTTATTTGGGATTTGTAAGGTGTTGGTGAGGGCTGAGAAAGAGCCTTCACGTAAATATTAACGAGAGTCTTCGGAATGGTTCATTCTTCCATTTTAAAATTCCTGCTGATGAATTATTTTCTCCTGAATGAAACAACTTCTGAAACAACTTGTCTGAAGATTGAGATGCAACTTGAAGCCATTGAATTATCTGTAGGAAATGCATTTTGAGTTGGGTACTTAGGAGAAAATGGTTTTGCACATTCTCTTGGGTGATGTTCCCCTTCATTTGTGGAATTTGGATCCACTGGGACTCACGGTGTGACCATGGAACGGTGTCTGATCAGTGAAAAGCAAGTTCATCCCTTTGCATTTTATCAACTAAACTCATTATTACAGGGGTCCCTGATTATAAGAGGTAATAAATATGTTGAATGACTTGGTGAAAGTGGCAGTAGAACAGGAGGAGAAATAACTTCACATAAAGAAGAAAATATTTCTTTACATGAATCACAGGAATCAGGCTAAGCCATTACATTAAGCAAATATTTATATTTCTTCACATAAAGAAGAAAATATGGGGAAATCATATTTTTTGGAAATCTAAACACTTTTCTAAAATTACTTTCACATTTAAGAATTAGATGAATGGCCCTGACTGGTGTGGCTCAGCTGGTTGGGGGTAGTCCTGCACATGGAAAGGTTGCTGGTCTGATCCCCAGTCAGGGCACATGCCCAGATTGTGGGCTCAATCCCCTGTAGGGCGTGTGCTGGAGTCAGCTGATCGATGTTTCCCTTTCACATTGATGTTTCTCTCTCTCTCTCTCTCTCTCTCCCTCTCCCTTTCCCTTCCTCTCTCTAAAAATCAACAAGAAAACAAACCAAAAAGGATTAGATGAATGGAGTACAGCCACTTTTATACATTGTTCCACACTAATATGAATACAAACTATGCCCACTGTAGGGGACCCTGTGGGTGCCCACCTGCATCCTCTCACATCCCTCTCCCAGCCTCTGCACATTTAGCTGCTAAAAGCAACCACCCGTGACCTTCTTCAGAGGATGCTTCTTGGATACTGAAGCCCATTGCCCCTTAGGCATCTACCTCCCTACCCACGGCTGAATGACTTTCTGTTGTGTTAACACAAAAGTGCAGCTACTGCCGAAGCCGGTTTGGCTCAGTGGATAGAGCGTCGGCCTGCGGACTGAAAGGTCCCAGGTTCGATTCCGGTCAAGGGCATGTACCTTGGTTGCGGGCACATCCCCAGTGGGGAGTGTGCAGGAGGCAGCTGGTTGATGTTTCTCTCTCATCGATGTTTCTAACTCTCTATCTCTCTCCTTTCCTCTCTGTAAAAACTCAATAAAATATATTTAAAAAAAAAAAAAAAAAAAGCGCGCAGCTACGCTGACACCAGAGAATCAGGCTCTAAGGCATAAATTAACACTCCAGAGCCCCCAGCAGGATCAAGCCGAGTCTACACTTTTCCCTGACGTCATACCCTTCTTGGCTGCCGCTCCTTTGCCATCCCCTTACTGGTTTCTTCTGAGAGCATTTTAACACTCAAATCACTGGCTGAGGTTCTACTTCTGCAAGAACTTGTTCCCAAGAAACCCCAACAATTAGTTGGGGATCATGGTGAACTCACACAGAGAATCTTCTTTTACAACAACAAACATGTTGGCGAAGAAGTGGGAACTCTTTCCTGCTCCAGTATTCTGAGGCCAGCTGCCCTATTTTTGCCTCATAAAACCAGCAGTGAATTTGCATAACAGACTTTAACAGATTCCCTACCATTTTGCTTATCTGTCAGGAAGATATTGTAGTGTCTATTTTAACAAGGTTCAAATGGAAATTTTTTCCACTCAAGCACTGCAGTTGAGTCAACAGCATGCATTTTTAAGAATTCCATAATGTATGTACATCATGCGCAACTCTGAGGAATTCAATAAGTATCTCATACAATATTATGTCTACTCACTCTAGGGAGTTCTTAATATGCACTTTATGGGGACTTTAATCATTTCTCTTCTTTAATAAAAGTGAAAGCAACAGTAATAGTGTATATAAAATGTGTACATTTAAATGTCTGGATTTTATACAAACACAGGTTGAGAAATGTGAGGACTGGCAGTTCATATAAAAATTCACTTTGATCACGGCTGTCCTGGAGCATGAATTTGCTTATGAGGCTCTGAAGTTATTTATCTAGTTCTGTGTTCAATGGAATTAAAGAGAGTTACAGAAGCATCAGCCTTAGGACTCTTATAAGTTAGAATAAGGCATAGTGATATAGAAAGGTAAAGTTTACCTTTGCTATCATTAAGAGAGATACTAACTTAGTGAGATAGATGTAATAAAATAGATGCATAGGCAAGAGCTTCTGATTCAACCAACCTTGATTGAGAGTTATTTTCTCAGACCCATGTGAGTCACTTTGGTGTATATTATCTTACTTGTTCTTAATTACAACTGTCAGGCCCAGCCTGACAGGGTTGAGCCGGGCTGAGGCAGGGAGGTGGGAATTGAGAAAAGAAAGAAAGACAGGAAAGTGGGGTCGGGAGGACCCCAGTTCTCTTGATGAACTGAAGCAACTTTATTAGCCACACAATCCTATTTATACACAACACACTGAATAGGAGGTCTGTCAAGAGGAATGTGTTCTTTGTTCCTCTTAATCTCTAAGGGAGAGACACAGCAGAAGGACAAGTTCTCAGTACAGCATATCTCAGTAAATAGTTACAGACTTCTTGGTAAGCTATGAAAGGCTGCTCTCATTCTACAAATGTTGCTCTCATTCTACTGATAATCACCATCCAGACAAGTCTGGAAAAACTGTGTGGGTAAGGGTTCCAGCCTTGCTAGCCCCTTTAGGTGCAAGGACCTTGCCAGCTTCTATCTGGCCCCCAACATACAACCTCTGAGATAGGTAACTATTTTCTCCATTTTTCAGTCAAGGAAACACGTTTGAATAGGTAAATTGCCCCAAATCACACAGCAATAACTAGCAAAGATGGGATTCTAATCTGGGTCTACGAGATCCAGTTTCTGTGGTGTTTCCAGTCTTTTTAATGGCTTAAAAAATGGGAAAATATGGTCGCCTACACGTGTGGGTAGTGAGATAGACAATGCTTCTCCGCAATTGAATCGGCCATGATCATTTTAAGCTGGATGTATTCTGGGCAATTTATATTGATGTTTAGGAGATTTTATTGTTTGGCATTTTTATGCCAGGATTCTGGGAGAAAGCTTCTGCTCCAGTTTCCTCTCTCTGAGTAATACCCAGTAGAGAAAATAAATCACGGGCTAGGAGGTATTCGGGTGTAACATTCTACTACTTATTTGTAGGCGAAGGAAACAATACCTTTCAGCCACTAACAAGCCTCAGATTTCTCTCTCCTTGTTTATGCTGGCTTTACATCACTCGGAAGAAAAGTGCTCGCCTTTGATTTATGTTCACTGACAATGGAATGTCCAGGATGATTAATTACGCTGCTCGGAGTTTGCTGTGGTGCTTACCTCTGTAGCCCCAAATCTGAAGCAAATAAATGTCCGTGTCTTGCCAAAGAACAGCAGTTAAACCTACTTTCTTTTAACCAAGTGATACATAGCTTGTATTGGATACAGTATTTTAAAGATTAATTTGTCACCTACATTTCTATTTTTTAAGGGGATGGGGGTTCCTATTAGTAAAAGTAGCATATGTACCTTTAGAATTTTTTATGGGAATTTAGAAAAATATATTGCAAACCTCGAAAATGTTCATACTCTGTAATATTTTTGTAAGGTTATTCTAAAAAAAATGGAACGCAAAAAAGGATTTAAGTATAAGATGATCATTTAAACATTATATTATAGGGATAAAGTGGAATTAATATTCAAATATCCAACTATAAGGAATGTTTAAATCTTGAAATAACAGCATGGTAGAATTTAACACGTGTTAAAAATCATCATGTTTACAATAGTTTTAATTGTGTAAGAATTATTTATGATATGCTAAGTGTAAAAATCGGGATGTAAAATTGTTAATAGAGTATTTTCTGAAAAACTATGCATATGAAAAAAGGGAAGTATGTTAGTATCAAATATCCTCTATTTTTGGATAGTGGAAATATATATATAAATTCTCCTTTTAAAATATTTTCTTTTTCTGAGTTATCAACAATGTGCACATAGTGTAACAATAAACATATGTCGCAAAATGTAGACAAAAGGTTAGAGTTCTTTTTAGAAAATTTTCAAAATTTATTTTTTTCTGGCACGATGTGCACCAAATTGTGATTCTGGAACAAGGACACACAAACCACCACCCATGGGCTCAGTCCTGCCTGCCGCCTGCCCGGTGTGTGAAATTTTACTGTAACACAGCTCCCTGGCCTGCTCATGTACTTATCATTCCAACAGCAGAGTTGAGTAGTCCTGACTGCAGAGAGGAAAATATTTACTGCCTGTCCCTTTTCAAGTTAGCTAGTCCCTATTCTAGAGTAATACATCTCAGCAACTAATAAATGAATTTATATTGATATGGTATCAGTTTATTTTCTTAGAAAATATGTCCAATGTCATATGCCTATTCTGGAAGCAAATGCTTTAACTCAAAGCAATAGGACAGGATAGAGAGAATCCTTAATTTGTAACACACGTGTGCGCGCGCGCGCACACACACACACACACAGACAACTAGACAGTAGCACTTGGATTTAATTCCTGGGAGATTTTTAAAAAGTATTTTTAATTGATTTTAGAGAGAGAGAAAGGGAGAGGGAAAGAGAAACGTTGATGAGAGACAAACATTGATTGGCTGCCTCCTGCAGGCCCCTACTGGAAATCGAGCCCACGACCCAGGTGACCCAGGCATGTGCCCTGATCAGGAATTAAACCCACAACCTTTGGATGCATGGGATGATGCTCAGCCAACTGAGCAATCCCGGCCAGGGCAACAACAATAACTTTTAAGCTAGATTCTTTGTTGGTCTTCCTTAGGGATTAGCTTGTATCTAACTCTCTAATATTTTGGCCTTTAAAAAATATATTTGCATTTGTTGTGTTTGTTACTAAGCCTTTCCTATTAATTAAAAATATACTTCTCAGTTATTTCTTCTGTGATCCTTTTTGTTTCTAATTGATTTGTTAGACCAGTATTGATAATGCTTGTTGTCCTCAATTTGTTCCTTTCAGTCTGCATTTCTTTCTTTTTAAAAAAAAATATATTTTATTGATTTTTTACAGAGAGGAAGGGAGAGGGATAGAGAGTTAGAAACATCGAAGAGAGAGAAACATCCATCAGCTGCCTCCTGCACACCCCCTACTGGGGATGTGCCCGCATCCAAGGTACATGCCCTTGACCGGAATCAAACCTGGGACCTTTCAGTCCACAGGCTGACGCTCTGTCCACTGAGCCAAACCAGTTACGGCCCAGTCTGCATTTCCTTTCATTATTTTCTATGATATCCTCTTTGAAATCTTGCTTATTATTGAGTTTGTGTTCTTACAGTATTCTGTAAAACGCTTATAGGAATTTTCTTTACTCCTATTATTGAGGTAAAGAGCCTTTTCATTATATCCAGGGTGCACAAAACCAACATAACTTACCACTGTTGATGTTGACCTTGATCCTCAGGGCGAGGAAGTGCTTGTCAGATTTCTCCACGGAATCGTATTCCATTGTATGGATGTACCACAGTTTGTTTATTCACCTATTGAAGGACATTTTAGTTTTGGGTGAGTGTGAATGAAACTGCTATAAATATTGCATAAATCTTTGGTGGAATTCACTTTGTTTAGCTTTTAAAAAAATTCAGGAGTTTTAAAAATTAATTCTTTGGGGTTTTCTATATGGTTAATAATGTTATCTGTGAAAAAGGTGTTTGTATTTCTTCCTTTCTTTATATTTTATATCTTTTATTTACGTTTCTTGTCTTATTGTATTATCTAGGGATCCCAACATTATTTGGAGTAGCAGTTGTTAGAAGGGCATCGTTGCCTTGTTCCTTAAGAAAAAGTAGTTTAGTTTCTCACTATTAAGTATAATGTTAGCTCTCCATGTTCTGTGTGGATATTCTTTTTCTTTTAAATTTCTTTATTGATTAAGTTATTACATATGTGTCCTTATCCCCACATTAGCCCTCATCCCCCCACACTCATGCCCTCACCCCCCTGTTGTCTGTGTCCATTGGTTAGGCCTATATGCTTGCATATAAGTCCTTTGGTTGATCTCTCCCCCTTACCCCAATCCTCCTCTACCTTCACTCTGAGGTTTGTCAGTCTGATAGATGCTTCTCTGTTTCTGGATCTGTTTTTGTTCATCAGTTTATGTTGTTCATTATATTCCATAAATTCTCACTCATCCCATAAATGAGTGAGATCATGTGATATTGTGTGGATATTCTGTATCAAGTTGAGGAGGTTTACACCTGTTTGTACTTTTCTGAGAGTTTTTATAATGAATGGGTGTTGAATTTTGTCAAATGCTATTTCTGTATCAATTGATGTGATCACATAACATTTCTTCTTTAGTATTTTCATGTAGTAGGTTACATTGATTTTTTTTTTTTAATGTTGACCTTGCCTTTCATACCTGGAATAAATCCCATCAGCTGGCATGGTGTGCAATTCTTTTTATACATTGTTGCATTCAATTTGCTGATATTTTGCTAAAAGTTTTTATATCAATGTTTATGAGAGATATTGATCTGTAGGTTTTTTTTTCTTATAATGTCTTCATCTTTTTTTGATATTAGAGTAGTGCTCTTATAGAATGAGTTAGGAAGTCTTCCTCCTACCTCTGTTTTCTGGGAGAGATTGTGGAGAATTATCCTCATTTCTTCCTTAAGTATTTGGTGGAATTCACTGGTGAAGACTGGTGCTTTCATTTTGGTAATGGTATTAATGATCAATTCAGTTTGTTTCACAAATTTAGGCTTTATCAGATTTTCTATTACTCCTTGTGAATTTTGGTAGTTCTTTCAAGTAATTGGTCTGTTTCATCTAAAGTATCAAATTTGTAACTGCCGAGTTGTTTATAGTTTCCCTTTATTATCATTTTAGTGTCAATGGAACCAGCAGTGATAACTCTCCTATTGTTTTTGTTATTTGTAATTTGTCTCCTCTCCTCCCCTCCCTCCTACTCCCCTCCCTTCACCTCTCTTCTCCTTTTCCTCCTTAACTTGAGCAGAGGTTCCTTAATTAATTTTATCGATTCTTTCAAAGAATCAGATACTTTGGTCACTAATTATTTTCTATTGTTTTACTGTTTTCAATTTTATTATTTTTGTTTTAATTGTTATTATTTCTTCTGCTTGCTTAAATTGTTCTTTCTCTAGTTTTCCAATTGGAAGAGATAATTGATTTTTATTCTTTATTATTTTATAATATATGAATTTAATAGCATACACTTCCCTATGAGCACCACTTTCACTACATTCTGCAGATTTGATAAGTTGTATTTCCATTTTCACTGAGTTCAAAATATTTTAAAATTTCTCTTGAGACTTCTTTGACCCATATACTATGTATAAGCATGTATATTGGGGGATTTTCCATCTACCTTTCTGTTCTGATTTCTAGTTTGATTACTGATTGAGACTCTACTTTGCTTATTTTAAATTTGTTAAGGTGTGTATTACAGTCCAGTCTCTCCTGTGAATATTCAATGTGAGCCTGAGAAGAACGTGCATTCTGTGTTGTTGGATGTAGTATTCTGTAAATGTCAGATCAAGTTGAATGATAGCGTTGTCCAGGTCTTTTTTATTAAAACTGATTTTCTGTCTGCTTGAACTATGAATTACTTAAAGAGAGGTTTTTGACATCCCCAACTATAATAGTGGACTTGTTTATTTCACCTTGAAGTTCTATCAATTCTGGCCTCACATATTTTAATGCTCTATTGTTAGGAGCATACATGTTAAAGATTGTTATATCTTCTCGGGGTATTGACCACTTTATCATTATGTCATTTCCTTCTTTATCCCTGAGAAGTTTCCTTGGTCTGAATTCTATTCTGTCTGAAATTAATATAGATATGCCAGCTTTCTTTTGACTAGTACTAGCATAGTGTATCTTTCTCTATCTTAGTATTTTCACTGTAGCATATAAAAATCTTTTAACGTAAAAGTTTTTTTTTACTGTTTATAAAATGATGTTATATATATTTAGTATAGAAAGTTAGGAAAATACGGGAGAAAAAATCAGAATTATTCATAATCCCACCTTACAGAAATAAATACAGTTAAAATTTTGGTGCTTTTGTTCTCCAATTCTCTCCCCCATGAATATATGTAAATTGGATCTCTGTTGGGATTCAGATTTAACTAGTAATGTCCTGGTGAAAAAGTAGGAAGAGTCTACAAGAAGTTTGTATAAATTAGAGGACAAAGGGACTTAAGATCTTGTTTGTTTTTCTGAATAGGTAATACACATACACAGCACTATGACTCTGAACTTATTTTTCTCCCCTAAAAATAACAGTTTAATACTTTTTGTATATTTGTATTTAGAACAGAATGTATTCTGTGCACATTCAGGATTAAGTATTTTTTATATAACTCTATATACTCTAAACATAGTCCTGTCCTAGTCCTTAAAATGTAATTACATATCTCAGAGAATTTTCCATTTCAATAGCAAGGGATAATGCCTTTGAGCAACTGATAATTATTTCATTGTATGTATGTAATGTAATTTATTTAACTGATCTCCCATTGAAGAACAGTTAGTCTATTTGCATGGTTTTGCTGTTACAAATACTGCTGCAATGATTATCTTGTACATAGGATTTTATATATCTACTAGTGTCCTGGTACATGGATTCGTGCACATTGAAACCAAATTAATTAGAAGAAATATTTTAATATCACTATTTTCCCTTTCTCTATAATAGAAGTGTCAACCAAATTCACAGTTGACAATGACAGATCGAACCACATGAGTGCGATTGGCGCCAGTGAGAGCTTTATATGTATGGTGCTTGCACGAGCCAACTTAGCCTTTTATATATATACTAGAGGCCTGGTGCACAAAAATTTGTGCACTCGGGGGGAAGAGGGGGTCTCTCAGCCCGGCCTGTGCCCTCTTGCAGTCTGGGACCCCTCGGGAGATAACACCCTGCTGGCTTAGGCCTGCTCCTGGGTGGCAGAGGGCAGGCCCAATCCCTAGGTGCAGCCCCTGGTCGGGCTCAGAGCAGGGCCAATTGGGGAGTTGGGGCACCGCCCCCTGTCATGCACAGAGCAGGGCGGATTGGGAAGTTGTGATGCCACCCTCAGTCATGCTCAGAGTAGGGCCGATTGGGGGTTGGGGCACCTCCCTCTGTCACACTCAAGGCAGGCTCGATAGGGAGGTTGTGGCGCCACCTCCGTCATGCACAGAGCAGGGTCCATCAGGGGGGTTGGGGCTCCGTACCCTGTCACGCACAGAGCAGGGTTGATCAGGGGGTTGGGGAGCTCCCCCCTGTCACTCACAGAGTAGGGCTGATAGGGGAGTTGGGGCACCACCCCCTGTCACACACAGAGCAGGGCGGATCAGGGGGTTGGGGCGCCGCCCTCTATCACCCACAGAGCAGGGCCGATCAGGGGGTTGGGGCGCTGCCACTGTCACACTCAGGGCAGGGCCGATGAGGAGGTATGGCTCTACCCCATCACACACAGAGCAGGGCCCGTGGGGGGGCGGCGGTTGGGGCATCGCCCTCTATCACCCACAGAGCAGGGCCGATCGGGGAGTTGGGGCGCCGCCACTCTCACACTCAGGGCAGGGCCTATAGGGAGGTTATGGCTCTACCCTGTCACACACAGAGCAGGGCCCGTGTGTGGGGGGGCGGGGTTGGGGCGCCACACCCTGTCACACACAGAGCAGGGCCGATCAGGGGGTTGGGTGCCACACCCTGTCACACACAGACCTGCAGGGCGATCAGGGGGTTGGGGAGCTCCCCCGTATCAGGCACACAGCAAGGCTGATCAGGAGGTTGGGGCGCCTTCCCCTGTCAGGAACAGAGCAGGGAGGGTAGGGAGGTTGTGGCCCCACCCCCTGTCACACACAGAGCTGCAGGGCAATCAGGGGGTTTGGGTGCTGCCCCCTGTCACGCTGATCCTGGTGCCGGGAGGCCTCTCAGCTCTGCTGATCCCGGTGCTGGGAAGCCTCGCGGCTCCACTGATCCCGGTGCTGGGAGGCATATTACCCTTCTACTATATAGGATAGAGGCCTGGTGCATGGGTGGGGCTGGCTGGTTTGCCCTGAAGGGTGTCCTGGATCATGGTGGGGGTCCCCACTGGGGTGCCTGGCCAGCCTGGGTGAGGGGATGATGGCTGTTTGCAGCTGGTCACACAACCTTCAGGGTGGGGGTCTCCACTGGGGTGCCTGGCCAGCCTGGATGAGGGGATGATCGCTGTTTGCAGCTGGTCACACAACCTTCAGGGTAGGGGTCCCCACTGGGGCGCCTGGCCAGTCTGGGTGAGGGGCTGAGGGCTGTTTTCAGGCTGGCGGGTGAGTGAAGCTCCCAACCACTCCTTTTTTCTTTTTTCTTTTTATTCTGGGTCAGCTTTAGCTCTGGCTGCAGCTCTGAGGCCTCTGCTGCTGAAAGGAGGTATCTGGTTTGTTTGGGTTCTATAATCGAAACAATGTATAACTCCAGCTCTGAGATCCCAGCCAGCTGAAAGCAGGTTTTGGGGGTTTTGTTTAGCTTCTATATTTGTTACAATGTTTCAAACTGCAAGCTCAGAGGCCGGCAAGGCAGGCGGGGAACGTTGGAGTCCTCTGTCACTGAAGCAAGCAAGCCTCATGTTCGCTTCCAGCTGCCTGGCTGCCGGCCGCCATCTTGGCTGGCAGTTAATTTGCATATCGCCCTGATTAGCCAATGGGAATGGTAGCAGTCGTACGCTAATTACCATGTTTCTCTTTTATTAGATAGGATAGAATAAACTTGCTTAATTAGACCTGCTTTCTGATGTAGCTAAACTTTTTCCAGCCCAGTGAAGCACCCCAACTTCACTTTCAGGTAATTGTCAGCAACACAGCAGTAAATATCAACATGAAGCAGATTATTATTGTAGATCATGCAGGGAGAACAAAGGATAAAATATTAACTGCAGCAGTGTTTGACTATATTCTGTGCAGTGAGAAAACCTGAAGTCATTTTCAAGTTCCACCATTTCTTACTTCTTTTCAGTTGGGTCAAGTTTCTAAGCTTTTTATATATAGCCTTTTTTCTTTCTATTTATCTATCTATTTATCTATCTATCTAAAGGGGTATATAGTACATTGCAAAACATAAGATTCCTTGGTGAATGGGTATATGCTTTTAAAGTTTGATAGATAAAGATGTCAATAAATTTCTAGTCATTAAGAGTTTACCATATTGCTTTCCCAAGAACCACATAAAAAATACACTTTTTCACAGCCTTGCCAACAAGATGTTTACCAAGTTATCTATATTAACATTCCACCTGACAGTTTTGCTAGCTCATTATAGTTTTATTTCTCTGCAAGAATAGTTTAAGAACCATTTCATGCGTGTAACAGCTGTGTTTTCCTCTGAAGCAGATGTTTGTTTACCCATATTTCAGTTCTATTCTGGGTTTTACCTTGTGACTTGTAAAAATTATTTGTATAAATTAGTCTTCTGTGATGTGAGTTGGAAGAATTTTGTTTTGCTATGTAAACATTTAAAATTTTTGTGTAGTTGAACTCAAATCCTTTCTTGTATGTGTCTGGGCTGTCATACTTAGGAATGCATTTTCCATTCTGGTGTTATCAAAGTAATCCCTCTGTGGTTTCTACTTATGATTTCTTTTTTGCTTATTTATTTTTCCCATTATGTCTTTATCTCATTGTAAGGTATGAAAAAGGGACCCAACTTTATTTCAGATTGCTATTAAGTTTTTCTAGCATACTATTTGAAAATTAATATTTTTCTTTTTTATTTGAAATGCTACCTTTACTATATATTAAACTCCCATATATAATTAAGTCTATTTCTGGATATGGTATCTTGTTCTTTTGGTCTGTGCAAATACCACATTATATATATAAACAAAAAATATATGCATCATATGCTTGATATTCGTTTGCAGTGCTTCTCTCCTTAGTCTTTGGGCTGAGACAAACTTTGTATACTCAGACTTCTCAGCATTTCGTTCTTTGTTCTCTTCTTGGTTGTCATCCCCCCTGAGCTTGTTTTCCTCGGTTTGTGGACATGAATGAAACATCAGGCCTTCTTCAGTGGTCCTGAGGGGCTGGGTGAAGCAGCCTGCAAGGGCAGGAAATTACCTGTCCCTGTAAGCAATGCGAGACGGGAGAGAGTCAGACAGATAAATTCCCTCTCCTTGCAAACTGTCGGAGAAGTCCTCCACATGGATTTCGTGGCTTGGGGTGAAGTGTAGCCAGTGTGACAGTACCAGGTTGGTGGCCATGCATATTGAATTTGTTCCAAAAAGATTAGAAGGTTCCAACTTTTTTATTTTTAGGCAGCATTATGACATTCCTGGTTTTATTGGTTTTATAATGATGTTGGTGATATGCAATGAAGTCTAAATCTGTGCTTTTACTAAACAGCAGGGTGGTTAGATCATCTTGTACAGGTTTTCTGAGTATATGGTTTTTACTATTTCATGGGAGGAGTATTTCAATTGCATATGTATGGATTTCCCAGTGCTTTAGCAAAAATATTCGCTCTTCCTTAAGACCTGTAATTATCATGGGTGAGACATTCTCAGATTCCCATTTACTAGAAAGATCTGCCACAGCAGTTGATATTGCTCAGAGGTTGGGTCATGTTCATTGATTTTTTCTTTTGGGCTTGTCATCATGCCAGAAATTGTGTATTAGAATAGGGAGTATAAGATACTGCCCTCCCTTTCAAGAGCACGGGGGAGTGTGCTATGGATGCTGACTATTAAGGCAGTGCTTGAGATTTTAATATGCCAGTGGCTTCTGTCTCATAAGACCACTTGCTACACGTGGCCACTTGTGATATTTCGGCCTGTCCTCTGCTCAACAGTGAGGCTGACTTTATCAATTATTTCCTTTCATCATAAAAAAGTAAGCATTTCTTCACTAAAGCTGATTAGCTACACCCCATAATCTAAGGCAGGTGATTTTTTTTTTAATGCTTCTGTCTTTTCATGTTTAACCCTGTGAATTTAAATCTTGTGAGGAAAACTTACTAAAAACCTACTTAAGTGTTTATTTTTTTGAGAAAAACCAGTAGATCTCACATGACATGCCTGAGAAGGTACATGTTGCAAGGTGAATTAGCTTAGCCATGCATGCACTTTTATGACAGTAACAAGAAGGAAAATGAAATTTTATGGTCTGAGGCAGCTAAGACTTGCAGTTTTTATCTGCTTTGGCTGTGTAAGAGAGCTTGACAAGGCTGTGTGAGAGAGCTTGACAGGCTGTGGAAGAGAGCTTGACAAGGCAACTTTTGCACAAAAGGTGGTCCTTAGGTGTTTAGAATGATGGTGGCAGTTGCTGATCACTGTGGGCACTGGGTGTATTAGGCTTCTAGCATCACCATAGTAAAGTACCACTGATTGGATGGCTTAAGCAGCAGAAATTTACTTCCTCACAATCCTGGAGGCTAGAGTCCAAGATCAAGGTGTCAGTAGGGTTAGTTTCTTTTGAGGGACTCTCTCGTTGGCTTATTGATGGCTGGCTTCTCCCTGTGTCTTCGCACAGTCTTTCCTCTATGCACGTTTGTGTCTTAATCTCTTCTTCTTACAAGGACACTATTCACATCACATCAAGGGCCATCCCAATGACCTCATTTAACCTGAATTATCTCCTGAAAGACCCTGTCTCCACATACGTCCTGATGAAATGGGGGTTAGGACCTCAACGTATGAATCAGGGGGGATCCAATTCAGCTCATGACACTGGCGGTGAGGATTGAGGCTGACTTTTGCTAGTGAAGTTTTACTGGCTGTGACAGCTATAAGTTTAGGGACAATATGAAGTCATGTGCAATACATTTCGTCCCATCACATCCTGAGGTGGAGAAACCCTCATCATCTGGTGTTTAGAGCCACATTACTCACTCCCTCTTCAGTACTGCTTCTGTGTTTTGTATGTCCCTTTAGCATTACTGTGGTTGTATTTGCCATACAATTTCACAATGGCAAGCTGTATTGTCAGGCTCGCTCTGCTAAGAAGCTACTCTTATTTGCAGTTGAATGCCAACGTGCCTGAAATCCAGCATATGCATGTTTCTTTAGTCTTTCCTAAGTTATCTTTCAGTTACTGTCAGGCCCTTTTTCCTTGGGTACTTGAAAGTCCCTCTCCTTTGGACTCCATTGCTCTTTCTCTAGGGCCCATCACTTTACCTCGCCCCTTCCCCTGTGTTGAAGCCTGCGTTATTCTTTTCATAGCATTGTCCTTGAATAAATATGAGGGGCCCCATTTGATCCATGAGTACTCAATGATTATTCCCCTTCATAGCATAACATGGATGTCTTATTATACCCCTTTGTCACCAGGAGCGAAGATAAAAAAGGACCAAGCGGTAAAGGGATCATAAAACTCAGTCCTTCTGCTCACATATAACATTTTACTTATTTATTTTTAAAAGTTGTGCATATGATGCGAAAGGCAGGGGCTGTGTCTCCCCGTTTGTTACCAGCATGTGGCCTGCTTCATGACACACAGTAAAAGCTCATTCAGGGTTTGGTTGAACTGAACACAGCATTTATATTTCAGTGTTGAAGGAAGTCTTGTCGTGCTTATGACTTACATCAACTTGCTCCAGGTTTCCTTGGACAACATATTTAGCAAGCGAGGGATTGATAGATAGTTGACAATTCTTGGCTACAGAACCAAGCCAAGATCTAGATGATGTAGATTCCTGATATTTCCTGTTTTGGTCCTTTATTGTCTCATCAGAATCAGGGAGCATTGGGTATTAGGAGGCCCAGGGAAAACATAAACTCCCTACCCTCAAGGAGTTTAAATCTGTTTGAGAAGGGAAGAAATGGAGAGACCATTGCATGGTGGCTGGGGAGCTAAGAAGAGCATTGCTAGTTTGACCCAAGGGCTGTATGAAGATCTGATTAGTGCTCTATAGAGAAATTTGGGGGAAATCCCAGCACTGATTAAGGTCATTGGCCTGGGAAATCAGGAGATATATGAGGTGATCTATTGCCATTATTATGCCATAAAATAACAGGATAACAACACATCAGCTGGTGAAGAATGATGGTCTTTATTAAATATAATAATTGTTTATAATTTTAAATAAGTTATATGTAATATTAATATAATGCTATAATATAAAATTACAACATAATTTATAAATATTGTAAATAATTCCATTAAGAAAAGAAGTAAGTTGAGTCTGTGAAAATGCTTCAGACAAGACTACACTAATATTGGTTGTTTGGTTCATATTATTGTCGATGTTGGCCTACAAAGTGATTTCAGATGGTATCAGCTCCCTAACTGAGAGAAGGAAAGAGAGTCTGATCCTTGGGAAGATGATCAGTTTTCATGTATTTTATTAAAAGCAAGAATAATTTTGAGGTAATTGGGAACATCCTGTAATGTAATCGACTGTATTAAATTTCTATGTAGATCCTATAATGCCTCAGTTTCCTCATCTGTAGAATGAGAGGAATAAAAGTACATACTTTAAAGGTTTGTTGTAAGGACCAAATGTTTTAATACAGAGAGAGCCCTTCCTTGGTGAAATGCCTGCTTCAGAGCAAGAAGGTGTTAGGGGTGAGTGCTATTAGTTTCAATTCTAAGGCCGCTTTATCATATCTCCTTTACTGCTTGTCAAATTCCAGAAAGTGACAGCAGATTCAAGCTGCACATCCATAGGTGTTGGCAAAGAACTTTGAAAGTTAAAATTGCAAAAATAGTTCTCTAAAGAAGTACTAGTCCTTCTCAAGAAGATGAGGAAGAAAAGAAAAGGAGTAACTTAAGTGAGAGCATACAGCTCATGTGAAACACATACCTATAGTAAGGGACAAAATGTGAGATTCATCCCAGCTCATTAATAATTTAAACATCAGCCTGGCTGATGTGCCTCAGTGGTTGAGCGTCGATCTATGAATCTGGCAGTCATTGATCAATTACTGGTCAGGGCAAATGCCCGGGTTGTGGGCTTGATCCCCAGTAGGGGGCGTGTGAGAGGCAGCTGATCAGTGATTCTCTCTCATTATTGATGTTTCCATCTCTCTTCCTCTTCTTTCCTCTCTGAAATCAATAAAAAGATATAAAAAATAATTTAAACATCATCATAATTTTGACATTTCAGACAGTAGATCCACTTTCTCTTTTTAGCTCTGCCAGCAACTCTTTAAGTAAAACTAATGCTACTGTGAACTAGGCATTGTGTTAAGTGCTTTCACATATTCTGTCTATTTATAAACACACAACTTGGTAGACACAATTTGTCTTGTTTTACTGGTAAGCAAACTATGGCGTTCATCTTGCTGCTGTCACAGAGGAAAAGGAAAAGTGGAATATAACCACTGTATCTGTAAAATGATGAAACCATATTCCAAACCACCCGTTTAGCACCTGTGTTGTTAGAATTTTAGGCATTTCCCCCCATGACTACTGCTGAGTTGCCTCTTCTGCCACCTAGTGGACACTAAAGTAATTACCATATTAACATTTCAAAATTGATGTATAAATCATGGCTTTTACTATTATTTACTATTTTACTTCTGATAATATATAACTGCCCAGAGGTGTCAGACAGTATGTATAGAGTGAGTGTACATAATTTGTTCTACATGCAATGAGAATTTTTGATTTGTACCAGAATTGCCGGTACAGATTGACATAATTTCTTCAAAGTTAATTATAAAAACTGCATGGCAACATACAACTTATGGCTTGAGAAATTACTTTTTATTGAATACTGCAAATGATTTTTATGAGTCTTGGTACTTGATAATAAGTATTTTATATTTAAAAGGAAATAGTGCAATTTCTTATACTTCTTTTGCCCAAGAAGCTACCTGAAGATTGCCTTCCAATTGCTGCTGCAGCTAGAATTGCTGAGAGTTAAGCTTCTTCAATGAAAGTCATCTCACTCCTTTTTCTTAGCATGGGAAATCTCAGTATCCCATTAAAAAATGGCCAGGAAAAAGAACTAAGAGAGCAGGCTTGGAGCAGCTGTGGGATATTTTAATACCCTTTGGGTCATAACCCCTGTCTCCTATCAAGAGAGATATCATGAATTATAGCTGATGGAGGGAAGTGCTCTATGGATAGGAGATGCCTAGTTTAGACTCAGAAACAGATTTGCTGTGTGGCCTCAGCTGAATTATTTAACCTCTTTAAGCCTGTTTCATCAGGTGTGTTTGAAATAGTTCTTATTCTGCCTTATTTTATACAACTGTGATGAGGCTTATAGCAAATGATTCATATGATCTATATATATAAAACCCTAATATGCCAATAGACCGAACGGCAGAACAACCGAACAACCGGTTGCTATGATGTGCGCTGACCATCGTGGGGGGGGGGGGCGGGGAGTGCACGCGTAAAACATGGCAGGTGTCGGCAGCAGGTGACAGAGCGTGGAACATGGAGGGCATTGCCATGGCAGGATGGTGGAACAGGTGATTGGGGGCACCAGACCAAGGTGGGGCACCGGTTGCTGTCACCAGGGCAAGCCTCTGTTAGCTACTGAAAATTCTTTGCTCCCACATGCCACGGTCCCACTGGGCGCTCACGCCCGTTGCCAGTGCCAGAGCCACCACTTACACCTGCTGCCAGCACCCAGCGCTGGCCCAATTGCTTGGCACCATCAGCAGGTATGAGTGGCGGCTTCTGGCCCCGATTGCCCCTCAGGGCTTCTCCACCTCTCCCGCTCCTGAGGGGTGATTGGGACTGGCAGCTACCTCTTGTACCCACTGCCAGCGATGGCCCCACTTGCCCCTGCAGCTGGCGCCAGAACTGCAGCTCTCACCCGCTGCCAGTGCCCGGCGCCAGTCCCAATCACTGGCACCATCAGTGCGTGGGAGCGGCAGTGGCGGGAGCGGGGCTGCCAGCAGACAGGGGACTGGGGGCCATAGCAGGAGGGGCGCGGAGAATGGCTGAGATCCACCCCTGTGCCCACTGCAGCCTCGCGGCCCACAGTTCCTTTCAAGGTGCATGAATTTGTGTGCTGGGCCCCTAGTCATGCTATAAAAAATAGCAGGACAAAAGTCTCAGAAATTTCATCACTAGATTGAAAAGCAGCAAGTCAGGTTGTTTGTACTTACAAAGAATACTAGGAAGAAAATGTACTATCCTGTCATTGGTTCATTTAAGAAGCTTATGCTCATTAACATTCCAAATAAAACTGTAAGATAGAGAGTGGTGGGAGGTAGGGTCTCTGGGAGAAGTAGTAGTGAGAAGTTGGCTTTGAAACCTAAGGACTTTATATACAAGGTTTTATAAGATTTGTGTCTCCTGCCTGGGGCCCAGACCGATGTTCAGACCTAGTTGGTGAGTCGTTGGACAGACCCTTGAGAGGTTTTGTATTAGGTTTTGGTTTTGGTTGGAAATACTGGGGAAGAAGGATCCTTGAGGACATTATGCTAAATGTAATAAGCCAGTAACAAAAAGACAAATACTGTATGAGTCCACTTATATGAGATACTTAGAATCTTCAAAATCATAGGGAGAAAAAGTGGAATGGTGGTTGCCAGGGGCTGGGGTTCTGGGGGGATGGGGAGTCAGTATTTAATGGGTACAGAGTTTCAGTTTTGCAAGATGCAAAGAGCTCTGAAGATGATGGTTGTACAATACTATGGATTATTAAATATCATGGACTGTACATTAAAAATGGTTAAGATGGTAAAATTTATGGTATGTATATTTTGCCACGATAAAAAAAAAAACATGGAAAAAAGAGAGGACTTGTGTGAACAAATAAATGATTAAAAAAAAAAAAAAGCCAGGAGGAGGTTTGGTGAGGGACTGGTTTGGAGGGGGGGCTTTGGGCTGAAAGTGTGGCATTTGTCTGTCCCAGCTTCCCCCAGCAGAGGGATCTTAGGGGGAATGAAAGGAGCTGTTGTCATCACGAGGGACTCAGACTTGGAGGACGAATAGCTGCTGGGTGGCACGGTACGGATCGGAGTGGGGTGGGAGTCCTGGCTGGAGAACACCGTCTGGCGCAGGAGCACTGGTGGCTCAGGGAGCCCGGGCGAGGTCCGCGCTGTTGGCACGGGGTGGGGGCTTGTGGTGGGTCCCACCAGCAGTGGCAGTGATGCGATTCTCTCTGGGCTCTTCATGGGCAGAGGACAGGGCCGGACCAGGGAAAAGGCACAGAGGATGCCTTCTAGCGACAGTCGGTGACAGCCTGGACTTGGTAAACTCGTACGATACACTGTGAGGGCTCTAGGTCCCTGGGTGAGTCATTCCAGGTGGCCAGGGATCCCGTATGAGCACGTGCGGGCAAGGGCCCATGCAATGTGGGTTATTGTTGGTAAGTTAACTCCTTCTACACGCTCCTGCTGGGGAGACTGGGGACACGTGAGTCAGTTATAAATAAATAGAGGATCCTGTTCCTGAACAGCCTGAGCAGAGAACGGAATATTTGCTCAAATCTGACATCTGTTAACGAGTAACACATGGGTCCAATCACATGAATGGGGATTTGATTTATAATCATGGCATCACGGACCTGCGCCTTCAAACTAACACATGAGGAGATGGCACTTGAATGGAAATCTTTGCTGAGTGATTTATTGCAAGCTTACTACTTTATGAATCGCGAAAGAGGGGGACTACCCCCTTTATAATCTCTATATAAATCATCTGGAATTATGATGGATTAAATCTTCTTTCTTCCAGTGATGGTCGTAAGTGTTATGAGAAGCTTTTAATAGAGAAACAGAAGAGATAAATAACAATTACTGTTAGAGGAAGTGCATGTGTGTTGTTGTTTTTTTTAAACCAGCTTTCCCACTTTTTCCCATGATGAGGTTAATTAGTTATGGCAAAGGCCCATTAATAATTTTGTTTTAGCTCTTTATCCAAGCAGTAAATGAAAGGAATATAGGGAGATTTGGACCATCGATATAATGAGAATGCATTCAAAGTATGTAAAAGTTTTGTATTCCCCTCAAAACTCACTCTGCCTCGGCCACGAACAGGGCTTCAGTTATTCATATGTATCTAACGTTTTCATATGGGGCCCTTTGTCTTACTTTTCCTTGAACATTCTCCCTTCCTGATAGAAAGGCTGTGTGCACGGCGCAGACGCGTGGAAAGTGCTGCGGGCCTGCGGAGTTCAGGATGCTGAGAGAGAGAGAGGGGATGAAAGCGGTTCTAGCTATTACTATTGGAAATGTACTTAGGAATTTACTTGCATAGTGGAAAGTTCATTCTTTTTGGTGTGTGGCTTTTTGAGTTTTGCTACATGCAGAGGGCCTGTATCTACCACCACAATCAAGAAACACCCCTCCTGCCCTAACCGGTTTGGCTCAGTGGATAGAGCGTCGGCCTGCGGACTCAGGGGTCCCAGGTTTGATTCCTGCCAAGGGCATGTACCTTGGTTGCGGACACATCCCCAGTACAGAGTGTGTGGGAGGCAGCTGATCGATGTTTCTCTCTCATCGATGTTTCTAACTCTCTATCCCTCTCCCTTCCTCTCTGTAAAAAATCAATAAAATATATTTTTAAAAAAGAAAGAAAAAAGAAACACCCTCCTGCTGCTCTTGGAGCCAGCACCTCCCCACCTGGCTCCCACCCCAGGGCCTGGCAACCAGTGGCCTGTCCTCCACCCCGGCCTTTGCTTCCCCTCAGAGAGCGCTTCTCCCTGCCCCTGCCCGTGCGCCACTGGTGCCAGCTGGAGGGCGAGGCTGGTCATGTTCTGAACTGGGGAGTTCTGTGGTTCTCCTGAAGGCTTAGTCTTGTTGACGTCATGTCCCTGGGTCTCCACTGTGACCTCTTCCAGCTCCTGCTGTGCCCCCAGCCATAGCTCTGTCCCTTTCTGAGGAGTTGGGGGGCTTTTTCTGCACCCCCCCCCCCACAGTGACTTTTCCAGGGTCTTAAAGGAGACAGGCAGGCTGACGTGTTCCATTAGTCCCAGTACCACAGTGTCCGTCTACAGCCCATCATTCTTTGAGGGCTCCCTGTAGATGCTTTAGCTTTAACTTTAACTCATAAGAAAATGAATATAATAATGAATATTGAATAACATATCTGCCTGGATTATATATTTTTAAACCAACTGAGTTGTCAAATATAATGTTTAATAGATATTTTTATGGAGAAACAGACCCACGACAGGAAAATGCCTAAAGTTCCCGGAAGCCCTGACATGGCCCCAGGAGCAGTGTTTGCTGCCCTTCCCGGCCATGCAGGCAGGAGAGCGATCTGGCAGGGCCTGGAGGCTTCCTGCCTTTCTCTCGGGGCTGCTGCTCCCTCCCCCAGGCCTGCTCCCCAAGGGATACTTTCTCGGGCTCTTGCCAATCTTTTTCCTGCAGGTGAGTGTGAGCTCCTCTGACACCTGCTGCCCAGCACTAGCTTGTTGAACACGTTAGACTTTAGGTAAATACTTCTCACTGATGTCCACGGTGTCCTCCCTCGGGAAGCAAGCGCTGGTGTCCCGCCTCTGTTCCCCGTGCCTTACATTTTGGTTTAGTTGGTTGCCCTGTGACCTCAGTCCTCTGCATTTCCGAAGGAAGTTAGGAATTTGCCACTCGGCCTGTTTTTCTTTTCTCTTAGGGGAGTGAGCTGTGACCTCTCTGCTGAGGAAGCAGAGTCAGCAGATGGCTTTAAACCCCTGCTGACATTCCCGGCTGGTTTCCTGCTGTTTCTGTTGCTTTTGTTGTGTGTTTTGCTTTGTTTTCCTGAGATTTATTCCTCTTGGCTTTCCTGTCTCTCTTTCAGTTGCTCACATCCAGTGTGACTGTTCTTTTCTTAGCCTCATAGACATAACCATCTTCCAACCCCATAGAACGGGCAGAGGCAGGTGATGGCTCCTCTGGCCTTGGGCCTCGGGAAGGAGGTGGAGATGTGCCGAGGTAGCTCTTCATGGCCGTGTAAGGTGTGAGTATGAAGATTCGTTGGGGGTAAAGGTGATGGACATTGCCCATCTTGTTCTCTCATCTTGGCACCACTGACCGACCGCTGTGTCCCAAGATATTGGGGGAGAGCAAACATTCTTTGGCATTTGTCATCTTGAGAAGTCTTCTGCATAGCATCTTCATTCATGCCCATGAAAGAAGGCAGCAAAAAAGGAAGAATAATAGGACCGTAAGAATTCGTGCAGTGCCCTCTTTAGTCATCTGAGAGTGTTCCATGCCAGCGTTCTGTCTCTAACACCAGATCTTTCTCTGTAATAGTCACCTTGATCATCATGTGGAGAAAGCAGAGAGACAAACAACTTCAGGGCTCTCCCGAAATCGGGCACCCTCATGTTCCCGTTTGTTCGGAGGGGTCCCGGGTGGGTGAGAGGCAGGAGATGTGGGTTGAGGTTGAAAGGCTGTAACTGGCTTCCCAAGTCACAGTCACAGGAACCGAGCACTGAACTCGGCGGCCACTGTGGAGCACGGTTCAGTAATGTGCACTGGCTACCGGCAGAAATCCCTTCTCACGAATTGTTGGCCTGGAACGCTTCTCCGCAGGAAGAAACGGGACAGAGTCTTATTTTCTGGTATTAGGCTCCTGTGCAGATCCATTCGCTGCCACTCTATGCTAGGAAAAAAAATAACGTGTGTTCCTCCTTTCCTTCTATTTCCAAGGGGCTGCAGGAATTGTTGGATGCAAAAGGCAACCCAGCCCAGCACGGGATGTCTTCAGCCTGTTCCCACAAAGTAGATTATTTTATAGCTCTATTCGTCTTCCTGTCCATTCATCCTCAACTATCTGTTCATTTTTAAGTAAATATATATTGAATGACTTCTATGTGCTAACATGATAAAAATAACATCTGTGAATACCTAGCACAGACCCTGGCACATAGCGGGTACTTTAAAGATATTTATTGAGGAAATGAATGAGTGGATAAGTGAAGGCATGATTCCTGTTCTGATGACACCTGCCGTCTGTTGGCAGTGGGGTGGGTACCTGGGAATGGTGAACAGAGGCTATGTCAGGCATGAGAGGCAGGAGCCTTTGGATAGGACTCGGTAATTAGGGAAAGTTTCTAAAATAGGTGACATTTGTGTCGAGTGACGAAGAAGTAGCAGTTTGGTGAAGAGGGAGATAGTATGTAATGACTAGTGTCATGGACTTCGTATTTCAGCGTATCGGGGGTTGAGCTCCAGTTCTGCCACGTGCTCATGGTGATACGTGAATAGCCTGTTGTCCCAGCAAAGCCAGGTTTGTCAGACCTCCTGCGGTAAGAGAACATGACCTCACAGGACTCCTCATAGCGCCTTGGAAGGGAGGGGACAGAGGAAGACACTTGAAGCACTTTAGCACGGGGGCTGGGCGATTTCTAAAGCTGGTTTCACACAGATCTGGGGCCGAGTCCCCAACCCACCCTGGAAGCTCCCCTTGTCCCTGCCACCCCTCCAGGACCCAGGCCTCTGGGCTTACCGCCCCATCGCTTCCCTTCCTCCCTGGTGCCTCACAGGCTGGTCACTGCCTCCTGAGGGCATCTGACAACCAAAGGCCACCTAGGCCATGATGCTCCTCTACCCCCCACCCCCAACCCAGAGACCTCGCCCCCGCTGAGATCTCTCTCCCACTCAGGAGCTCCCCAGGCCTGATCTCAGGTCCTCAGGCTCAATAACGGGGGAGGAGAGGCAAAATGCCACCTGCCTGTTGGGAGGAGTGGGGAGGGGGCCCGAGCCAGGCATGTCTACCTGGGCTACTTAGGGGCTGGAGCTCATGACCCCTCTCCCAGGCTGTGTAGACACAGTGCCTGGTACAGACAGCAGAGATGGATGGACAGACAGAGCACGCTGTGACAGGACACTGGGAGTGCGGCACAGACATTTTGGACCAAGTGGCAATGGAGCTGTCCTTAAAACTGAGGACCCAGGTCTGTGAGGTGGGGCCAGGTCCCTCCCCCGCCCTGCCTCACTGCCCCACATACACAGTGGGAAGAGCTATGTGGCGGGCAGGGGCCCGGCTGGAGAGATGGAAGCAGGAGGCCCAGGGCAGGGAGCAGGACTGATTGGGGCAAAGTCTGTAACATAACAGTGGGTGAGGGTCTTGAAAGTGTAGCCGGGCAAGCTGATAGTCACACAAACATGCCGTTTTGGTTGGTTCATCACCGTTTCTTCTCGGAGGAAGCACATAGCTCAGTTATTTTTGCTTGCTCTCGAACTGTTTAACACAGGGATAGAAAGGTCGGCGGGTTTCAGTATTCACTGGCCATGTGACTTTTGACAAAATCCCTCCCCCCCCCCCACTTGCTTTACTTGGAGCTAATTGAATGAACAAAGCTTCTAGGAGATTTTATGAGAGAATATGTGTGGAACAGGGCGTGGCCCACAGGAAGTATCCATTGTAGGATGCGGAGCTATCAGCAGAGCAGCAGCCGCACCACACACCTGCATCGCCATCCGGCTCTGAGGATGATGGTGATAACTACAGTCACTCGTCCCAGTTTCCTCACTAACTTGCTGTGTGACCTTGGACAGGCAGCTCACCCTCTCTGGACCTCAGTTGCCTTCTCTGTAGAATAAAGTCATCAAGAGCAAAAATCACTAAGCATATGCGTCTGAATCTGCACCTTGATTGTACTTTTCCACTGTGTGAAGTTTATCTGAATCTTTAATAGTGAAGCCTTAAAATGTCTCCACGCCACATTCTAATTTTGTCCCAGCTCTGCCTTAACTTATTTGTAGAGACTTTTGTGACCGCTTTAAGGTATCTGTTGTGTGCATTTGGGCTGAGTAGTGAAGGATAAATAGGCACCCATAGGAAGTTCCACCAGTTTATTACTAAATATTATATATCAAGTGTTCCAGAAACTCTCCCTATTGCTGTCATCGTTGATAATAGTATTTTTGCCTATCTGGAGTGAGGAACCTCCCTGGTTTGCAGGTGGGCGGGGAATGAATGTTAAGGAATAGGCTTCGGGCTCTGGCTTTGAAAGGCGATATAGTTGTTACATGGATTTCGGGCTTGGGGACCCGCCGATAGAGCCCTCAAAATAAGGGCCATGTCCTCAGAATGGCTCTTGGGAGGGCCCCCGTCACTCCCTGTGTGTGAAAGGGTTGCATCGTCATTATCTAAGCGGGCTAAGAAGGCAGCATTGCTGAAGCAGGAAGATGGCTATTCCATACTCGGGAAAACCGAGAGGGGAGGGTTTGCTCCTGCTGCATTTGACTGGGACAGGCAGTGGGCTGGCGCGTAGCCTGTCTATGGACGGGACTAGTTCTGAGAAAATAAAACATATTCCCCTGGACAAGAGAGGGAGAATGGCAAAACACCAAGGCAAAATTACCTCTTGAAAAAGAGAACTGTTGTAAGAGACAGATAATGTGAACATGCAAATAATAGAGCACTTATGTGGATTGCACTGTAGCAAACTCACACTTACAGACACTTACACCTGTTCACTTTCATGGTTCTCAAACAGAAATATTAATCAAGAGGGAGGATGGTTACTATGGAGACTTACTTTAGGGTCCTTGATGACTCAGTGAAAGAAATATTGAAAACATAGATTGAAGTTCTAAACACATCTATACATATATAAGCCTAAGTGACTGAACAACCGGATGCCCGTTTGACCAGTTGTTATGATGCACATTACCCCCAGGGGGCAGATGCTCGATGCAGGAGCTGCCCCCTGGTGGTCAGTGTGCTCCCACAGCAGGAGCGTGACTCAGCTGACTGATGGGCGGGTGCCAGATGCTGGGCTCACGGCTGGTGAGTGCAGCTGTGGCGGCGCCAGCCTCTCTCGCCTATATAGCAGTGTGCTACCGCGCAGCAGCGGCAGGCGTAGCAGGCCTGGGATGAGTGGGAGTGGCACCTGGCCTGGCTTGGGCTCCTTCCCAGCTGCCTGCCACTTTGCGCACTACTACATCCCCCAAGGGGTCCCGGATTGTGAGAGGGCACAGGCCAGGCTGAGGGACTCCACTGGTGCACGAATCCGTGCACCGGGCCTCTAGTGGAAATTATAAGAGGAAAGATAAGATACTTGGAAGTCAGATCCAGGAGATCCAACAAGTGAATAATATCCCCTTCAGAAGGAGGAGAGGGCAATGATAGGGGAGGCGTATTACATACGAGCTAGAAGAACATTTCCTTGAGCTAAAGACAGATGAATTGGATTAGAAAGGCGCTTGGATGTCTAGGCAGGGCTAAGAAGAGAGGGAACATGCCTAGTGACATTCTCTGGCTTTGCGCATGAGGAAGAGATCTTAGACTCTTCCAGACAGAAAGAATATGTTACTTCCATAGAAAAAAGATAGACTGGCATCTGACGTCTCACTTGCTATGCTGGATGTGAGGAAAAAGGGGAATGCCTGTAATTACTAAAGAACATGACTCCTCCATGCAGTCAAAGAATCCTTTGCCTGTCACGTGGAAGATATTTTCAGATAAGAAAGCATTTCGATCTCTCTCATGTAACTAATATATAAGTAATTTGCTCAAAAAAGTACTGTAACCAAACAATTGCATCACGGTCCAGACACTTTGAGACAGAGGACTATGGAGGGAGAACAGGTGACAATGAACCTTGCAGGGTGTTCGTGTGTATGTTTAAATCTAATTAAATAGAAATAAATGACAAGACAGGTGTAATACAGCTGTTAAACATGCAGTCTCAAAATGATCATTGCTGGCCTAAGCACAGTCTGGAAGCACAAGTACTCAGCTCCATAGAATCCAGTCGGCGTGGTTTTGAACCTCACTTAGCAGAGGAAATACTTGTCTCAAAAACAGAAACCTGGTGGATACCGCTCTTTCAGCTTGTCTTTTAGCTGAATGCTTTTCTACACGATGAAATACATCTTGTCTTAAAGGAGGAAGGCAAAGATAGGATTTGGTGGAGAAATATGTTGTCCAAAATTTTAAGAAAAATTTCTAGGCAAGCAGGCTATTTCCTAAGCTATTCAATACCCACCTAAAACTTGATTTTAAGAAGTTTTTAAAGTGAGACCTGTGTTCTTGATTACAAACCTCTCACAAGGAAACCAGAGCCCTCATACCCGGCTGGTGGGAATGTAAAATGGTGCAGCCATTTTGGAAAACAATCTGGCATTTCCTCAAAATTATTAGCATAGAGTTATCGTGTGCCTCTGCAATCCCACTCCGAGGTATGGATACAGGAGAAATGAAGACACGTGTGCACGTAGCTTGTACATGGTTATTCCCAGAAGCATTATTCTTAATAGCCTCAAAGTGGAAACAACTCAAATGTGTATCATTGATGGTGATGAATGAACAAATGGAATCTGTTATGTCTATGCAATAGATATTATTTAGCAACAAAGAGGAATTAGGTCCTGAGACAGGCTATAATGTGGATAAACCCTGTAAACATGATGCTAAGTGAAAGACACCAATCACAAAGGATGACGTGTTATATGCTTCTATTCGTAGAATAGGCAAATCTATAGAAACAGAAAGAATAGTGATAGCCAGGGGCTGGGCGAAGAGGGAAATGAGGGTTTAGGGAATGAAATGTCCTAAAGTTGATTGTGGTGAAGATTGCATGACTTCACGAATATACCACAAGCCATTGAATTTTATACTTCTAACAGGTAAATTTTACACTTTAAATAGGTATGTGAATTATATATCAATGAAGTTGTTAAAAAACCCTAAGATCTTCTTTATATGCTTCTTATGGGCCTTTTCCCCTCTAGTAACCCCTAGATCTTTTATAACACTTTATTTTTAAACAAGACATAGTCAAAGAATGGCAGGAAATTCTCACCCTGATTAATAAACTTCAAGAATGGATTGGCTATCATTTTATGTGCATTTTTTTTTTTTTTGGAAAACTACCTCTAGAAATAAAAGGTAAAGGTAATTAAGACTGACATTGTGGTAGGCCTTTAGTTATCATTAACAGACCAACGACAACGACACCAAAGTCATCTGTTACTGAACATTTCATTGGAACACTTTTGGATACCATGGAGAAAAATAAAATATAGAAGGATTTTTGTATTTTTTTCTGTTAATCCTCATTCAAGGATATATTTTTTTCATTGATTATTTTTAGAGAGAGTGGAAAGGAAGGGGAGAGACACAAAGAGAGAAACATTGATGTGAGAGAGACACATTGATTGGTTGCCTCCCACAAGCACCCCAACCGGGGGCTGGGGACCGAGCCTGCAACCAAGGTACTTGCCCTTGCCTGGAATTGAATTCTTGACCCTTGAGTCCGTGGGCCAATGCTCTAACCACTGAGAAAAACTGGCTACAGCAATTTTTGTATTTTATAAAGCCTTCTGCTAAGGGAAATTCCAAAGTAAAGTGTTATGCTGGGTTGGACATCAAGCCTCATGATTCTTTTCAAACGTAAGGGCCTTGGGCTGCTCTCTTTAACACCCCATTGGTTTGATAGGTGTTTGAATTCATGATGATGTCTCTTCGATCCAAGTGTGTTTTTCCCTACATTTTTATTTTCTTATAATCTCACTGATCTTTCACTTTCTGCCTTATTTTTATGACTGCAGCATGTTTAAAAGTCTATTTCTAAAGAATTTGTATCTGATAGGAAAATAAGTTTTGTTCACTGACGAAGAAAAACAGATAAAAATTTTTACATTAAATAGGATGTTTTCATTAACTGAACATTCAGTTACCATACTAAAGCAGAAACACTTTTGTTTGCTCTTTAAATCTTGTTGGAAATATTTCTGAAAAGTGTCAGTTCTCCTCCCTGCCCCTGAAAGTAAAATGTGCCTTTAGATGAGCAGGGAAAGCTGAAAGGCTTTTTAGCTCCCAGATTTCTCACTGTCAACAATTATTTACTGGCTGTTGACTACATATGATTCTCATTGAATAGGGATGGTTGTGCTGAAAATAGTCTCTTTATATAAAAGCCTAATCGACCATTACAACCGAACAACTGGGACAACTGGTCGACTAATCGCTATGACATGCACTGACCACCAGGGGGCAGACACTCAATACAAGAGCTGCCCCTAGTGGTCAGTGCTCTCGCACAGCCAACCTCCTACAGCCAGCCAGCCTCCCTCCCCCAGTCTCTCCCCACAGCCAGCAGGCCCCGTCTGGCAGGCCCTGGCTGGCAGCCAGCAGGCCTCGGCTGGCCCAACTCCAATTGGGACTGGGTGAAACTGCCCCGATAGATCCTGATCGCCAGCCAGGCCTAGGGACCCCACCTGTGCATGAATTTTATGCACTGGGCCTCTAGTATAGGATATTGGGTTAGTGTATCCTGATCCCCATCTTTTTTTAATTGAAGATTCCAGTAGGTTAGAGTTTATTCTACATGCCCTGACATGAAGACGTATCCAAATGCCCTCCTTCCAGACCTACATTTTTCCATCAGAAACTGTAAATCATTTGTTTTTAGTCTGGAAAGAGAAAGGTTTGACTTGTTTCAATGGAAATACTGTAACTCCTCTTGTGTACTGTTAAAGATTACAGTTACTCATGACACTTGTTAAAGAAGGGTAAGGCAGGCTTTATTTAGGGGGACTATTGGGATAAGAACAGGGACCACAGCAATGGGGTTTTACCATAGGAGAGGGAATTGGGTTCAACCTCAAATACAAGGAATTGTGGGAATTTATAGCCAAAGAGCAGGGTGGGAGTCAGTGCATGGAAAAGTACTAAGAGGAAACACCAGTTGAAGAGTGGATTCTGGCTAAACTGACCTAATAGGATTCTTGCTAAAGGCAGGTCAGGGTGGTCAGACATCGCCTGTGCAGGTGTTGGGGGGATGAGGAACCCGATCAGATATCCAGGGTAATCACATACCTAAGGTGGGGAATTCTGGCTAAATTAATCAAGGATTCTTGTTAAAATTGGGCTTTTAAGGGACATGCCTAAGGGTGGGTTCTAGTTGGGCTCATGAGAGCCTACCTAGGGTTTGGTCATGGAGAGAACCTTTATCAGCCTAGGCATGGGGCGAACGAGGCGGTGGAAAGAAGGGTTCATGTCAGCAGAAGAAGAGAAAAAACTATCAGGAGGATTATCTTCAAGATACAGGTTCCCCAAAAGAGTGAAAAATCCAGACATGGGTTCAATAACCACTTGCTATCTCAACATGGAAAATCATTTCATAGAGACCAGGCTTTGGGAATCTGTGTGTATTTTATAGTGGGTCTGGTTCCAATATGAGAAAATTTGGCCCCCTCTCACCCCTTTTGGAGGATTTTGACAAGTAAACAACTCATCAATTAATTAGTCCAGTTGGATTCAGTTAGGGAGTCACTGCAGGGTCAAAAATAAGTACTGAATGAGTTATTGCCCTCGTAGATCCTTCAGTCAAGGTTGGAAGACCCTCAGGAAAAGTACATTAATTATTTTTTGATATGAGCTTCAAAAAGGAGGGATGACCCACATGCACGAGGCCCTCCACTCTCTCTAGTGCATTCTTCCCACTCAACTAGAATCATCTTTGAAGTTCGAGCAGTGGATCATGTTACTGCCCTGCTATAAACCCTTTCACAGTTTCTCACCAATTTAGGATGAAGGACAAAAGCCTTCACATGGTCTTCAAGGTTCTGAATGAGTTGTGCTCTGTCAGTCTCTCCAGACAATGTTCTATTTTCTAACTTACTTCATGTGAACATTATTTGAATTTTTCTGGATTTTCATATGGATTTGTACCAAGCTGCCTCTAAGCGAGCTCATTAACATTGTGGTAGCTTACAGGTGTGGCAAAGGGGACCTGAGGTTTAATATGTGCTTGGGTTCTGATGAGGTGGGGACTGTGATCGGAACTGCCTTTACTGACAGGGCCCCATTTCAGTGGATAATGCACAAACATTCACATAGTAACAGATCACGTGACTGCGAGGCCACCAGGTGAGTTGATAAAATTGGGGTGGCAGGACCGGGCAGCACCCTTATTGAGATGCTCAATGACATTTTCCTTGCTTATCTGTCCTTGATGTTCCTTATCAATACATCATCCTCCAGTTGCTGTGAGTAAAGATATCAATTGTGTCACCTGGTAGTCTGTTTTTTAAAGGAGATACTGTAGAGTGAAGAAGACACTTATTTCTTATTAGATGGCCCACCGTGATGAATTTCTTGGATCGTTGCTGTCCTAAACTATCCCAACAATTACTCATTGAGATACATTGGTTTGTACACCTGTGTTTCAGTGACACGCCTCTGTATCTTTCTAATCAACATCTTCGTGGATGGATGTGTAGGGTTTTTGGTGTGAGACTGGCCCTATCCCATCATTTACAGCCCTTACATAAACCTTATAAACTATTTATTTAAACTGATAAACATTTAATATGGACACATCTTTTCTGCCCAAGGGATTCTCTCTGTGGAGAATGCTTGCTTCTTTGAGAACCATTTTCCAAATGAGACTATTGTGTATCTGTCAGGAATGAAAGCAGGCAATTATGTGGGGAGCAGGCAGAGCACTCAACCTGTATCTTGGCAAATCCCTGGGGCCCCCAAGGGAGTGGTGGTTGGTGATGATAACACTGAACCGGTAATCTTGACTTAACTGGATAATTTCTTGGGGAATTAAATTCTCAGCTGTCATTACAAGGCTTTCCTCTTTCTTTCTTGTTGTCGATACTCTATATTCTGTCTTCCTCTGTGAGGTCTACAATTTCAGGTAGTTTTTGCTGAAAGTTGTGATTGTTTTGCTTATGCACATGTGTTTTCACCCCAGGAGCAAGAGAGCAGAAAAGAGACTCTTGCAGCAGAATCCAAATGGCTCTTGTTTATCTGGGTCAGTGGGCTGCCTAGTTATGAAATCTTAGAGGTATGTGTGTAAGCACCATTGACTTCAGTGACTACTTTATACCGTGCAATGTCTTAGCATTCTTAAAATGACCATATTTTGGGGCACAATGGTAGTCAAAAACCTTATGAGTTTGTTTCACTAAAAAAGTCTAACAAAGACAACGCAATGACTTTTAGTTTTGACTCAATGAATTGGTTTTGTGGAAAAGAGTAAGATTACATCATATTGATGCCAACCTGGGATATCAGAATGAATTAGTGCCTTAAGGGTCAAATAATTCTCCAGAAAGAACTGGGAAGCCACACATTGCCTATTACAGGGAAGAGACATACGGAAGTAGCGTAGGTATTACTACAGCGTGTCTCAGGGAACTTTATTGATGGAACCTTAATAGTTTTCATGAATCCTAATATACGATATGTAGAAAACCACATTTCTTTGGTGGCATACCCATGAACTGTTACACGGTGCTCTTTACCCACATGCCTGATCTTGCAGATTCTCTTAGCCTTGACTTAGGGACATAGCAAAATATTAACACAAAGCACAGGCACACCACAGAGACACTGCGGGTATTGGTTCCAGACCACTGCACTAAAGGGGGCTGTAGTCTTTCTGTGAGTGGAGGGTCTTGCCTTCATGCTGTTAAAAACATCTTTGAATGTAATAAAGCGAAGTGCAGTAGCACAAGGTATGTTGTAAAAAACACACACACCAATTACCCAGGGGACTGTCAGTGGCAGCCAGTCCACCAGTCTTGCCAGATTCCCTGAAATGTGCCGACCATTTGAAATGTCTCCATATTAGCCACAGGGGCTCTGTTTTAAAGTTATTTACTGGCCTCTCATCATTTCACCCTTGGCTAATCTGGTTCCTCTGAAATGCATAAATCACACGCAGAATACGCACAGATTTCATCGAGGATTGACATCTGTTCTCTCTGTGGGCTGTCTGGCAATTATTACTGTGTTAGGGGTTGGTAGCATGGGTGTGGGGTGGGGCACACACAGTCATTCCCCCCTTTTCTTGTAGATGAATGTTCTCTGACTAGCCTGGATGAACATGTCCCCTTCTGGCCCCAGGGACTGGTCTTTACCCAAAGGTGCCATAGCCCACAAGCAACTTGATACACAAGTGCTCACTGGGTCTGTGGGGCTGGGTTATACTACATGGAGTTTCTTAACTCCAACGAGCTTCTTGTGAATTGTCCTGTTCCGCTATACTGCCCAGCGCCGGCAGCGGGATTTTGTGCACATTAGATGCCCAATACATTCTTGTTATTGGAAAGGATTTTCTATCAGTGAGGGATTTCAGTGACTAGCAAGAAAACACTTGAGTTAACGCAGCTAGCTGTGTATTAAAATGAGATAGCAAATGTTGTGTTGGTGAGGAATGTGTATGATGGCTGTGGAGAGGGGCTAGCAGAGGACATGCTTATTCTTCCACTTGTGGAAACAGTGGTGGAGAGGACTTTGAAAATGTCAGTTGTTAATTGAAATTTAAATCTAGACAATTGAAAATACCAAACTCCATTTGATATTAGACTTTTGGGAACTATCTTGTTCCTATTGCTCTAAACCCAAAACATTACTCTTTCATGACCTGTTAAGTACCTGCCAACAACTTCTAGAAAAATACTCGGATGGCAACAGAGATATTCCTGGGGGAAAAAGTGTCAGAATTATTTCCCTATGGAATATGTCATTTCTTAGATTCACTGTGAAAGTCAGATTTAATTCACTTTTATTGAGTCCTGAGCTTTTATATTTTATACTATTAACATTTTTAAATTAAATTAACACACCGAGATAGATGTTTTCCTGTCTTCCCAGGTTTGTGCCAGATGTAGGGGAGAGACAGAATTCAAACCCAGATCCTCTGCCTCTAGGTCTGGTACAGTAGCCTTTGCATAGTAAGTAAAGCCCGTTATTCTAGATTAGGGTGATGCCTCTCACAGTTGCTCAAGTCTTCATTGCTTTTCTTTTTGTGTTTATTGATTCTTAGAGAGGGAGAGAGATAGAATCACTGATGAGAGGGAAACATCGATAGGCTGCCTCCTGCACATCCCCTACTGGGGATTGAACGCGAAACCCGGGCATGTGCCCTGACCGAGAATCAAACCAGCAACCTTTTGGTGCATGGGTCGATGCTCAACCAACTAAGCCCCACCAGCTGGGCAAGTCTTCATTGTTCCTATAATTTGTTTGAATTGGTTCCAACTCTGATTCATTACTCCTTTCCATTACTCCTTGAACATCTTAATTTTATGTTTTAAAGTCACAGACTAAAAACACTCATACTAATAGGTATACAGTTAAAATCAGTATAAAGTACAATCCTTTGTGCAGTAAACCCCCTCTAAGAAGAAGCCCATGCTTACACTCAAGAACTGGTGCACTAAGCAAATTCAGTTTTCGAGCCGATCAGGAACCCATAGCCAACAGGAAGAGCTCTCCTAGTGGCGGAGACCACAGGGCTTGGAGGAAAAATGATCTGGGCTTGAGTTAGCTTCCCTGTCTTCCCTGGGCTCAGTCTTCCCATCTGTGAAAGGGTGATAACTATAGAGTCTGCCCCTTAGGGCTATGATGAGGGGTAATTGATATACAGCGTATAATGGCCAGTACCTGGCACACAGGAAGTGGTCTCTTAAATAATCGCTGTTACTGTCATCACTACCATCTCCGGTGGAATGCTGTTCTTGCTCTACAAGCCAACCACCCTGGCAGATCACTTTGAAAGACCAGCTCTCAAAAGCTACCTCCATGTCTTGAAGGCCTCACCGCACTGAGCAGCACATATGCTGCAGCTTATACAGGTACCATAGCAGGATTTTTGTGTCCTGGAACATGAGAGAGGGTTTTCCTGCTTCTCCTTTCACAGAATGTTTTATATGAATCTTGCTCCTTATTCCCTAGATCACAGACTGACCACTAAATGGGGTGGAAAAAACTGTTTCCTTAAGGTCTAAACTCTGGTGAAAGCGAGTGGAGTTAGAAGGCGTGTCTTTATCACTGTTTGCTTCAGGAAATAAGACGTCAGGTCTCATCCTCAGCTCTCGGTAATGATGTAATGTAGCCGGGGTGCAAGTCTAGGAGTCAGTCTTTGGGATTACCATGAAAAAAATAGCCCAGTGAAACATGAAGGGAACATTTTTCTTCTAGTGAACAGTTGAAAGCTCTAAGACCCATTTGTTATGTAAGTTAATATGTTTACTTTTGTAACAACTAAAAGCAGAGATCCTTGCTCCTAATTGCCTAATCAATATTAAGCTTCTGTTATGGCTGTGTCGTATTCACCGAGCATATAGTTGTAGACAAGATCAAAGTGACCCTTACCCTCACCGAAGTTACGTGTTGGGGACAGGGGAAGGGGGCCAGACACAGGTTATTAAGCAGTAGTTTATAAAATGTGATATGTACAATAATGGGGGAAGGACAGAATACTATGAAGCTATGTAAGCAGAGCACCTAATATTTTCAGGACTTGGAGCTTGGGAAAGGCTTCTTAAAGCAACTCCCGTGTATGCTGAAGCCAGAAGGGTAAGAAGGAGAATACCAGGCAAAAATGAGGGGGAGGAGGCAGCAGGTATAGGAAGCCATGTGGGTGAAGAAGATTTTCATCGTAGCTGGAGAATAGAGGATGTGTATGTGGAGGAGGAATGAGGGGAGGCGGGTGGCATGGTGGAAAGAGGTAGGAGGGGGCTTGTAGTTAGGAATCTCTAAGTAGCTCAGAGGAAGAGTGATGGGCCTGGGGCAGGGGGATCAGTCTGTGTTTGAACCCTGGCTTTCAACACAACTGAGCTCCCTGACCCTCAGTTTATTCCTCTGTAATATGGAGAGAGGAACATTGGACCCACAGGGCTAGGATGGGCATGAAGGGGAATAAATGAAGGAATAAACCCAAAGGACCAGGTATGATCCAGGCACAAAGCTGGTGATATTGAAATGTTAACCTATTTATTCAGAGGCAAAAGCCAAACATATAGACAACCACACAGTGTTATTAGAAGAACATGAATGTTCAACTCGTTACTTTTTTCCCCCTAAATATATTTTTATTGACTTCAGAGAGCAAAGGAGAGGGAGAGAGAGAGAAACATCAATGATGAGAGAGAATCATTGATTGGCTGCCTCCTGCACACCCCTTACTGGGGATTGAGTCTGAAACCAGGGCATGTGCCCTTGACCAGAATCGAACCCGGGGCCCTTGAGTCTGCAGGCCGACACTCTATCCACTGAGCCAAACCGGCTAGGGCCTCAACCTGTTATTTCTTCATAAGAGAACCACTTTTTTTTTTTTTTGGAATGCATGCCCATGTGTATTTCTCTGTACACATATCGTTATTGGCTCAGTCTGTGGGGCAGAATGTCTATCTTTGTTACTAAAGACAGGTATTTTCTCTCTCCCTGCAGTGAGAGAACATCAGGTAATTATGTTTCTGAAGAATGGGGCCTGCATTGTTGTTGTTTTTTATTGCTCTTGTAACAAATTACCACAAACTTAAAGGTTTAAAACAACTCAAATGTATTATCTTACAGTTCTGGTCAGCAGTCTGAAGTGAGTTTCCCGAGGCTAAAATTAAGGTGTCAGTGCAGCTGTGCTCCTTCTGGAAGTCCTTGGGGTGAATCCGTATCTTACCTTGTCAGTTTCTTGGGGCTGCCTGCTTTCTTTGCCTGATGGCCCCTTCCTCATCTTCAAGGTCATCAGTGTAGCATCTTCTAATTTCCTTCTGACCCGTCTACCTCCCTTTTATAAAGACCCCGTGATTACATTGCACCCACTCAGAAATCTAAAAGAGTGTTCCCATCTCAAAATCCTTAACTGAATTATGCTGGTGACATTTCTTCGCCATTCAAAGGAACATATTCAGAGGTTCCAGAATTAGGACACAGACGTTGAAGAGTGGAGGCATTGCTCTGCCTCCATTGCATGTAGTCCCCTATAGATGCAGGGTTGGGTACCTGGTGGGTTCTCATGGTGAAGATGAAGAGGTGGGTAGATATTAAGCCCTTTAAATACTACCCCTACATAACTTTTTTCTGGCTTTATCCCCTCAAATAAGACTACTGCTAAACTCTTGGTGATAACAGCTGGAGTGGAAGAGCAGAATCACCTCCGTGGGCTCGGTCCTCACATCTCAAACATCTGTCCTCACAGTCATGGCTCATGATAAAGCAGAGAAATGTTTGGTTCAAAGATAATGCCCGAGGCAGGAACACGAGGAGGAGATCTTGTGTTTCTGCCTTCTTGGGGCGATGCCGACAATATTTTTCTCCAGAACTGATTCCTCAGGGATGGTGGTGTTTCCAGGCCACCCGGGGAAGAGCCTCTGAATCAGACATTTATTCTGTGCTGGTTGTTTCTCAGCCTCCTGCTCCCAGGACTGCCTTCTCAGCAGTAGCTCTGGAAGCGTTTCCCCGTGTTGGTGGCCTGCCATTCCTCTATTACTCTAATTCGCCGTCTGGACTACTCCTTGCTGTTCTTCTGCCATTAGTGAGGTATGCTGCAGCTAAATTACAGTGCTTGGAGACGAACGCTTTCCCAATGTTTTGCCCTATGCTGTGATAACTTCTCTAACTTGACGTAAACTATAAAATTGATTTTGAGATTTTGATTTTAAATAAATTGCCAGCTTCCAAATGACCTAACCCAGAGTTTTCTGCCTGACATCTAAGTTACTTGCTTCCCCATTATTTTTTTCTTCTAAAAGATTTTAAAACTTTTTTCCCTGTAGGCTTTTTATCATTGCCTTGAAGGGCTTCTGTTGAAAGGTGTATGTGATTTTTCAGTTGCGAAACTTCAAAGTGGATTTGTTAGACTTTTCGGCTCTGGGGTTATAGTAAAGCAGTCTGATTCCATGACGTTTAAATGGAATTCTTTATTTGCTCTATTCTGTGCAGCCTCTAGCAGGTGGTTGTAATCAGAATGGCTTAATCCTATAGTTGGGTGTTGGGGTGGAGGGGGGATTCATTTCCAAGTAGGAGAGAAGTCTGGATTGACTCCTGACTGCATCTCAGTGACATGCTTTCTTTTGGCCTGTGCACCTAGTTTATGAGAGAGAGCAGTGGACTGTGCCACCAATATAAAAAGCTGTCAAGAGGGTGACTTTCCCATTAAGTATATTCACTCTTCATCTGGACAGCTGGCAGTTAGGCGCTATGATTCTTTCAGGTGCTCTTGGCTTCAAGATGGCCATGCCTTTTCTGTCCTTGTAAACCTCAGTCTGATTGACTCCTGGGACCGTGATGCGAGGAGCATGCTGGAGCCTCTCCCCAGCAAAGCAAACATGTAGCTGCGGAAAACATTATATATATGATAGGCATACACATATAAATATACAGCACATATCTAATCATAAGTATATTTCCATTATTATAGTTATATAAGCTAAATATATAATTATAAACATAAATATTTAAATATGTTTTATATAACTATGTGTCATCTTCAGCAGTTAAATGGCTGAAGGGAATGTTCCTATGGGCATACAGAAAATGGAGAACTATTTAAAAACCCACTAAACCTTGGTAAGAGCAGTGAGAATCTGTATCTGTAGCATCTGAGCATGACTTTCTCCCTCCATCCTCTCCCCAGCTCAGTGTGATAGAAACTGTACTCCAGGCATGTGCATCCGAGAGGATGAGCCCCAGGAGGGCCTTGCCACTGGCATCTCTTGGGCCTCTCAGCTTCCTGTTGCAGGGGTTCTGTTCTGGGCAGGTGCTGCTGAGAGGACTGGTCTCCCTGCCCGCATGAGTGCACACTTCCCGGGTAGATGCTCTCCCCAGGCATGGCAGGCCAAGAATACTGGGCACTGAAATACCCACTGCAGCTTGCTTATAGGGTGGGTTTTTTTATAGTAGGAGGTGCAAGCTAAGAAGACCCGGGGCTACCATCCTTGCCCAAAGCCCTGCTCATAGAACAGGGTATTATGCTGGGTGAAGCAGGACATTGTCATGTCCCCTGCGACATTGCACTTACGCAGAGGTACTGCCCGGAGGGATAGTCAGGTTATAGGAACAGATTGCTCCACAGATCTCCCAAAGGGGACTGACTTTATTTGGAACAAAGAGTGGGCAAATTCATGCCCGGGTTTTGTTAAAACAATGAAGGTCTTGGTGGTGACCACTTAGTGGGGGTTTTCTTCGGCTGATAGGCCCATGATATGTATAGCAACAAGCAAAATGGCAGGGCAGCCAGGAGTTTAGCAGAGAGAATCAGTGCAAGAAACTGCTAAGAAGAGCCCTCCTGAGATCTGAGCGGCCTTACGACTGGCAAAACTCTGCTCCTGAAAATGGGCCCTGACTTAATTGGATAAGACTAGAGCCATCAATGCCCCAGAGAATTGTCAGAAGTAATAGAGGAACCAGATATCAATTAATGGAGACGGACAGCTGGGTGTGATACCAGTTGGGCGCAGAATAGCTCAGTTGCCCAGGAAGACTATGTGCATCCCCAAGACTTTACCCTCCATGGGGTGATTTCAGAGGCTAAACACTGGGGATGAGTGAAACAGACTTCAATAGAATAGTCCACCTAGGTCAGAGACAAATAAAAAGCAAGCAAGAAAACTATAACAAGCCCTGGGAGGGGTGTTGGTGGTGGTCATGATGGTGGTTCAATATACAGAGTTGCTATATTACTTAAAATGTCCAGTTTTGCATGATATGCAAAGAAATGGGGAAATGTGACTCATACACAGAAGAAGAAAGCAGACAATAGAAACTTGTCTGGGAGGGAACCTTGATTTAGCAGACAAAGAATTTAAAGCAGAGATTATAAATATGTTGAAAGAAATAAAAGAACATATGTCTATAGACTGAAGCAATGCATGATGGTTATGACTTTTCAAATAGCAAATATCCAAACAAAGATAAAATTACAAAAAAATAACCAAATGGAAATTGTCGAGTTGCAAAATACAACTACTGAAATGAAAAAAAAAAAAAATTACTAGAGGGCCTCTGGTGTTGATTTGAGCTGGCAGAAGAAAGAATTAGCAACTTGAAGATAATTGATAGTGATTATACAATCTGAAGAATGGAGAAAGAGAGAATGAAGAAAAATGAACAGAGCCTCAGAGAAATGTGGGACATGATTAAGCACAACAGCATGTGTGCAAAAAAGAGAACAAGGAGCCAAAAAAAAAAAAGACTCAAAGAAATAATGGCTGAACACTTTCCAGCTCTGATGAAAAACATGCATATAAACATCCAAGAAACTCAGAGACGTTCTGATAGGATCAATGCAAAGAGAACCATAGCCAAACACATGGTAGGCATATGTTGAAAGCCAAGGTCAACAGCAAACATTTAGAAAGTAGAGAAGAAGACTCGTTGCTGACAAGATAACTTCAATAAGATTAATAGGTGGCCTATCTGAAGGAATACAGATGGGAAGGCACTGGGATGGTTTTGTCAAGATGCTAAAAGAAGGCACTGTCAGCCAGGAATCCTATATCCGGTAAGACCAATTTTCAAAAGTGAAGATTAAATAAAAACATTCCCAGGGGGAAAAAAGGAGAGAATTTACTGCTCGAGGATCTGTACTAAGAAGTACTAAAGGAAGTTCTTCAGACTGAATGCAGCTGATCCCAGATTCAGATTCAAATTAACACAAATAAGCAAAGAAACTAGTAAAGGCCATTATAAAAGACTAGAGGCCCAGTGCACAAATTCATGCATGGGTGGAGTCCGGCTGGCACGGCCCCAATTTGGGGCGGATTGGGGCTGGGCCTGTCAGGAGGAGGAGATGGCAGGAGGTTGGCCGGCTGGCCTGCCCCAATCAGGGCCGGGCTGGCTGGGGGAAGGGGCTGCAGGCGATTGGCCAGCGGGCCCTGCCCCCAATTGGGGTTGGGGGAAAGATTGTGGGCAGGGCTGGCCATGGGGAGGGACTGTGGGTGGTGGGCCAACCAGCCCCATCCCCGAATGGGGTGGGGGGTGCCAGTTGGGGGCCAGCAGCCTGAGAGAGGGGCTGTGGGTGGTTGGCTAGCCCGCCCTCCCTCTGATCTGGGTGGAGGGGCCAATCTGGGGTGGGGCCAGGTGTGGGAGGGGCTGCAGGAGATTGGCTGGTTGGCCCCACCCCCTATCAGGGTGAGGGTGGGGTGGTCAGGGGCAGGGCTGGCCAGGGGTGAGGGGTTGCAGGCCAGTCAGGGTGGTGGGGACCCATAGAGGGTGTGGCCAGCTGGGGAGAGGGGCTTCAGGAGGTTGGCTGGCCAGCCCTGCCTCCTATTGGGGTGGGAGGTGCAATCAGGGGTGGGGTGGTGAGGGGGAGGGGCTGCAGGAGGTTGGCTGCCCAGCACTGCTCACATTGGGTGGGTTGTGGAGAGGGGCTGTGGGCCTATGTGGTGGGTGGGCTTATAGGGGTGGGGCTGGCCAGGGGGAAGAGAGGGGGCATTTGGCCAGCCCACTCTTGATTAGGGGTGCAAGAGTCGATCAGGGGCAGGCTAGCAGGCTGGGAGGGGCTGGGAGGTTGGCTGGCTGGCCCCACCCCCTGATTGGGCCGGCTCGCTCGCCACAGTGGGTGTCATAGTGACCGGTCTTTAAGGTCATTATGGCCATTATGATCACTGGCTTTTTATATATATAGATGGTATATAATGATCTCTTTCCCCTTTTAACTGGTTTAAAAAGCAATTGCATAAAAAATATGTATATAGTTTTATTGTTCAGCTTATAATGTATAGAAATGTAATATATTTGAAAATAGCAGCTCAGAGATAGTGGGTGGGAATTGTTTTGGAGTGAGGGATTGGTAGTGGATAGTAATTGAACAAACAGGAAGAAATGAAGATAACTAGAAATGGCAAATAAGAAGGTTAATGTAACAAACTATAACTGCATACTTTTCCTTCTCTCAGCTTCTTTATAAGACATAAAATTACATAAATACTTATAAAAATGTATTGTTGGGCTTGTAACATATATCAAGGTGGTATGTATAACAACAATAGCACTCAAAGGGAAGTGATGGATAGAGCTATATAAAAATAAAGTTTCTCTATCTCACTAAAATTTAGTTAGTGTGCAAGTTATGATACATTTTGTAAGCATTAGATCAACCACTAAGAGTATAACTCAAAAACTATCTAGTTAAATCATTAAAGGGAATTGGAATGCTCACAAATTGCGGGCAGTATTGTAACATGTACCACACACTTCTCTCATGAAGGCCTGTGCTTCTCATTTGCACCTTTCTTGATTTGACCCCCAAACAACAATAAATGACCCCAAAACATTGGTTTTTACAAAGTCCTTGGAAAATATATAAAAGTATAAAGAAGAAAATGAATGAATATCACTGCCCAGAAAAAATATTTTACACAATTATTACCAGATTTTTCTCTGAATATCTATGGATACAGATTCATTTTTTAACATTTATTATCTCCTGAGTAATTCAGAAACAATTTAGTAACTGCCTAATATTTAATCTATGTACACATCATAATTTATTGAATGCTTTCATTGTTGGACATTAATATTGATTCAAGTTTTTTACTCTAAGAAAAGTGCTGTGTACATAAACCTTTGTCTGATTTTGACTTTTTACTTATAAGAAACTGCTGTAACATGTGACCTTTTAAAAGGCTCTTAATCTGTAAAGGCAAATTGCTTTATCAGAAGGTTACCTGACTTTTTTTTTGTGTCAACCAAACATTTATAGGGAAGCTGTAAAGGCTAGTGGTGAAGTATGAAAGTAAAAAATTGGGTTTGAAACCTGGCTCCAGCATTGCTAAATGTATTAGTTAGGGTTCTCCAAAGAAACACCACTAACGGATGTGTGTGTGTGTGTGTGTGTGTGTGTGTGTGTGTGTGTGTAGGTAGAGTCTCACACAACAGTGGAGGCTGGGTGACCCCACCATCTGTTAGGGGAGGCTGGCAGGTGGAAGCCAGGGAAGAGCCGTAGTTCAATCCAAAGGCCATCTGCTGGCAGAATTCCTTTTTTGCTTGGGGGAGGTCAGTCTTTGCTCTGTTATGGGGATGAAGAGACAGAAGCTCCAGGAAAGGGGCAGAGAAGGAGGTAAATGTATTTTTGTTTTACATAAGCCAGATTCTCAACTAGTGAGCACTACACCATAGGCCTGAATCAGAGAGAAGAGCTATCAAGCAGGAGTAATGACAAGGCAGTTATTGTTACATGGTCTCCAACATGTCACCAGTGAGGTGGCTGGCCACCTGTGAGAAGCCATTGGCTGCCATATTTGTAACTTATAATGTGCTGCTTAAATCCAGATTGCAGGCTATAAAAGTTCAAGTCCACATGCCTCTAGAGTCCAAATTTTAGCCAGGAGATAGGAACGCCAACCCAAAATCACAGTACATCATGAAAATGGTCTCCCATGATAGTTACAAAATGTTATGGGGGCATCAAGCATTAAGAGTCTGGGGTTAAAGAATCACAGTGAGGTTTCATAGATGGGATGACATGTGAACTGAGTTATTGAAGGATGAATAAAAGTTATCTAACAGCCAAGGATAGACAATCTACGTAATTAGAAAGTCAGTGCAAAAGAAAGATCAGGGCACACATAGGGCATCGTGGTTCAGCATGACCTGGAGCAGAGGAAAGAAGGTATTAGCTCTCATGCTATTTTAGCTACTTTAAATGGGAGGAATTTTCTGGGACATCATGGTAGGTGGAATCTAAGGTTAATATGCACTCAATGGGAAAGAGGGCATTGAACCATTGATTGGTGATGTCTGCCTTGAGTATAGGAGTGGAAAGGGTAGTATTGGTGCTAAATTTCTGTCATTGTTTCAGTTTGACAGGTACACATAAACTAGGATGTGAAGGAAATTTCTTACCTTGTTATGACGTTTGAATATTATATGGGCGGTGAAAAAGCATGACTGATTTTTAAACAGGTGTGATATGATTGGGGTTATCCTTTGGAAAATAAACTCTGGAAGTACTGTGGGACATGCCTACCTTTCTACCCACACCTTGCACCCCCCCCCCCCGCTTGCTGGTTAGAGAAGCAATATCTAACAGGGCAGTGAACGCTCTCTTCATAGCTCAAGGTGAAATCACCTCTCCAAGTCACCACTGTGGACATCTTATAAATAAGGTTGCTCTTCAGCTACAATGCACTGGTTCAACCTTGCTGTTGTTTAAATATGAAATCCTTCCGCATTAGATGGTGATCATCCAGTCTCCAGAAGCAGTGCCCTTTTGTGCTCCTCCTTGGCGAAATCACTCCTTCCAACCAGAACTTCCCCAAATGGCAAAGACCATTTCCTTTGTGTCTCAGCTGAACTTTCACTTCCTTAGAGAAGCCTTTCCCTGAGATACCTCTCGAGAGGGGTCACTGCTCCTTCCATTTTATTTTCTATCTTACTGCCTTGTTTCTATCCTTAAACTCTGGAATGACACCCTCCCTCATTAGAATATAAATCCCACAGGGGCAGCTGCCTTATTGAGCTTGTTTAGCTCTGCCCCCCGGAGCTAGTAGGCTGCCCACGCCGTCAGAGCTTTCTTGGATGGCTGGATGGAGGAAACAAGAAGTGAAGGAGAAAAAAGGACAGAAATAATCGCCACTTAAGTTCTGATGGCTAGATATATATAGGAGGGATTCTCAGAGGAGAAAACTTCACACTCCTACCCCTACCTGAAGGGCAGGTCCCTCCCTCCCTCCCTCCCTCCCTCCCTCCCTCCCTCCCTCCCTCCCTCCTTCCTTCCCTCCCTCCCTCCCTCCTTCCCTCCCTCCCTCCTTCCCTCCCTCCCTCCCTCCCTCCCTCCCTCCCTCCCTCCCTCCCTCCCTCCCTCCCTCCCTTCCTTCCTTCCTTCCTTCCTTCCTTCCTTCCTTCCTTCCTTTCTCTCTAATGGCACATGCTTTCTGGAAGTGGCCTGAGGCACTGCCACTTGAAGCAGGCTGGGTTTCCTGGAAGGCCCTGGGGTGAAATGGATTGATTCTATGGTAATGTTAATTTCACATGGAGTTGCTGCTGCTTTCTTTAGGAGCTTGTTTTCTTCCCAGAGCCTCTGAGAAACATCCCTAGACACAAGCCTTCTCTTCCAGGTTGGATTGGCATTCAATCATGGGGTGGGTTTTGGAATGCCAATGAATGCGCCCCAATCACCTCCTCTCCACACCTCCAGCAACTGATGTGGCCAGAACACCTGGACGGGTCTTAGAAGGCGTATGAAACCCCGATAGGTAACAGCACCCGGACCCCATTAAAAGTCCCTGTCTGTATTCACATTTGCTCATGTTGTTGTGGGAGTAAGGTACTAAGCATGTACATTTTGAGGGAGAAGGGAGCCTAGAGAGTTCTTGGGCACCATGAAGCCAGTACAGGCTGGGAATTGAGCATAAAACCTGATGGTCTTTGCCATTTGGGGAACTTCTGGTTGGAAAGGAGTGATTTCTCCAAGGAGGGGCTCAAAGGGGCACTGCTTCTCAACAGAAGTGCAGGGACAGGCGTGAATACCCACAGTCAGATAGATGGCGGCTGTGCAGGCTCACCGTCTGGATCATCTGCCTGGCATGGCTCCTGGTGTTTCTCTCTCCTTGCTCATGTAACAGCGTTAAATGCCAAGTGTGGCTGGGGTCTGATGAACACATATCACAGCTCTGTTTCCTAAACTATGCCGACTCACACAAAGAGAGCCCAGTAAAGACACTGGAATCGAACACAGAAAGACCTTACAGCCCACCCCGTAGCTAAAGTTTCTCCTAAACACTTGTGCTTCTCTGCTCACCGCAGGCTCTGGGTTTATGGGCAGGGCTACTGTGCTCTCTTGAGGATAATCAGGATTTAATAATACTGGTTCAGCTATTTATACTTCACTTTCAACTTTACATCTGAACACCTTACCTCCTGTTCCTATTTTTGTCAGGACTGTAATGATCACTCTTTTTTGCCCAGTGACTAATCTCCTGACCCCTTCCTGGCTCTTTCCGTCTCATTTGTAGACTGTTTTTTTTTTTTTTTTTCCCCTCTCCTGGCCTCATTTCTGTCTTTTTCATTTCTCTGTTCCTATTATTTCCTATACTTCTGAGCACACAGTGTACAAAATGTGTCTGGCAGAGGGACTGGACTTTACCTGCAGGAGGTCAATATGAACTAGAAATGGTGTTAAATTAGGGAAAATTATGGATATTTTTAAAAGAATGAATTGTTTCTGCCTTAAAATATCTGCAGTCTTGCTTGTGGCACAGTTAATTTTTACATAGATTTAATTATATCAGAATCATTGTACTAGTTAATTGCATAAGTGTTTTTGCATTTTCTCAGCTCCTTGAGGCTTGCAAGCTGACTTTTTTTCTTACTACAGGATGTGACGTGTTAAAAAATAGATTAGTGTGCCAGTGAATATTGACAGCACCTATGAAGGTATTACATTAGTTTATTTTTTTGAAATCTGTATGTGATCTGTTCGGATTTTTAAAAGGAAAGTTGACCTTAATGGCACAAGAACTTCTACTTTTCTCCCATTAAATTATACTGAGCTTGGTTATCAGAATGAGGAGGCATGCTGCCTTGCTTTGTTTCTCCTCTCACCTGGTCTCTTCCTTCAGCTGCTGAGTTATCGTCCTTTCTCTGCTGCAAGGAAGCCGTAAACTGGAGAAGTGTCTTCACACCAAGGCACCCACAGATACCCATGGTCGTCCCTGAGCAATTCTCCCTTCTCCTCTCCTTAGCTCCATTTTATAAAAAAATTATTTTTCAATTGTAGTTGACATTCAACATTATGTATATATTAATTTCAGGTGTAAAACATAGTGGTTCGGCAATTATATAATTTACAAAGTAATCCCTATATTTCATGTACCCACTTGGCATCTTACTTAGTTATTACACTGTTATTGACTGTATTCCCCGACTGTTTTGTAACTGCAAGTTTGTACTTCTTTCTTTAAATTAAATTTATTGGGGTAAGATTGGTTCCCAAGACCCTACAGGTGTCAAGTGTACAACTCAACACATCATCTGCACACTGCACCGCGTGCCCATGACCCCAAGCAAAGTCGCTTTCCATTCCCATTTCCCCCCTTTTGCTCCCCTTCACCCCCAACCCCTTTCCCTCTGGCTTTCACCACAGTGTTGTCTGTGTCTGTTATGTATATATGTTTTTTTATTAATCCCATCACCTTCTTTCATCCAGTCCCTTATACCCCCAACCCCCAACAGCTGGCAAATACCGTATGATCTCACTTATATGTGGAATCTAATGAACAAAATAAACTGGTGACAGAATAGAGACAGAGGCATGGATGCACGGAACAGTCTGACAGGTGTCACAGTTTGTGCTTCTTAATCCCCTCACCCTTTACACCCAGCCTCCCAACCCCGCTCCCGTCTGGCAACCCTCTGTTTGTTCACTTACTTTGTTCTTTAGATTCTGCATAGAAATGAAATCATATGGCATTTGCCTTTGGCTGGCTTATTTCACTTAGCATATAACTGCATGCTCTAGCAGTGATCAGCAAACTGCGGCTCGTGAGCCACATGCGGCTCTTTGGCCCCTTGAGTGTGGCTCTTCCTAAGCCTTAGGAGTACCCTAATTAAGTTAATAACAAGGTACCTACCTATATAGTTTAAGTTTAAAAAATTTGGCTCTCAAAAGAAATTTCAATCGTTGTACTGTTGATATTTGCCTCTAAGTTTGCCAACCACTGCTCTAGAGGTCCAACTTAAAGAGGGGGGATTCTCAGAAAGGCCCTTGCCATTTCATGCAAATTTTATTCATATTGGTGAGTTAGAACTGAATGCTGCTGCTAGAGTGCATATGCAAATCATGCACGGGATAACATAATGGTGGGAAGTTGAGAATAGGAGGGAATAAGAGGAGCCAATTATTAGTGGTGCATTTTTAAAACATCTGCCTATGACTGCCATCAACCAGTGTAATTAGGGTGATAGTGAACTTGGAGCCCAAGTGGAACAACATGAGGTGAAAGTTTGTCCTAAATCTGGCCTGTGTGAGGACACGGGCGGGGGACATGGGGGGGGGGCGGGGGGGAGGAGAGGGGGAGGGTGTGTGTGTGAGGGGGGTGGAGGAGCGGAGATACAGGAACTCAGGAAAAGCAGTGTCATTCAAGTAACACACTCCCTTCTTTATCATGGGCATTTTGTCCTAAATGATTTTTTAAAAACAATTCTTTTTCTCCTGGAGAACGAGGGGATCTTTTAATGGGATCTTGAACCTGTGACAAACCTGCAAACTGGAGAAGACACATGTAGTTTGTAGGGCAGGGAGAACAGGGCTGAGAGGCGTGGTTCACCCAGCGTCCAGCTTTCTGCCAGTCCGTAGTGTGTGTCTGCGTGTAACCCTAGTGGGTAAGTTGCATCCTAATCTTCATTTTGTCACTTTCAAAGACACATACTCGGCTAAACGTAGTTAAAAGCCCTATAGTCTGCTCTCAGTCACAGAATCTACTGCTGGGAAAAAATACACCTCTGAATTCATCCGAACATCTTAAAGTCCTTTTCTCCCTATGGCTGCCACTTTCAATGCCATTCACTTGGAAACAGCTGCCCCACCAAAATGTCAGTCTCTACCTCACCCACTCAAAATTGTAAAAGAAACAGTTCTAAACCAAGTCCTTGGCACTCCTTTTTTCCCTACCCCTGCCCCTCTTCCCTCCCTCTTCTGATCTTTCTCTGCTCTTCCCAGGAAAATCTCAGCACTTCCTGATCTGATTTCTAGTCTCATCCTGAATTCTCCAAGGTCTGTCTCTCCTTATACCAGTGGTTCTCAACCTTCTGGCCCTTTAAATACAGTTCCTCATGTTGTGACCCAACCATAAAATTATTTTCGTTGCTACTTCATAACTGTCATGTTGCTACTGTTATGAATCATAATGTAAATATCTGATATGCAGGATGGTCTTAGGCGACCCCGGTGAAAGGGTCGTTCGACCGCCAAAGGGGTCGTGACCCACAGGTTGAGTATCGTTGCCTTGTACACCTCTCTGACTCCCCATCATTAAAGTGAAGAAAGAGAAATGGAAAATTCACAGTTGTGGTCTGAGGGTAGAAGAAGGTTGTGAAGATAGCAAATCCTCATATCTACAGGTGCATAAGTTTTTGTCCTCAACTCATATTCAGATACACTTGTACAGGGTGAGGCAAAAGTAGGTTTACCTTTTTGAGTACATGAAACAGAGTCTATTCTTGTATTATTATTTGTTAATTATTGTATAATTTCCCATACGAACAACTAGAAAGCTACTTTTGCCTGCCTGTGTTCTTTGCGCCAGGTCTCCAACGCCGCCTCCTCCTGTTCCACCCCGCCCGCGCCCCTCAGCCCTCAGTGCAGTCTACTGCGAGGACAGAGTAAGATTTGTCTTCTAAGGAGGGTTCCCGCATGTAGCAAAAACAACGTAAAATGAAGTAAAACATTTCAAAACAAGTAAAAACTAGACTCTCTGTTTCATGCAATAATTGGGACAGTCATACATTAAAAAACAGTCATTTATCTGAAGTTCAAATGTAACTGGGCAACTTGTATTTTAACACTATTTCTAAGGGAATGGTAATGTTGAAGGAAATGGGTTCATTTTTAAAAACTTTATTGAGGAGTAATTGACAAATTTAACTATATATTTAAAGTATATGCACTGTGATGACTTGATTTGCATTTTGGAGTGATTACCAAGGTCAAGATAATTAATACATGCATCACTGTGTGTGTGTGTGTGTGTGTGTGTGTGTGTGTGAAGAATATTTAACATCTTTCTCTTAGCAACTTTCAAGTATACAATACCGTGTTATTAACTATGGTCGCCAAGCTGTATATTAGATCTTAAGAACTTATTCTTCTTATAACTGACAGTTTATACCCTTTGACCAAAATCACCCCATTTTCCCCTCCTCCCAGCTCCTAGCAACCACCATCCTATTCTCTGTTCCTGTGAAATGATTTTTTTCCCTTTTACATTGCACATGTAAGTGATGCATGAAGTGTTTGTTTTTCTCTGTCTGGCTCCTGTCACTTGGTGTAATGCCCTCAGGGTCCATTCATATTGTCATAAGTGACAGGGCTTCCTTCTTTTTTTATGGGGGAATAATATTTCATTGTATTATATATATATCTCATTTTCTGGATCCTTTCTTTCATCAAAGGACATTTAGGTTGTTTCTTATTGTGACAAATACCACAACAAACATGGGTGTGCAGATATCTCTTCAGTATACTAGTTTCAGTTCCTTTGGCTAAACAGCTAGGTGTGAGATTGCTGGATCGTAGGGTTTTGCCGAGTACATTTAGTGGATAAGTTAAAAGCAGCAAATGAAGACATTTTTGAAATAGTATCTACTGCTTTCTGAACCAGGAGGAGACCTAGAAGCTCCAAGGACGGTGAGAAGCTACCAGCAGGGGGTCTTGAGGCCAAAGAGTAAACAGACTTATCCGGCGCTTCATCCAGCTGAATTCCCGTTATTGTGATTTGTGACTTGTCCACGGTGTAGGTAATACGAGTATTTTTTAAACAAAACGATTCAGCAAAAATATATGGGATGGGACAAATGGAACGTGGAACATAAAAATATGTAAGAAGGGAACCAGGTAACTGCGTATGGGGACAAACCATATTTACTGCGTTCTGCTTGCCAAGTTTATCGTCACCTCCTTCTCTTTTTCTTTACTTCTCAGAGTCCTTTTTGCTTTTTCCCTGTAACTCACCCTCCCTTACTTCAGAAACATCTTATCCGAATTCATAGGGATGCCCTGGAAGTAGCCTCAGATTCACCTGAATTATCACCATCTGCTTTCAAGTATTATGTGTCCTTGTGTCTGTTAATACGTCCCTCCCGCGTGCATTTAATGGGCACAGCACTGCTTGTCTTATATATTAGACAGCAAGCAGGCTAAGGGCCAAGACCAAGTCTTTGCTTCCTAACAGTGGCACAAAGATGTTTAATACAGATGCTTAAGACAATGCATCGCTGTCTTCCACTTGCAGTGGTGATGGGTTCATGCTGTCCTTAATTGCCATGATTAGTTCAATGCATGACTAATCACACTTCTCTGAAACAGAGCTGCTAGCAGTGAGCGTGGCGGCCGGCCCCTTGAGAAGCACTTCTCCCTGATGTTTTGCTAACCTAAACTTCCTTTGCCTGGTCCCCAGAATTTAGGGAAACGCTGAGTAAATCCAAGAAGTAATGGGAATTCTTCAGCTTCAGCATGATATTTGCTCAGAGCTTAACACCTGCCCCAGCTCTTCAGGGGAAATCATAGAAATTCTCTCTTCTGTGATTTGTAGTAGACATTTTCTGGGGAAATCTGCACATCAAAAGTGAACAGAAAGGTTGTCTTTAATATAAAGCCTCAGTAGCTGAAATTTCAAGCATCTTTCAGAACATAACTACTGCTTCTCTGAAGCGTTTGCCAGCTGATGGGGACCAGTCATTTAATCCTATTCTAGAACAACTAACCACGGCTGTACATTAATTTAGTTGATTTTTGTTTGTTTGTTTCTCTTCCAATGGAACCTGATTCTGCATCTGAGGAGTCATGGATTCCTTCTCATTTTATTAAGCACTTTTCTGGTCCCTGAGCCAGGTTGGTGTGAATGACGTCGGTGAGATGGAGGCCTCAGGTTTTATTCCTTCCCGAGTTCATTCATCTCCTAAAATGGGGAAACCATAGCCTTAGCTACATGACTCCTTAATGCAGGAGGTGTTCTTATGGAGGCTTGGGGTCTGGTGCGGGTCGGGTGGGAGGATGGGTGGGGTCCATTGATGGTGGGATGGGAGTACAGGTGGGGGTGGGAGAGCAGGTGGGGGTGGGAGAGCAGGTGGGGGTGGGAGAGCAGGTGGGGGTGGGAGAGCAGGTGGGAGTGGAGGTGGGGTGCAGGGCAGATGGCAGTGGTGGTTGCTGGATGAAGAGTTTGGCTTGTCTAGTCTGAAGCGCTGGGACTTCAGCACAGATTCTTCTTAGAGCTGGCAGGTCACAGCCCACTGAGACTCAGATACCATCAAGACGTCAGTGATGAATAATTTCCAGAGACCTGCTGCACAGCAATGAGACTATAGTTAACAAACTCTGTATTGTGCTCTTAAAACATTTTGTTAAGAGAAGCATAACACCATGGTCAAGAGCACAGGCTCCGGGTTAGACAGCTGGTGAGGGTTCTATCTCAGCACTGTCCAGCTGTGTGACCGTGTCCAAATCACATCTCTCCGAGTTTCTGATTTTTCACCTGGGAAATGGGGTTAATGATGTCCACTTCACGGGTTCGCATGAAGCAGTTCACACAATGCCTGGCACATACATAGCCAGTACGAAACACATTATAGCCATTATAAGTCCCCATCTTTGCAAAAGTTAGTGCTTATTTTAGGGACAGGAAAGTAGAGAAATGGAAAAGCCTAACGCAGAGTTGGGAACAGAACAGATTCTTTATAACACCCAATTACCTCTTCCTAACACTGTGAGTGCAAATCTTCAGCTACCTGTGTCTTTACATAGTATTTGTGGTATTTTGGGGACACCCTGGGAATCCAACTATCATGCATTGTCTTATTTTTAATTGACAAAGATATTCAAATACCCAAGTAATAGACCTATAAATAAGATGTAAATTGAGGAAAGCCTGTTTATATTTTAGAAAGTCAATAGCCATTATTTATCAAGCCAGTTAATCATCTAGTCGTCACCTTTGTTGCAAAACGGATGCTGAGAAATATGACAATATGACATTTCCCAGGTGACTGGAAACTGTCATTTAATTCTTACTGGCCTTAATGATGCTATTTGAGGCTACGCTTGAAAAGCTCTGGGCACAGAGCCTGCTAGAATGCTGTTCATTGGGTGTTAATTGGCGTCCTTTACTCCTGCTCCATATCCCCAGGATTCTTGGAGATGGTGTGCCCTGGTGTTCCTGGTGTTGACATATACTGTAAGATCTGTAGGTAGATTCTGTGGAGACTTCAAAGGGTGTCTTGTATTGGATCTGTTTCAAAAGCTTGGTACAGGAATACTTTAAAAAAGACAGGATGGTAATCCTTTTAAAACGCCAATAGGGTATTTGAAAATAAGACAGGTCATCACGATGTCAATCTAAAACCTCTCTAAGCAGCCAACACCATCTCTGCAGTCACTGAAAAGAGACCATAAAGTTACCATTTCTGTGTATAAGCAAAATCATATCCTTAGACTATTTTGCTCAGCCTCTTAAAGCTCTTAAAAAGGATAAAATCTTATGGAAATTATGCATAATTAAAATGACCTCAGTTTCATGAATTATCCATGGAATGAAATTTCTATAGAATAGTAAATCATAAGACTTAGAATATTAAATTATCTTTTGTACATTCAGGGCTTGATTTAACAAAATTGATAGTTATTCTCTTCATTTCTTTGCTCATTAATGTATTTAACAAGGGAAGAAATTCAACAATAAACATTCAACATTTTATTTAAAGTAATGGAAAAAATTCTCAATTAGTGTTTTTAGAAAACAACACATACATTGTCCTATTTGACAGGCAAAGAGCAAGCCATTGGAATGATTACATGCAGATGCTGTTTCACTATCTGCATCTTCTCATTCTCTTTTATCAATGCATTTTCTGAGATTTTCCAAAGAAGAGAGACTGGAACAGCTTGAGAATTTAAGGAGGATGACATGGAAATTTACCCAAAGGAGATGAAAATTTAAACAAAGAAATTATTTATTTATTTATTTTCATTTTCTTTTTAAATGACAGTTTACACTTGATATTATCTTGTGTTAGTTTCAGGTGTACAGCAGAGTGGTTAGATAATCATACATTTTACAAAGTGTTTCCCTGATATTTTTAGTACCCACCTGGCCGTGTACAGTTATTACAATACTAGAGGTCCGATGCATGAAATTCATGCAAGGGGCTTGGCCCTCTCAGCCCCAGATTCGTCCGGAAGGTCGTTCAGAAGGATACGACAATCTGCATTCCCACCAAGGTCGTTCGGCTGTCTGGTCTAATTAGCATATTATGCTTTTATTATTATAGATTATGGACTCTATTCCCTATGCTGTACTTTACATCCCCATGACTATATTGTAACTGTGAATTTGTACTTCTTTTTTTTTTTTTTTAAAAAAATATGTTTTATTGATTTTTTACAGAGAGGAAGGGAGAGAGATAGAGAGTTAGAAACATCGATGAGAGAGAAACATCGATCAGCTGCCTCCTGCACATCTCCCACTGGGGATGTGCCCGCAACCCAGGTACATGCCCTTGACCGGAATCGAACCTGGGACCTTTCAGCCCGCAGGCCGACGCTCTATCCACTGAGCCAAACCAGTTTCGGCGAATTTGTACTTCTTAATCCCTTCACCTTTTTCACCCAGTCTCCCAACGCCCCTCCCGTCCGGCAACTGTCAGTCTGTTCTCTGCATCTATGCGTCTGTTTTGTTTTTGTTTGTTCGCTTATTTTGTTCTCTAGATTGCACATATAAGTGAAATCAGATGGTATTTGTCTTTCTCTGACTGATTAATTTCACTAGCATAATAGCCTCTAGCTCCATCCATGCTGTTGCAAATAAGTTTTCATTCTTTTTTATGACCTAGTAATATTCCATTATATATATATATATATATATATATATATATATATATATATATATATATATATGCCACCACTTTTTTATCCACTTGTCTATTGATGGACACTTGGTTTGCTTCCATATCTTGGCTACTGTAAACAACACTGCAATGAGCACAGGGGTACATACATTCTTTCGAATTAGTGTTTTGGATTTCATGGGTTATATACCCCAAACTGGATTCACTGGGTCATAAGGCATTTTTAAGTTTTTGAGGACCCTCCATATGGTTTTCCACAGTGGCTGCGACAGTCTGCATTCCCACCAATAGTGCACTAGGGTTCCCATTTCTCCACATCCTGGCCAACAGTTTTGTTTGTGGATTAGAGCAATTGTTAATGAAATAAGGTCTATGCGTAGAGGTCAGCAAACTGACCAACCAGGCCCTTTTTATACATAAAGTTTTATTGGAACCCAGCCACACCCATTTGTGTTCATATTGTCTCTTTTCTGCTTTATGTTTACCTCATATTTTGAAGAAGACAGTTTCCTGTGCCTTTGGTCTGAGAATAGCCTTTGCTGATGGTTTCTGAGGAACCCTGGGATGGGTTAAGATGGAAGGATGGTGCATGTCAATCTCAGTCTCCAAGTTCAGGTTAGAACTGATACTGCTGCAGAGAGTAGGGGCTGGGGAAATGGGCTGCTTAGTCCAAATGTTCGTGCTGTTCAGAGCTTGACCTCAGCAGTCTGAAGAACTGATACATTTACTGCTTTTTACCCCACTGCCATATTATTGGTATAAAAGGATCTGAGAGTGCCCATGGAGAGTTCTGGAAGGGATGAATGGGGCCTTTTGTGGTTGTTCTGGGGGATAAATGTTTGAAGACCACATTGCAACCTTCTTCCTGTGCAGCAGGTCCAGCAAGGATCTGCATGGGCTGGGCAGGGCTGGTCTTTCATAGCCAGGAGTACCAGATTCACAGTCGCTTGGGACCTCTAATTTCATCTAGTCCAGTGTTTCTACGCAGGCAAAGAATACTTGTGTTCTGTGAGTTAAAGTGTTCCACTATTAAAAGTGAATAACGAACAGTTTTAATTTAATTTAATAGGAAAAAAATAATGGATACATCCATCAATTTCACATTTTTCCTTTAAAATCACAGAACTTTCTGGTGCCTGCTTCATTTCCCTTTATTATTAATTCATGTATATGCTGATTTACTCAACAAATGTTTTCAGCAGCCCTTTTATATGCATGTACCAGGAACTGTGTTAGAGGCCTAGAATAGAGCAGTGAAGAAAGATGTAACCTTTCAACAAGTTGTTAATATTTTTGGAGGTCGGATGCCTGGATTCAAATCCCAATACCTCCACTAGCTAGCTGAGCTGCCTTCATCAAATTTCAAAACCTCCACATGCTTCTGCTTTCTTATATATAAAATGAAAAATAACTTACAGGGTTGTAATGGTTCTGACTCCAATTCCGATGTGTGGGGATTTTCCTACACCAAGCAATTCTTGACACAATTTGGGCATCCTACAATTCAACTGAATTCTGATCCTATCACCTGGAGATATCGGCAGATCCCATAGGTTAGGATTCAGTCCCCTGAAGACTTCTCCCTCCCTCCTTCAGATGCAGCCACAAGTCAGGTAGTTACCTGTTTTTTCTGACCAGCTCTAGATTGGAGGTCCCAATGGACCTCCCCACCCCCGCCACCTTGGGTTCCATTAATTAAATATTTTATTTACTAGATCCCTGCCTATTTTATTTAAAATTTTTATTTATTGATTTTGTGAGGAGAGAGAGAGAGAGAGAGAGAGAGAGAGAGAGAGAGAGAGAGAGGTGTTTGTTGTTCCACTTGTTTATGCATGTATTGGTTGCTTCCTGTTTGTGCCCTGATGGGGGATTGAACCCACAAACTTGGCATATTGAGATGATGCTCTAACTAACTGAGCCACACAGCCAGGGCGATCACTGGTTTATTTTAAAAAAAGATACAACTCAGGAATGACAAGGTAGAAGGGATGCTGAGTGCATAGGCAGGGGACGAGTGTGCCACTTTCCGCTAATCTCTGTGTGTTTATTAACCTAGAAGCTCTCCAAGCATTGTTCTTGGGGGGTTTTATTGAGGCTTTCATAGATAGGCATGTGCTTAAATCATTGGCCATTGATGATTAAACTCAATCTCCAGCTACTCTCCCTCAACCAAGATTGGGGTGGGACTGAAAATTCCAACCTTCTAAATCACAAAGTTGGTTACCTGGCAACCAGTCCCTGTCCTTAGCTGCTTTCACAGAGTCGCTTCATTAACATAACCTCGGTTGTGTTTGAAAGGATCAGGACACTTTTTAGTTGCTCTTACCACTTAGGAAATTCTCAGGGTTTTAGGAGTTTTGTGCCAGAAATGGGAACAAAGGCCAAATATATATATATATATATATATATATATATATATATATATATATATATATATATAATAATTATTATTATAAATCATAATATCACAGGTTGTTGTGAGACTAAAATGAGCTATCAGACTCCAAACATTTGGAATATTGTTTGCACACAGTAAGTGTAGGTTAACTGCTAGTGCAACTTGTTGTTTTAGATAAATGTACAAATAATCATATAATTTTGGGTTGGGGTAAATGCTATGAAGTAGAGCCTACTGTAGAAGGTGTGGAATAACTGCTCTGAGAAGGACTGAGACTTAAAAAAGGAAAAGCATGCAGGCAGAGTTGAGGGAGAACATTCTAGCCAAAGGGAACATCATGTACATGACCCCTCCCCCGCAAGACAGAAAGTGAGCTTGCAGAGTTCCATGGTATGAAAGAAAGCCATTGTTGTCTACAGCCTGATGAGCCTTCCCGTGGCTTCCATTTTTACCCTTAGCCTGAACATATTAAATGAGGCAATACATGTAGAAGCATTACAGAACAGTATCAGGCATATAATAAGCATGGAATAAGTAGCAGCCATTATTATTATTATTATAGTGGATACTATTTTCTGTTGTCATTCTTATTACAGACAATTTCTAATTCCTTCTCTTGGACGTTGGCCTTTAGTTTTAATCATCTGGTTTTCCTAGGATTTAAGTTGTAATATTCGTGTAATTAGAAAAAGTATTTTCTCTGACTGTTTACAAGCAGTGATGGATAAACATCTGAGGACCAAAGAAAAGTTGTTCTGATGAGAATTGGTCTGGTGAATGACAAAAAACTTCATTTCAGAAGAATTCACATTTAACCAATAAGCAGACATTTGCATTCCATCTTAAGCTTTGCATTGGCCCCTGATGAAATCAGATAGCCCTGATTAATTATTTCAAGTTTCTGAAAGACCAGAATCATACCCTGTACGAGATACAACCATTGCCTTTCTATTTAAGAGATGCTTTATTTTAATTGATAATTGGTTTTTTACATTCTTTTAAAGCCATATTTAATCAGTGCTAAGATGCATACTTTTCCTACTTTAATGCATCTTATAATCAGTACTATGCCACAGACTAATTGGCAGCATTTTCTTTGTGACACATAAGACAATCTTAGCATCAGTGGTGTCTTGGATTTGACAAGATATGGTGCGCACCTTCATAAAATGGACCAGCCGGTTTCAAGATGCCCCTTCTCAGGTATCAGTACAATGCTGTTAGTTCTTCAACAACTTACTTTTCTCAAGGTGTGGGAAGTCGAGTTTCCGTCCCATTCAGTGACAATTTATTTTCCCCTAGAGAGGGACTCCTGGCAGGGCCACCCATTCTGATGGCCATTTTGTTCACTGCACCAGGTGTCTTGCCAAAGGGATGTTGAAATCTGACCAGCGCTCCCTTTACCAGCCCGGGTCCTGGCCGGCTGTGCCTGCCCACAGAAAGGAGTGTGTGTTTGCAATTCACCCATGCAGAATTATTGTTGTTTGTAACTTTCCACTCAGAGCAGTCACCTGTTTATAATTCACACAAGACACAGTTTTTGCAAGCAACAGATCTGATTCCTAATATCAGATTCCTAATAGTTTTAATTTATTCTCTTTTCTACCCAATTATCCCCCCCCCCCCCCCCCCCGTCATCATTGTAACTAGGTGTTGTCTTATCTTTCGATGCATCTAAGTTTAAAGGAATCCTAATTTAGTTTCTTCGTCTATATGCAGATAAACACTGTCTCTGGTGGACATGAATAATTTTTTTGACCTCTGGGCATCCATTTCTCCTTTTGATCACTGTTCTCTGATTTTCCCAAGGAGATTTGGGAGGGGCTCAGGCAGGGGTATGTGCATCAGCCTAGATCTAAGCCAGTCAGCACCTCATGCTCCGTGACCACAGGGGACCCTGACCCAACCAGGATTAAAAAATACAGTGGGATTTGTTTCCTGGGAATCCTCGCTGAGTGATTCTTCTTGTTCTTCAACAAGAGAGGGTGTGAGGTCTGGAACTGCTGAAGTGGCCTGGAGACCACAGCGGTGGAGCCTCTCTGGGGATGCCTGGAAGGCAGAACTGACCGGATGAGAGAAACGGAGTTTGGATTATATCATTTAGGATTTGAAAACAGTTGTATCTGAAGCCAGCCATATTCCTGAACTTTTAACGACTGGAACAGATAAATTCCTATTTTGGCTGAAGCGCGTTTGGGTAGGTTACTTTGTGATTTGCAGCTGAAGAGTCCTGATAGAACCCCTTTTGAGCCCATTGGTCTGCAACTAGACCCAGTTCCCCGTAGCTTTAGATAGAGTGACCTTGGCTCACTCTGCCTCTGTCTTTCTGGGTCTGTTATCTCTCTGTCTCTTTTCCTGTTTCTGTCTTTCTATTTATTGATCCATCTCTCTATTTCTGTTTTTTTTTTTCTTCCTTCCTTTGGGAAGCTTTAATAAGCTAATGCTGAGACTTTTTATTGTGATGATTAAGAAGGGCGTCATCTATTAGCCCAAAAGATAAAGATCTCTGGACAGACTTGATTTTTATTGTTACTTCTGTTGTATTTTTTTTCAAATATATTTTTATTGATTTCAGAGAGGAATGGAGAGGAAGAGAGAGATAGAAACATCAATGATGAGAGAGAGTCACTGATTGGCTGCCTCCTGCACACCTCCCTTTGGGGATTGAGCCCACAACTCGGGCATGTGCCCTGACCAGGAATGGAACTGTGATCCCCTTGGTCCATAGGCTGATGCTTAACCACTGACCTACACTGACTGGGTACATCTGTTCTATTTTTACTGACTACTGTCTGGTTCAAGCTTTCATAGATAGAAAACTTATGGGTCTGAGAAGGAAATGTTTTTGTTAGCTAAGTTTGTAAAATATGAAGGAGCTAAATTCGGTAGAAGGATTAATGATCACTTGCTATTTCTGAATGTGTATTCTCAGAATTGAGGATATTGTAATCTTCAGCAATCACATATCAGTGCAAAGTTCTGAAAGTAAGAAACATTTATTGATTCAAGTCCAAATGCAGTAACTCTGGCTTATCTAGGATGGGTAATATGATGGAATGTAAGCTCCAGGAAGGTAAGGATTTTTATCTTATTCATTGCTATCCAAGTGCCAAATACGTAGAAGGTACTCAATAAATATTGGTTGAAGGATTGAATGAATGAAGAATTAGGATTCATGTGTTTTGGTTGAGTATATTCAGTTCTTGAGTTACCATGTTCATTATCAATTTTAAGGAGTTAAACTATATATTATAGTTATTTTTTGAATTAAATGTGGGAATTTCTCACTTGAAAAGGTGTTTCATAATAAAATCTAAACAGAAAGTTTAGTAACCCTGTTTCCCCCCAGGCCTTGTTGTTGTTTCAGAGTTGCCTGCCATTGGACATGAAGTTTGGCAGCTCCTATGGTGAGGTGACTTATCACTGTTACAGAACATCCTTTCCTTTCCCATGCAAATGTCCTACCTCAGTGGTTCTCAACCTGTGGGTCGCGACCCCTTTGGCAGTCGAATGACCTTTTCACAGGGGTCGCCTAAGACCATCCTGCATATCAGATATTTACATTACGATTCATAATAGTAGCAACATTACAGTTATGAAGTAGCAACGAAAATAATTTTATGGTTGGGTCACAACATGAGGAACTGTATTAAAGGGCCAGAAGGTTGAGAACCACTGTCCTAGCTGGAAGAATCAAATAGCTTTCCTGGGATTCTGGATTTCTGTCTATCTGAATTATGCTTCAGGCCAATTTTATTCATAGTTAAAGGCGTAACTAACAACTTGTACGTAGAGATACGACATTTTCTCCATTGCCCATTAAGGTGTCTGAGGGTTTCCTAATGTTATTGGGAGCGTCTCCCTCAGAGATGGCACCAGCATCCTTCTTTTTCTAGAGCGCTCACCATTGGGCACCTCTCCAAAGTCATGGCAAATTATGAAGCCACTGTGACCCCATTTGGGTTCTAAAATCACTTGACGTGTTCCATAAATACACATAGACTCTCACATAGTGACTCTTCTTCAGATGATTTTTCCTGTATTTCTATTTGCATTGAGGGAAGTCTGTAACTAGCTGATAATTTGCTTACACAGTGCTTCTTAGGGCCAAAACCCAGGACAAATATTTGTATGATTTTCTTTCACTGAAAACTATTCTTTCCAAAGAAGGCACAGGTAGCACATTTACAGAGTGCACCTTTCATCTGCTTGAATGATGTATAAAATCTTCAGAGGCAGTCTTCCCACTGCAGAGAAACAATAAGAGTTATTGCCCACAGGGGATTTAAAGTCACAGCCCATTACAGTTATTGATAAAGGACAAATTATTCTTTTCATTGTATCTAATACAGGGAGCCAAGGTATCCGGACACATAAATTTATATGTTTTATCCCCACCCCTCACCAAAATTACTTACTAGAAATATAAACTATAATGACTATATGTTGGGTGATTATGCAATTTTTCAATCTTACTGAATTCCTCCTTACTCATTTAAGGCTGAATTCTTTTTTTTAAAAAATATACATTTTTATTGATTTCAGAGAAGAAGGGAGAGGGAGTAAGATAGTAATATCAATGATGAGAGAGAATCATTGATCGGTTGCCTCCTGCACATCCCCCATGGGGGATCGAGCCCGCAACCCAGGCATGTGCCCTTGATGGGAATCAAACCTGCAACTGGTCAGTCCACAGGCCAATGCTCTATCCACTGAGCCAAATCAGCTAGGACTTAAGGATGAATTCTTAATAATTAAGGAGGTTCTTCATATTATCAGAAAGTATTTGATCTTACTTGGTGTGACTTGGACCTTAAATGTTTAATACAGTGTTCACTGCTTTGCATTGGTAATTGAATTAGCTCCACACTCCATTCACTCAATCTTTATTTTTTTGAAACCCCACTCTTCCCTCCAAAATTGAAGAGCCACATTTAGTGATAAGGGCTCATACTTTGAGGCATTAACTTTTGGTGACCCATTTACAGAAGATTCATCCTACCTCTTTCCTGGGATGTCTACACATAGGCAAAAAAGTAGACATGTAAACAGAATTGTCTTGATAATTTCAGCCAAAAACAAAGCAACATTTTTGTCTTGATGTAAGCAGTGTTATACCCAATCGAGATGAATGTTTCTTTTGATGGAATTCTATGGACTGTGGTATGTTTCTCTTTGAAAGGCAGCCCAAGGTTGTAACACAGTCAGGGGGCTCATAGATTTCAGATTGGCATTTCAGTTATTTCTCTGTAACTGGACAGAGCACTACAGGTGTTGTGTTTGATTGTCACTGGATTCATGAAATGTGAAGGTAGCATCACATGGGGAAAGAGAGTCCTCAGTTGACAATCAAAGAACTTATCTCTCATCAGCTGCCACTTGGCAAGTCACTTAACTCTTCTCGTGTTAGTTTAAGGTCTGTTGTGTCTGTGCTGTTGTTTAGTAGATAACATGAACATAAGCTCAGTTGCCTCAAGCGAACAGGAGGAGAGGAACCTCCCACTGATAGGCTAAAAAGATGAGGCATAAAATTAGACAGAATTTAGCAGGAGATGGGTAGGTACCTCTTTGGGCCATTTTTATCATTAATAAATGGAAATACTTTTTAGAAAAAAAATTTGAAAAAATGGATATCTTTTTGTATTTTAAATTTGTTGTATTCAATTTTTATACATGTGTGTAATTTTCTAAATATACAAACATATATTTGCCCTGTCTTAGAACTTGCAACATAAGAAACATTTAAATGCAAATTTTTGTGCCCTTCCTTTCCCATGGTCTTTTTTATATAATCATCCTATCCACAGGTAGATATGTAAGAAGCATTTGCAAGCCTCATGGCAAAACCATGCTTGCTATAGTCTTTTAAAACTCCCTCTGATGGGGAAGCCTAGTAAGAGCCATACTGTACTTGAAACTGGATTCAGTTGCAGAGTAAGACAAAGTGGTAAAAGAAGCTGAAAACAGAAGTAGAGGCAAATCACAAACTTGAAAGTCAAGCGTTGGCATTAGGGTTTGGGCAATAGCAACCAGAAAGCACTGAACAGGTCTGAGCAGGAAAGTGAAACGGACACTACCTCGACCAGCTGGAAGCCTGAAACCTGTTAGGAAGGGCCTACGAAAGTGAAAGCTAATGAAACATTACAGCTTTATCTGACCCAGGACTAGGCTGTTGATGGGAAGGAAGAATAATCAGGATTTGACAACTGATTGGGGAAAAGTTGTCAAAGTTGACTGTGGCTTTCAGTCTCAAAAATTGGGAACATATCATTGCCTTTAAGAGGGGAACTAGAAGAAAAGCTTTTTGCTAAAGATGAATATAGAATTCAGAATTGATTATAATGGTTTCAAATCAGATTGGACCCCAACACATAAATACTAGTAGTTTCCTCCAACTGTTGGTAACTGGTACTGTTATTAGAATTTTACATGCATGTTAGAGAGATGTTCTGAAAATGTTTAGATTATTTGAAAAAAATGGACATATTAGAAGATTAGGATCTTTAGAAGAATTTCTGTAGTTAATTTTTTTTTTTTTTAAAAAGAAAAACATTTCATGATGTAGTATGTTTACCTCCAACTTCCCTCTTTTGTGGCTTGGGATTTTTACTTTATTGGGTTAAAACAGCAGCAGCAACAACAAAACATGTCAATTTCTACATTTGATTTCTGCCTGCCAGGTTCTTACCCCAGATGATATAAAAAATATTAAGTAAGGGGTTAAGTGTCCCTTTCAAACAGGATAAACTAGTGAACTGTGGGAGATCTAGCCACTCATTTTTACAAGTTATCAACATAGCTGCCAAGCCTCAGCACAGCCTGTGCCTCTTGATTTCTCGGGAAGTGCCCGGCCACCCTTGTCCCCACAGGGAGTGGGAGGCATTATGAAAGTCTGGTCCATTAATCAGCAAGTTTGTGCTATGCAGGAAACACATGGGGAGGACAGAGATGGATAGGCCTTTGTGAAAACCTGATTAATGCGTTTGTTCCCACCAAGTTGCTTCCAATCTCTTTATGGGTCAAGAAACTTTTATATCTTGCTGCTACCTTATCAAATGCATCACCACCTCCCCATTTCCTGAGTTCTTCTGAGCAATCCCCTTTTTTCCTCTGCAAGCACCGTTAGTATTCCACGACCAGAGGCTGGCTTTCAGATGGTCAGTGTTTGAGAGCTTTGCCGAAGGAGTGGTGAATAGAGAGGCCTGCCTTGGTGTGTCTAGGACAGTGGTTGGTAAACTGGCCCCTTGAGTGTGGCTCTTCCACAAGATACCACATGCGGGCGCGCACGTACAGTGCGATTGAAACTTCGTGGCCCATGCCATGGGGCCAAAGAGCTGCATGTGGCTCGAGAGCCACGGTTTGCCGACCACGAGTCTAGGGGAATGATCAGTGTGTCAGAGGCAACTTTTTTTCCCCTTGGGCTTGGGGAGAAGGGTGTGGGCAGTGTCTGAAAAAGAATACTATTGTAAGACTAGAGGATTATCTTCTGTCAACCAGCCTATAATTTCCTTATAATTACAAAGAAGGAATGGTTCCTCTCCCTTATCTTACACTCTTGAGGTTCAGCTTAAATCTATGGCCCCCATTCTGTGTAAATACAGAGATTCTGGACTAGACAAGGGTAAAAGAGGCATTTTATTAGACCTGTTCTGTTTCAAAATGGAGTTCTCTCTCATGGTTTTAGCCTCTTTTCTAGATATGTACACTTTTCCTAAAATACAATTCTAATTATTTTCAAGTTTAAAAGTAACTCCAAATGATTTAAACATTACAAAAGTGCTTAGGAAGGATGAAAAAAGTGGACACCTGCTATGAAAATGCTGGGGGCAATGGGTGCATGATGCTGTGTGCAGATGATGTTTTACTGAGTTGTGCACTTCACACCTGCATGGTTTTACAAACCAATGGCACCCCAATAAACTTGATTAAAAAAAGATAATGGTTTCCTAACTCTTTTCATTCTGGAAAACATCCCAAAACATCAAGGAAAATGTAAAACAGAGATATGAACTTTAGTTTTTGGATCAAACTGGAAAGAGATCCAAAATATTTGTAAGACTTAAAACAAACAAACAAACCAACCAAGTGTATGCAGAGACCCCATGAGAAGAGCCAGAGAAAAACAGAGGAGAAAGAGCCCAGTCTTGGCAGAGCCCAGAATCTGTCACTAGTTCTTGAAGGTGAAGAGCACAACGTGAAAAGCAAAAAGTAGTGTTCCTGTGGGAACATTCTGTGTGGAAACGGGTGAATTAGGTGACAGCAAAGCCATCTGGACACAGTGTGGTTCTGAAACATGGGAATGAGCCTCCATAAAAATCATACAAAATATCAATTTTCCCAGAAGTTGTTTTTTTGTCTCTCTGTGCATGCGTGGGGCAATTAATGATAATCAAATGGACATTTTGGTAGAAAAAAATAATTTTCCAAAAGTGTCCACAGAAAAAAATCTATATATATATGAAAGCCTAAGTGACCGGCTGACCCTCCCCCAACCCCCCCCCCCCCCCCCCAGCCCGAGTCATGAATTTTGTGCACCGGGCCTCTAGTTTGTAAATAAATAGTTACTATTGAAAGGTTTCCTTATGTAAAGTTGGATTGGTCATGATCTAAAAGGTTAAGTCATGAATTTATGTATGTGGAAGACACATTTGATAAAATTCAACTTCTTTTCAGAAAACATTTAATAAACTTGTATGGATTCTTAAGTGGATAAACTATCATCTTAAGGAACAGTTCATCTTATAATCCAATGTGATACTCACGGGAAAAACCCTAGCAGCTTTCCCACTGAGGTCAGGAGAGGTTGGTGGTAGGTGGTGGTAGGTGCTATGGGGGCAGCTGGTGGTAGGTGCGGTCAGGCCATGTGCCATTCTCTATTTCTTTTTTTTTTTTAATATATTTTATTGATTTTTTACAGAGAGGAAGGGACAGGGATAGAGAGCTAGAAACATCGATGAGAGAGAAACATCGACCAACTGCCTCCTGCACATCTCCTACTGGGGATGTGCCCGCAACCAAGGTACATGCCCTTGACCGGAATCGAACCTGGGACCTTTCAGTCCACAGGCCGACGCTCCATCCACTGAGCCAAACCAGTTAGGGCCATTCTCTATTTCTTACTATAGGAGAGCTCTAGGTAACAATTAGATCAGAAACAAAATTAGAGATATACAAATGTATATATATGGATGAGATAAAATTTTATATCCTGATTATGTGACTATATACTTGATAAATACAAGAGAATCAACTACTAGAAAGAATAATTCAGTAAGTTATTAGGATTAAAAGTATATGCATTATTAGTAATTTTCACTTATTTAAATAAATCAGTTAGAAATTTTTTTTAAAGTTTACTTTTAATTGTAACACAAACAATAAATATCAAGGAATTCACACTAAATGTACAAGAATTTTATGAAGAAATTGAAAGGCAAAAGAATCCCACAACAAAACACACAAAAATAAAACAATTCCAATAGATCAAAGTCTTAAGTAGAAGAAAAATAAAACTATAAAATTATTAGAAAAAATATGAGAATGTTTTAAACCTCAGAATGTGTTTTTCTAATGTGTACTCAAAATCCAGAAACCATAAAAATAATGATAAAATAAGCTACATTAAAATATGAAATCAAAATAAACTTCTGCTTGTCCCTTTCCCTTCCAAAAGGCAATAAGCAAAGTAAAAAAGAGGCCATTTAAATTCATGTGGTAGAAAAGGAGTTAATATTACTAATATAAAGGAGGCTTAGAAACAGTGAAAAGGCCAAAGTTTGCATATATACAAGTCAGAGACAAGGAAATAAACATGGCTCTTAAATGCTTGAAAAGATGCAGAAACTCATTTGTAATATGACAAATGTAAATGAAGTCACAGTGAGACATAACTCTTCACCTGTCAACTTGTCAAAAGTCCAGAAAGTTCGTATATTTTGTGGGTGAGGTGCTGAGAAAGGGCACCACACTCACGATTGTTTAGCGGTGGTTGGCAAACTGCAGCTCGCAAGCCACATGCAGCTCTTTGGCCCCTTGAGTGTGGCTCTTCCACAAAATACCGACTTCGCATGGGCCACGAAGTTTCAATCGCACCGTACATGTGCGCCCGCATGTGGTATTTTGTGGAAGAGCCACACTCAAGGGGCCACAGAGAGCCGCATGTGGCTCGTGAGCCGCGGTTTGCCCACCACTGGTAGGGTATAAATGGGTATAGCCCTGTCGGGGGCTGTGGTCTGTGTGGAAATTTATAATGTGTGTGTATACCCTTTGACCCAACAAGCCTACCTTAACAAACCTACCCCAAGATCATACTCAGATACACATGAAATGATCTATGTTCAATCATTCGCATCATTGTAATAGCTAAAGATGAGACAGCCTAAAAGCCCATCACAGTACATTGACTAAGTGATGCCAGATTCCTACCATGGAGGAATATCCAAATGTAAAAAAGCATAAGGGAGCTCAACATGCATTCAGATGGAAAGATTTAAAAAATATATTTAAATGGAAAAAAAATCAAAGTGTAGAACAGCAGGCATAGTATGCTACAGTTTGTGTAAGAAGAGAAGAAGTAAACATCGGTCCGTATTGGCCAGTATATGGATAGAAATCTCTGGAATGATAAAGACATGAACAACACTGACCTCCTGGGGGAGGGGGAGACTTTTCACTGCAGACCTCTTGGTACATTTGGATATTTAAGCCTTGTTGAATGGGCTGCCTCTTAAAAATGAAACAAGTAATGAAAAGGAAAAATCCCACCCACATAGAAAAACAGCAAGGCATAAACATTTACCGAGACGTGAAAACCAAGCCACTTTACATTTAGAAAGCCTCTCATAAATGAGTTTTAGATGATGCAAAATGCAGTATTGTGCATATTATACGGAAAAATCAATAAGTGAAAGAAACTGGTCATAAAGTAAAGATGCCGTGAGCCCTTTATTTGCAGAAAGGGGTATGATCATAGGATTAGTGCCTCGGTAGATACTTAGAGAGCACTGCTGCATGCCTACGCGTTAACGTGCCAATGCTAATAGATTGGCCAGTGATTCTCAAATGAAATGGACCGATTTTTATGTCCGAGATTAGTTGTGGTGACTGCTCAGGAAGAAGCACCAGCCTGCCCACAAAAGGGCCCCAGGCTGTGGAAATGAAGGGGATTTGGAGACCCCAGAGAGTGGGGATGTGCTTGCTAATGGTGACGATGCTCGCCCAAAGCCTCCGCCCACAGCTCCCTCCAGGAATTAGGATGCAGCTAAAAGGAAAAATACAGAAAGGCAATTCAACATGAACATAGAAATTGGATTTCAGTGAACAGTAACTATTGCAGCTACTGGTGTTTTAATGACCTCTTGCTTTTTAACTGACCCGGTCCAGTCGCTTATATGACACCGCGTGCCGTGAAAATGACAATAAAGTAAAGGCTTTGGAGAGAAAGCAATATACTTTGTATTCTGCTACTGGGGGAGAAATGTAATTTACATAGTCACGGTCTGTTTTTATTAATGAAGTTTAATAATAGTTACCGTTTAGTCTGTGTTTATTATCTTGCAGGCATTGTGCTACACACACACACGTTTTCTCATGCAGTCTTCCCAACAACTTAATGACACAAGTGTACTATTTTTTAAAAAAAATATATTTCATTGATTCTTTACAGAGAGGAAGGGAGAGGGATAGAGAGTTAGAAACATCGATGAGAGAGAAACATTGATCAGCTGCCTCCTGCACACCTCCTACTGGGGATGTGCCCGCATCCAAGGTACATGCCCTTGACCGGAATCAAACCTGGGACCTTTCAGTCCACAGGCTGATGCTCTATCCACTGAGCCAAACCGGTTAGGGCCACACAAGCGTACTGTTATCAGAAGGTTTGCCGAACTCCCCAAGGGAAAAAGGCAAGTCGGGCTGTGGAGCGCATTCTCTCTGAATTCAGCTAATCTGTGCTAAGAACTATCACTCTGTCATGTGAGTTTCCTTCCCTTCCAGAGATGCTACTCAATGCACGTATGGGATGAATCCATACGGTCTCTTAGTTCTACCTTTGGACAGGGCATTCTGGTGAGATGTTCTGGTGGCAGAACTTGGATGGGGTTGGCAAACAGGCACTCAAGAAGGCATTGTGTGCAGATAGGGAGAAAAGAAAGGTCTCAGAGATACAGTGAGAGCACTGTAGCCCACCCACGACAGGAGGATGCAAGGGCTTGAATAGCTCATTGTTTTCTCCTAAAGGGAATTTGTTGGGCCTGATTATTTGGGAAATTGCTCCTGATATTTATATGGGATCAGAGACACAGGGGACTCCAAGTAATGAGCTGACATAGGCAGGGAAGATTTCCCTTCTGGAAATTGAGAAAAAGACTCAAAGATCGACAGTCACCTGTGCTGGAAGCAGGTGTCTGTGGCACTACTTGCCTTGGTAAGTAAAGAGCAGAATGTACATCGTGACTGTCCATTTAGCAACCCTGATGTGCTATGAAACATATTTTGGAGGATTGTTTCTGATGAAGCAGCAGGAAGAGAAGAACTGAGCTTTCTGTGTAGAGGGAGTGGTGAGTGCAGTGGTAGATGTACACCTCTATTGGGAGAAAGCAGAACAGTTTTGCAGTCTAATAACATTGCAGGAAAATGAGTTAAAATTATTATTATCCAAAAAACATCCCATCCATCCATCCATCCATCCATCCATCCATCCATCCATCCATCGTTTTCTTCTCAAAGCCATCCCGTATGAAATAAAACTCCTTTTATATTCTTAAATTTAGTTCTTGGGAATGACTAGGTAATCGAATGATGTGATACATCATCCAAAATGTCCAAACCTTCCACTCCCAGAGTTTCTTTCAAATGTAAAGAGTTTGAGAGTCATTGCTTACATTTACTTCGTACTTTGCACTTTGATACAGCCTGGTCGCTGCCATTATCACTGTCCACAGCTCCATGAACACCTGTGGGATCCAATGATGCCACCCCTATGGCTCCCGCCTTCACCACGCCCTGGCAGTGAGCTGACTTGGTGCTTATCTGCTTTCCTCTGCAGCCCCTAAGCAGCCATTTCATTATGGCCCCACCCACATGATGGGGGGTGGGGATGCTACCTTTTAAAATTCACTTACATTTTCTAAGAAACTGAATACAGAATGACAATCTAGATTACAATTCAGACACATCAGAAGGGTTTTAGAAGAAGAAGGCACAGATATGTCTTCTCTTTTCTTTCCTGATCAATGTAATTTAGACGATGGTGATAATCATCGTCAACAGCATGGAAGTAAGAACATGTGGCTCACAGGACGTAATGAGTAACTCCTGTGTGCTGGGCAGTGTGCCGAGTGCTTGGCATGGGTTACCTCCTTTAGGCTGTACCAACAGGTCTATGAGACAGGCACTGTACCCCCAGGTTATAAAGTAGGAATCAAAGGTCCCTTATTCAGGGGGACAGATGTCCCGAGGTGGAGCTGGAATGAAGACCCAGGTTTGTCCAGCTCCTGCGCCGGCATCTTTGCCCACTCAGTGTCCTTAGGGTGGTCTCCGGCACAGACGCTCTGGAATCACCGAGGGAGCTTGTTAAATAGGCAGACTCCTGGGCCCTCCTCCCAGCACCAAAATCAGACATGGCGGTGGAGCCTGGGGCTGCGTTTTAACAAGCTCCTGAGATGTTCTGGTGGAGCCTGAAGTCTGTGAAGCACTTCACCTGGTGGAGAGCAGCAGAAAAGCACGGGTTTGAAGTGGCTGTTCAACCACAGGAGTCTCAGCGCGATGACCAGGGATCTAAAAATGGAAGCCCCACTCAGGACGACCGTATTTCTGTGCAAAGTGGCGTGTCCCGGTTTGCCCTCAGGGAGCAGGAACAGCTTGCCCAGGACTGTGACCAAACACACAGCTTGTTGGGAAGAGGAGGAGAGCTGCTCAGGGCTTGCTGCCTCTCTTCCCTCCTCAGCAACTGTGAGCAATGCTCTCAGGAGCTGGGCCTTCAGGTTACTTGGGAAACAGGGCAACAGCCGGCACCACAGGGGGCTGGCCACCTGCTTGCCTGGATTCAAACCCTTGTGTCTTCTCCACTTGCAGTGTCTGTTTCATGGAGAGTGTGGCTGATTTAATTTGTGAGCAGTGGTTGGAGGACAAAACCACAGGGCTGGTTCCCACCACTATGTTCAGTGTCCAGATCTCCTTCCCCCGATGGAAGGGAGCAGGAAACTGGTGGCATTTTGTATTCACAGGACTTAGGACAATGTCCCCAAAGCCAGAGATTCTCAGAAACTATATGTGAGGCAAGCAAATGAAGAAATGAAAGGGCATTAGAAGCATTTTCTGGAAAAGTATCGTCCTAAAAATGTTTTTCGGTTTTTTGTTTTTTTTTTGTACTTAAATTGCTTCTCTGTGTTTTTCCACATTTCTTTTTTTTTTTTCAAATTTAGAAAAATGAGAATGGGGAAAAACATCCAAAAGAAGATAAAATTACCTATAATCCTGCCATCTAGACTTGAAGAAAAAAACAAAACAACTTTCTGGGTGCCTTTGATGGGTGTTTTTTTCCATCAGCAGTAATTTCTTCTTGGAGCCTGGTTCTGCGGTGTTTCTGCAACTTAGCTTGGTTATTGTGACCGACTTTCCGGATCTCCTCTGTGAAGCCAGGATAATGAGCGATACTTAAAGTTCCCATTTTTGCTTTAATTTACACACCTCTAGAACATCCAGTTTCTTTTACTGCATTTTTGATATTGTAATTTACAACAATGGGTCCTTATTCGGAAAGTGGTTTATTTAAAGAGGCCCCATTTACTGCCTTTCTGGGTGTGTTACCGCTGCACAGTACCGCGGAGCTGTTTTATCCTTGTCATCTTTTGACATACATGCGCAATAGCTGATATTTCTAGTGTGCTATTAGTATTGTTCGTCTGCAGTATATTTTTAATCTGGTAGATGTGTTGTTACAGTTACCTTTCAGATTTACATCTTTAATCTAAGAGATTAACAAGCGTTCATAGTTTTTAAAAACATGCTAACAAAATGTGAACAAGATAATTAAAAATATAAATAAACCAAAGCCAAGTGATTTTGAAGAACTTTATGACCTAATACTTGTTTGGGAAATAGAAAGGAGAGGGGGATGAAGTCATGCTGGGAAGCTTGTTCTACCACAGAGTAGGAACAGCTAGTTTATCTTAGAACTCACAGGTGCCTCCCTTGGTGAGAGAATATTACTGATAGATAAGAAAGTAACCCTACTTACAGTTTTAAACTTTACTTATTTGCAGTGAGATATAATTGGTCTAACATTGTATTGGTTGATACATTTACATATTGCAATATGATTACCACCTCTATCAAGTAACATAATTGTCATTTCTGTGTTAACAGCATTTAAGATCTGGTCTCTTAGCAACTTTGAAGGATATACTGCAGCATTGTGGACGATACCCCCTGTGCTGTGCATGAGATGTGCAGGACTCACTTATTTTCTAGTGGCACGTTTGTACCTTCTGATCAACACCTTCCCAACCCCAGGTAACCACCATTTGAATCTCAATTGTTGTGAGTTTGGCCGATTTAGATTCTATATGTAAGTGATACACAGTACTTGTCTTTCTCTAACTTATATCACTTCTTAGCATGTTGCCCTCAAGGTCCATCTGTACTGTTGCGAATGGCAGGATTTCCTTCTTTTTCAAGACTGAGTAACATTCCGTGTGTGTGTGTGTGTGTGTGTGTGTGTGTGTGTGTGTGTATGTATACATGTGTATGTATGTGTGTTTGTTTTCATTTTGTTTGAATAAATACCCCAAAATTGGATTGCTGAATTATGTGGAAGTTCTATTTTTATTTTTTGAGGGATCCCATTCCATTTTTTTTCTAGCAACTTTTCTTGCTTTCCCCTTCCCTTTCCTTTCATCCTGAATAGCTATGCAAACCTATGAAACATCTTTATTTTTTTCTGATGTTTATTCATTCATTTATTTAATGAACACATACTTCTTGGGTGCCTGCTTCTCTGGGGACAGAGTGGTGAGCTGGGCACGAGGGCTCCAATGGTGGACAGGACCCGGAGGCCTAGTTCTCGTCAAGCTTGTAATCAAGTGGAGGGAGACAGGCAGTCATCCACTAATCACAATGCGTCTGCAACTAAAAATTGGTATTAGTGCAACAAAGAAGCATATCACAGTTTAGTGAGAAAGTAAACTAATGTGTCCTGACCTAGACCAGGGGCGATGGCTCAAGGTCAGAGAAGATTCTCGAGGAAGTACAGTTTGAGCTGAGAGTGTAGGAGGAGTAGGGGGTAGATGACAAAAGGAAAAAAGTGTTCCAAATAGAGGGGACAGGATTTAAGTACCGTAACGGAAAAGGACATGGACTAACAGAGGCATTAAAAGAGAGGCAGTGGCTAGAGCTCAGAGAGTAAGGGATAGAGTGATGCTAGACATGGCTTGACAGGGACTGGGCCCCAGATGATGCAAAACCTTGAAGGTCATATTAAGAATCTGGCTTTATCCTAAAAGCAATGGGACGAAGCCATAAAGACTTTATTCTGTTCATTGGCCCTTCACTCATCCTCCCTTGTTTTATTGTCTTTTGTGCACAGGACTTATGGCTCCAGATAGGATACGGGATTGTGATAGTTGTGCTGGTTAATTTTACGTGGCAACTTATCTGGGCCACATTGATCAAACAACATTCTGGAAGTTTCTTTGAAGGGCATCTTTGGATGAGGTTAACATTTAAATTGGTGGACCTGGAGGAAAGCAGGTTGCCCTCTATATGCTGTGTGGGCTTTGTCCAATCAGTGGAAAGTCTGAGTAGAGCAAAATACAGTCTCGCCTGAGCAAGAGGGAATTCTGCAGCAGGATGCAACATTGGTTGCTGCCCGGGTCTCCAGCCTGCCACCCACCTTGCAGATTTTTTTCTGGTCAGCCTCCATAATCAAGGAGCAAATTCCTTAAACTAAGTTGTTCTCCACATTCATATTCATCCCATTGGTTCTGTTTCTCTGGAGACCCTTGGCTAATACAAATATAATTACCTCCTTTAATACAGAGAATTGTTTCATGATCTTTGCATGTTCCTAGTACCTAGTACTTTGTGAATGAGGACTTTTTGGAAAATTGGCCTTTTATTTGTACCATGCCTAGGTGTGGCATCTTGTGGGACTTGGGTTTTCAGAACTTGCTGTGGGTAGCATTAGAGAAAGTGTGTATTGAATCAGAAAGTAAATCATTCCCTTTTACCTACACTGGGATCTACATATTTTTGAGTCTAGTTAATTCATTGGGGAGGAAAATGTTTTGTTTTGTTTGGATTACTGAAGTTGAGGGGACCCGATAATGAGTCTTTGACCAAAACTTCAGTGACGTGGTCTTTGTTGTCAAGCGGTTTTCTTGTAGTAGGGCGTATAAGACATACTCAGGAGAGCCAATAACTGTGTGGAAAGTTGTCGAAATGTGTTTTGTAGATTGTAGAGAAGGAAATACCCGTGTTATCCGGAACAGAGCCACTCAAAATGCTGTGGATGAAAGCGTCCTGGGCCACGAACTGAGTTTTATTAGTCGCCACAGAGATAAGTACAGATATTGAGAGCAAGCATGAAGAAGTGGAGCAGTTGAACAGAACGGGTTTATGCCTGTTGATGTAATTTTATAAATTGAACATGCATTTTATATGCCTTTTTAAAAATATAACTTTTCTAGTAGTTGATTTTAATTGGATGTTTCAAAAGTATTGGTGGGTGATGAGTTGGAGATTAAAATAATAAAAAGGACACAAAAGTCTGGTCAGTCACCACAGGCAGTTTGAGAAGCACTGGTCTAGGCTGGTTGAGAAAAGGTTCCCGAGGAAGGATAACTGAAAAGATCAGGGCTAGGAGGAGGAAATGGTACTTTCAGAGGAAGCCAAGGAGATCACCCTTGTCAGTGAAGGTTTCTTGTTAGATGGCAAAGTACTGTGAAAGGGCTCCCCTGGGAGAGTTGGCCAAATTCTAGTAGCCCCCAAGAGGTCATTTCTAGCTCTGTGCCAATCTCTTTATGAGTTGTCCTGGTCCATTTCTAAACAGGAGTGTTAGTCTGAAGGTTGATGGTTCCTCAAATTATCATGTGCATATATCACCTGTTATCACTCGGCAGAGAAATCTCTATTATGTGTTTACAGTAAGCTAAAGCGAATTCATTGTTGCGAGTTATCACTTCTTTGAAAGATAATACTCCCAGTGCTTTCCCTTCTCACCCCTCCCTTTGAATCTTGGATGAACTTATAAATACTATTTGATTTGATCTTATCTAGGAAATAGAGGACATTAGTCAAGTTCACAGAACGCCTGCCAGATTTGTATTCTCTACGGGATGTCCACCACGATGAGTTATAAAAATGATGATTTTCCCGGCAAGTATATTACCCCCACCTCCCAAGAGATTTTGAAGGTCGGGTTATATTTTTCAAAAGCAAAAATTTCCATCCCAATAAAGAGGATGCTTATAAAACCAGTACTTTAGGAACTTGGGACAAATGTCTGGAATACCAAGAGGGACAGATGTATTCATGGAAACGGCTGATATGTATTAGTGATGTGATAATGTTTTCTTTAAGTGATTGAAGTGGCCATTTAGCGTAGCTGAATAGTACATTTTTTTCTGCTTCCTGGTGAGTTGTGAGCGTGTAAACTTTTTTGGCACATTTGAACCAGGTGAATTCTAGTTTGCAAAGTGCAGATGATAATGCAAAGTGAAGGCGGATTCCAGTTTGCCTCTTCTGGTAGTTGTTGCTATCTTAAACAGTTTTTCTTTTCTTTTGTTATGATGTGATGTCCTTTCCAATATTTTTGTTTCTTTATTTTATGTAATAATTTGCCTCTAGACAGTATTATTCTATTAGAAGGCTATTGAACTGTTGACTATTCTAGTAAAGATGAGTCAGTGATTTAGGTTGTAAACATGTTAAGAATAGTTCTCAACTCTGGTTGCTCTTTAGAATGGCCTGGAGGTAGAAGGTAGATGTATTTATGTATATATGTATGTACAAATGCACATGTGTATGTATGTAAAAATAATTATGCCTAAGCTCTACACAATCCTTTTAATAAATTTTTCTTTTTTTGTGGGGTGGGACACAGGCGTAGGTATTTTTAAAACGTGTTCGCGGTGGTTATAATATGCATCTCGGGTTGAGACCCATTGCCTGGGAGCAGGGTCACCTGGAAGGCTTGTTCACATCACCAATCACGGCCTTTCCCTGGTGCTTCCCTTCCTCAAGAGTTCCTCTTTTTTATTACATTTATTGGGGTGACACAGGTTAACAAAATGATAGAGGTTTAAAGTGTGCAATTCTATGATACATCGTCTGTATATTGCATTGTGTACCCACAACCCACAGTCAACTCTTCCATCACCATATATTTGATCTCCTTTACCCTTTACTACTCCCTAACCCCCATTCCCTCTGGTAACTACCATACAATGAGTTTTTATTTGTTTTTCTTGTTTGTTCACTTGTTGCTTTCAGTTTTATATCCCATATATGAATGAAATCCTGGTTCTTGACTTTTCCTGTCTGACATTTCGCTTAGTATGATGTTCTCAAGATCCATCCATGTTGTTGCAAATGGCAGTATTTCATCTTTTCTTATGGCTGAGTAGTGTTCCATGGTATATGTGGGCCACATCTTCATCCAGGCAGGCTGGGATTGGGGCCCTGGATAAGGTGATGACAGTGGTGGTCCTGAGACTCTGCTTTGAGAACCGTGTTGTTCAAAGATCAGAACAGACCCAGTAATGACCTTATTCATTCAAGTTTCCATTACAAGGCTTGGGAAGGATGAGGCTGAGG